>NW_016107700.1:2733602-2770800 GCF_001604975.1 Cebus imitator
GGGCACGTGCCACCATGCCCAGCTAATTTTTTGTATTTTTAATAGAGACGGGGTTTCGCCATGTTGACCAGGATGGTCTCGATCTCTTGACCTTGTGATCCACCCGCCTCGGCCTCCCACAGTGCTGGGATTACAGGCTTGAGCCACCGCGCCCGGCCTTCTTTCCCTGTCTTCTTTGTGACCTAGTTATTGGTTTCAGGGCAGTGTGGTGCCATAGCAGCTTCTCTGGCAATTGAAATGTTTTCTGATCTGCTCTGCCCTTGAGGTGGCAACTTGTCACACATGGCTACTGAGCACGTGAATTGTGGCTAGTGTGATTGAAGAACAGAATTTTTTATCTTATATAAATTAGTTTAACTTTAGTCACACATGGCTACTGTTTGCCCTATTGAACAGCATAGCCCTGGATGCTCAATTAGGTTCATCTTTTAAGCAAGTGCTTCAGTATTTAAATTTAGCTCAGTGGGATTTGAGGAGGCAGATGTGCTATGCTCTTATTAGCAATTGCTGGCATTTTTCCCGTGGTTTAATCTGGTCCCTTAGTCTCAGATCATGTTGGAAGATTATTTTTTGTCTTTTTAAAATAGGATTTTTGAATGTTTTTCCCCTGTATTCACTGATTACATTCATCATCTCATTCTCCATTCACTATTCTTAATGATCATTAATTACTAAAACAAATTTAAAACTGCTGATACTCCTACAACTTTAAAATTTTTGCCTGTTTGTTTTCTAGCCCTTTGCCGCATCTCTGTTTTTAGGTTGTCACTGTTAATGTCGATACTATTTTATTTGATATTTGACCTCACAGTGTATTATATTTTTCCCTGATTTCTGAATAGTCTTTGCCTTGGGAAGTATATTTTATATATATATTTTTACCCCTACAGCATCTTACCCAGAGCTGAGCATAACTAAACACTTCCTGGTTTGAATTTGTGAAAAATTTGCCCTGGCTTATGCAGATCATAGCTGAAACCTGTGTATTTGCTGGCAGATGCATCTGAGCAGAGCTTTCCATGAGCCAGGAGCAGGGTTGGTGTCTGCTGCAAGGCTCAGCACTGATGATGCCAGCATTGTCTCTTTACATCTTATTTTATTATTTTATTTTATTATTTTATTGAGACAGAATCTCTCTCTGTCACCCAGGCTGGAGTACAGTGGCATGATCTCAGCTTACTGCAACCTCCGCCTCCCAGGTTCCAGCGATTCTTATGCTTCAGCTACCCAAGTAGCTGGGATTACAGGCATACACCACCATGCCCAACTAATTTTTGTATTTTTAGTAGAGATAGGGTTTCACCATGTTGGCCGGGCTGGTCTCGAACACCTGACCTCATGTGATCCACCCGCCGTGGCCTCTCAAAGTGCTGGGATTACAGGTGTGAGTCACCATGCCTGGGTGTCTTTACATCTTTAAAAAGAGGAAATTAGCCTTGGAGCCAGGCCACACCAGAGGACCCATCAGATGTTGATAGTGTAGTCAGCCTGGCACTCAGGCAGTTTGGGCTTTGTCCTGAATTTTCTTTTCCTATAGAGGTTTTAGAGGTATTGTGGTATGAGCCAGCCTACTGGGGGCCTAATGCCAAAGTGGTAATAACAGAAGTGACAGTAAATGTCTAGGCGACCCAAGCTGTGGGCCAGACACCATGCTGGGCTGTTCATGGGTATGGTTCTATGTAATTCCTTAAACAGCATTGGGAGGAAGGGGGCACTATTCTCACATAAAGTACAGAAACAAAGTAGCTTGTCAAAGTCATATGGGTGGTTTGGAGCCTGCTCAGGCTGTGACCTTTCATCACCACGCTATGTTTCCTTCCACAAGTAAGACAAGAGTTAAATCTGTGAAACGCTGGATGTGTGCTGTGCAAGACGCTCAGGAGAAAATCCTCCAGGCTTTAGTGACATGGAGGCTTGAAAGACTGCTTGAGAAAGAGTGTGAGGTCTGGCTAAGTGTGTTCTCTGTGTGTGAAACAGTTTTGAATGTCACACGTGTGTGGGGAACGCTGGTGGGATTTCCTACATTTGGACCCTTGGGGAGCTTTGTGCACATAGCAAGATGATTTGAGTGTGGTTTTTAAAAGATGGCACTAGACTTCTCAGTGGTAATTAGTGTTAGCAGTTTGGGTTACTATTTCTTCAGAAAGGGTAGTAGGGTTGGTGAAAATGTAGATTTTGTTGTGGTGATTTACCAAGTAGTGTAATAAACTGTTAACTTTGCCTTCCTTTGTGTGACCAGTCACCCTGTGACACTGAGACTGAAATATGGAGCCACCAGGGAGGTTGGGTATTGCGGGTCTTATTTTGAAAGTTCTTTAGTTGCTTTTAGAGCAAAGATGGAATGGTTCTTTTCACGTAGTTTTATTTTGTCTCTGTCTTTAGGATTTGGTCAACACTGGACTCAGCACTTTCTTTTTCTTTATTGCTTCAATCGTACTGGCTGCTTTAAACCACAGAACCGGAGCAGAAATATCTGCCGTGGTAAGCAAACTCAAATGGTTCAAGCAGGCTGATCTGGGGACCTCCTGTGACCTGCCCACCTGTCTCTGGCATGTGTCCTGCTTGTCCTCCTGTGGCTTTTCCATTGCTAAAGATGATGTTACTGAGCCAGTGGGGGTCCCAGTCCCTTCAGTGCTGTGGTTCTTAAAGTATTGGCCCCAGAACAGCATCCTTGGCATCTGTTAGATGTCCTTAGGCTCCACTCCAGAGCTACTGGGTCAGAAATGTATTTGAATGAGCCCTCTGGATGATTCAGATGCTCACTCAAGTTCAAGATCCCCTGCTTTAGTTAGTTTCCAACACAGTCCTTGATATCTGTCAGTGATGTTGTTGAAGAGCCTTACCTGCCTGGGGAATGGAGGGTTCTTGAATGCAGTCATGACACTGTTTAGCAGTTACATGACATTTTAAGGTGGAAATGCCATGGTGGTGGGGACCAGATAATGTAGGACTTTCCCTCTCTTATGTCTTGGGTTTCTGCGTTGTTCTCAGTTTACAAGGAACAGGCATCATTTTTGTAATGGGGGAATTAAAAGGTTTATAAACGATTAAACTAGCTACTCTCCCAGGTGCCACTCAGGAGATGTCTCAAGTCTTACTGAATAATTTAAACCCTGTGCTTCTCACTCTGGAGTGAGCTGCTCACTTCGAGCTGCCCAGGTGAGAGGCAGGTATGGGGTGGGGACACGGGCCTCCTTTTGACTCTGAGCCACCCTGTCATATGTATTTGAAATAAGACTTCTGAGTGGGGCTTCTGAGAGGGGGAAAAGATCAAGGAATGGAGGCAGAAGATTGTAATGGTCAGTTGGCAGAGCAGAAGCCTTGAGGGGCTAGGCCACGTGCCTGAGGACTAACTATGCTGGTGTGTTTTAGATATTTGGCTTCTTGGCAACTGCGGCATATGGAGTGAACACATTCCTGGCAGTGCAGAAATGGAGAGTCAGCGTCCGCCAGCAGAGCACCAATGACTACATCCGAGCCCGCACGGAGTCCAGGGACGTGGACAGTCGCCCCGAGATCCAGCGCCTGGACACGTGAGGACCTGCCTGGACCCTCCTCCCTCCCATCCTTGTGCCTGTCTCTCAGTCAAGTTTTCTTTCCCTCATCGTGTCAGATTTCCATGTGATTCTGTTGAATTTTGTCCTCTTTGGTAAAAGTTCATTTTGGGAAAGGGTTTCCTGAATGGCCCAGTGAGCAGTTCCGTGGTGGAGTCAGGAGGCCACGTTCCCTAGTGTTTGGGGCTGTGGGAGCAGCCGGCGTCACTGCCCAGGTCCACTTGAGGTCTTACCTGCCCCAAAGCACAGGCTTTCCTTTGACTCTGAGCCACCCTGTAGTGTATTTGTAACAAGACTTTGGATTAAATGGGGCTGCTAAGGGGGGAAATGTGAAGGAATGAAGGGACAGCATTGGAACGGTCAGTCGGCAGCTGTTCTCAGGCAGCCTTAGGCATCACCTGCTCCAAGTCAGTGTTGAGTCTGGCTGCCGGGATCCACCCCACTCCTAGTCTTCCATGCTGGGGCCCCCAGGCAGCCAGCACTAGCCCAAAAGCCACAGGACTGGGGAAAACTGATGTCCTGTTAGGATGGCTTCCAGGGACCTCTGACTCATTGGAGGGTGACCTTTTGTTTCCTACTCTGCTGAGAAATCACTTGATTCTTCCTCAAATGAATCACTTTCCCAAACCCCAGATTCTTCAGGAATTTGGGGACCATCTTGTTTTCCAGTTTCCTTCCTACCCTAAATATTTTGAAGCTGAAATGCAGATTTTCAGTAATTTTACCTGCTCTGGTAAAAGCCATGAACAAAATAAGCCTATTCCAGCAGCCAAAGCAATTGCCCATTTGCTGGCTTCATGGACTGCAGGTGGGAGGTATACGTTTGTGTTAAAAAACAGCATGCATGCACGCACACACACAAACACACACACACCCTCACACACCCTCTATTTTAGGGATGTGTACTAATTTTCTAAATACCTGCAAAGAGTTCTAAAGTGATTCTGAGATTTGTCTAGGATTTGAAAATACTTGAATTTGCATCAGAACACACTCTTCCACCCATGTTTCAGAAGGCACTAATTGTCACTCTGGGCACCTCAGTGTTGTAAGTACAGACATCATTCCTGGGAGTTGTTGTGGGGAAAATCCTAGCTACTTAAGGTTTCTGATTGATTCTTGATAAAGTGAAGATTATTGTGAGAGGTGGATGAGCTCAGTGAGTCCCCATGATGCTGTAGTTTTTTTAAAAAAATTAGAGATTAATTATATCTTTTATGGAAAAATTGTTTTAGTTTGTCAGGTTTTCACTCTTTGAACTGTTGTTAATGTTTACAAACCTCACTCTAGCTCTAACATTTTGTGTTTAGCCCTCACCATAAAAAAACACTGGCAGGAAGATTTTGCAGTAACGTGGAGAAATCCCCAAGACCAAGTGCTGACAAATGTTAACAGCTTTAGCAGTGTATAACTCCGAGGGGACAGTGGGGGGGGGGGGTTCTGTGTGAGAAAGCGTCCCCTTATGCACATGTGGCGTCTCATTCCCCAGAAAAGGACAGCGTCTGATCTCACAGTGTTGATCAGGCAACGCTGCTGGGCTGGGGGTCAGAGATGGGGTTAGTTCCCTGCACCAACACCTTCAGTACGATCTGAGTTCAGAGCAGTGGCCCAGGCTATGTGACTGAGCACCATGTCTGCCTCGGGCTGACCCTGCTACCCTGTTGGCAACTTACCTCCCCTCTGTTCCCACAGCCTGAGTGTGCTGCCTGGTGGGTCTGTTGAGTGTGTTTGCAAAGTCAAAATTGGGCTTATCTCCCTTTGAGAGTTCCTTTTAAAATAGGGCCACAGACTCAGCCTTGCATTAAATGGGGCCCACTTGGAAGGACCACCCTGAGCTTTATCAGAAATCTCCTGCTGGGAATCATGTTACTTGGCCTCCAGAAAAGGCCGCCTTTGAAGTGAGATTGAAAACAAAGGTACCATTCAGGCGGGCTTGTTGACCAAGTTTTCCTAAGTCACTTCAGTAAGACCACTTGATCATATGGTGAAAGCAGGGACAGGTGGTCAGCCTCCTGAGGATGTGTTGTCAGCTGCAAGAAACAGTTTTGAAGTCATTGAAACTAAAGGCAGAGGAATGACCAAAAAGGATGAAACGCCACAGAGTGACTTAGGACTTAATTTGCATCTTTGTGGTAGATTCTTCAGAATTATTTATGTCCCTGTAATATGTAATATCCTTTGTGCCATGAGTCTCCCCTTTGGTTTTGTAAATGTTCTCCTTGTATTTAATTAGGAACTGGAAGTGGCACCATGGACACTTTCTAGTTGATGGAATGTGTGGTCACACCTCTCATCATGTATAGATCACGAAGTGATGAGAGCTCTGGAGGGAATAGGGTTTTCTTCAGTGAATGGGAAGATACCTGTATTTTTCTTACATTGCCTCTGTATGCAAACAGAAGACAGTCTATATCTGGGGGCCTTAAAATGACCTCTTGGCAAATTGAAGGAAGCATTTTTACATTTAATAGTTTCAGTATGGACCAATATCAGTTCGGTTTGGGCATTTGAAAGCTGAGTGACCTTAGTTTTTTCTCCGTGTTCTGGTGGGATGGTATTTGTTTTCACATTTCAAGCAAAACTTGAAGAAACTGCAGTTGCCATGTGCATTTGGATTTGTTCCTGGAGACTATAGCTGAAACCCTCAAGCATTTGGTGGAACCTCTGGTGGTTTTAGATGGATGCAAACACTGACATTCTCAGAGAAAGTTTATTTTGGCACTGATTGGGTGGAGTTCCTATTTTTTCCCTCTGATTCTCTTTGATATCCTTCCTTCACACTGCTGAGGGAATGGGAGGAAAATACGTTTGGAGCCTTAAAGAGGGATTACAGTCATGAAAGGCTGAAGATACTTGTTGACCGCACATAAAGCTGGGAAGAACAGACGCAGTTACAGATTAAAATCTCATCAGAGAAGTTTGATTTGAAGTAAACAGCCATCCAAAGGAGGTGAAAAAGCAAGAGTGTGGCGGCTTGCATAGCCCTGATACGTATCTTCCTTGGCAACGTGAGCTGAAGCCAGCATTGGCAGGGCTGGCCCAGCTCTGAGGGCTTGGCTCTGGGAAGCTGGCGGCACCCCCAGCCCTTCAGGCCCTGTGACTGTCCCCTGGCTAGAAGGCTCATGCCTTCAGTCAATCATGGAATGTGTCTGACCTCCACCCTATGTCGGGTGCTTCTGGGAGAGCTTTGTGACTTGGTTGAAAACCTTCTTGCTCTCTTCAAGTTTGCAGTTTGATCTGTGGCTCTTGGAAGCTGTCCTAGTGAGTCAGCCATGGGTTAAGACTGAGGAGACCAAGTACCAACACCTTTGTGCACCCATGTATGTGAATTCTTGCTTGGAGTGAATGAGCCCTGAGCAACCCTTATGTGTGTCATGTCCTGCGTGTGGCCCAGGCTTACCTTTTCTTGAAGATTCACATGAGAAATCCCTCACCTATCCATGTGCTCTAAGAGGGAGACCAAGGTCTAATCCCTTTCTGTGCCAGAGTTTCTGTGGATTGGTCTTAGCACCTAGGAGATGAATAGAGCGTGGAGACACGTGACCAATTTAGTAATTCTGCAAGGCAGTATGATGATTGAAGGGTTCCTATTGTCTCATCTGTGTTCAAAACAAAGCAGTCATGAAGTCATTGTGCCACTGCCTGACTGTCATCTTCTCCAGATCTTGTTTATAGAGAAATAATGACATTAAACAGGTATCAGGAAGGGGAAAAAGGTTTCTAGGCTAAGAACTGCTGATAGATTCTCTTGAGCAGAATAACAAGTTGCTTCCTGCTCCAGGGACTGCCATTAGCTTGTGAGGTCTCTAGGTGCCTTGTTAGTTCCTAGTGAAGCTGCAGAATCCAGAGTGTTTTCCAGGTCTGTCATATTTTATCAGCACCCATGCCCAGGCCCAACAGCTTGGTTGGCTGGTGAGGTCCACACACGGCCAGGTCTGGGATATGAGAGGAGGGAGGAAGTGTTGGCCTGGAACACCCCTGCTGTCTGCCATTAGCACTAGACAGCTCAGGCTATCTTGGAAACAGGTACTTGCTTAACTGCCTTCCTGTCCTCTTGTCTTTGAAAATCTGTCTCGTGTTCCACAGTCAGCTTGAGGGCAAGAGTGGGATGCTGGGGACAGGTCTTCCCCGTGCTGTGGGTGAGCTCCTGGCATCTGGCTCAGGAATGTGTGGGTCCAGAGTTGGCTTGGCTGCCCTCTCAGGCAGGACGCAGGCCTGATACCCTGAGCCTTCAGCTTTGTAAACTTCCCTGGAGTTTTATAGAATCTTGTGTTTCTTTGATTCTCAGCAGATATCATTCAAATCACAAGAACTGTCTGGTTGAGAAAGTAATTTAAAATATTTGACCTTTTATGTTTCTTTTATTTAGAAACTGAGAGAAAATACCTTCAGTATCTGCTAGGTCTAGAAGAATTTTCTTCTTAAGGTGAATGTTCTGTTGATCTCTTCTTCCTGCAAGTGAGTAGCATTTGTACACTCTTCAGCTTGAAGCGGAGGAGTGGGTCCTATTAAATTTTTCCTTCTTTTGTCTGGAATATATTCTTTTTCCATTTGGATACAGTTTTTCAACCTTTGAGATTTTTTTTTTTTTTCCTTTCTAGTTTTTCCTACTCCACAAACATAACAGTAAGGAAAAAATCACCCACAAGCCCGCTGAGTCTGAATCACTGGCAACTTGCCTAGAAAAGTTTAGATGATGGGTCCTTGAATGGTGTATCTGTTTCATAGGGTAAGTTTGTTGTCTTTGTTTTTTTTTATGCTGAGGCTTTAATTTAGGTGACTTGCTATCTAGACACCCTGGAGTGGCATGTTTTCTTTGGGATGCATAATTCAAAAAGGCCAGGGAGCCTTTGGCTTGGACCCCTGGGAATTATTAGAACTTTAAAGTTCGAGTTTAGGAGTAAGAATGTATCTCAGACCACCTTAGTCAGCTTTGCTGATGGGATTTAGGGCCAGGCCAGAGTTTCTTTAAATAACTGTGTCTGAAAAGAGAGATGGTGTGAAACAAGATTCTGATAATGGTTTGTGTGAGATTTGGTCATAGTCTAAAACTGTCACGCCTGAGTTGCCTTAGGATGATAGTGCTGACACCCAGTGGGAAGTACCCCATTTTTGTCAGGAAAGTGAAGGGATGGTGAGGAGACGAGGGAGACCTAGTGCCCCCTGCACCAAGGGGAGGCCTGACTCACGCTGCTTCCTGCCACAGGCCCTGCTTTGCTTGCCTGCTATTTCCAGAATCAATTTTGCAAGTTTCAAGACTCTGTTCCCCTCTTTGCAGAATTGAGGAAGGCAAATACTCAGGGTTTGAAGGGAGATCTGGCTGGCCCGAGGGCTAGTGGAGGCAAGGGCAGGATGCCTGGGATGGACTCGTAGGCTGACCTAGACCCAGAGGGGCCGCTTGCTCTCAACTCTTTCACTCTGTAACCCATTTAAAAATGAGTTTTTGAATCTTGCCTCAAATTGACCTCCTTGGATAAAATCAGTGCTTTTCCTAATTGATTTTGTTTGACGTGGTTCCCTCTAAGAGAATGCTAAGAATTGAAACTATTTGTATATGTTGAAATTTGTAGAGGTTCAGGAATCCATGGCAGAAACACTAAACTATTTATTTACAAGTATGACTATTTTTTTTGCAAAGTAGGCAATTCTGTCTTTGTATATTTTAAGGCAAATAATCACTTCACCTCTGGTGCCTTCCATGCGTTGCATAAGCACTCTTGTCAATCATGGAATTGGAAAAAGATGTACATTTAGTTAACCAGATAACACTATTTTTGTAGCATGATTTTAGATTGTGTCCTTTTAATATTGTTTTCAACAATGGTAGTTTTGAGGTTTTGGCCATTTTCTCTTTACACTTTGTATGTATTTTAAAGAAGAAAAAAACAAAAAAAAAAATTCCCTGGCTATTCCTCTTTCCTCTCTGCTGCTGCTTCTCCCACATCTTGTTCCTGCTTATTTAAATAGTTTGAGAGTAAGAGTATATTTCTGTGAAATAATTATAAGTCAGTATCATAGCATTTGGCATTTTTTAACCACTTACTCAGTCTGGAGCCACTGCTCCCCTCAAACAGTGCAAAGAAAGTGGTTCCATATTTTACAAATGAAAGAGTGGCATCGGAGCCCTGACCTCCTTGTCTTTGGGTATAAAATGGTGAGAAGCTGGTGACCAGCTCCTTCCCCTGTGGTTTGAGCTGGTTAACTGAGCCCAAGCATATTCTCTGGCCCAGGCCCCTTCCAGGATCAGCGTGGGTATCCTGCGAGGCGCCACCTTCCTGCCCCTGTGGAGTGGGAAGCTTCCAGGGGCCCCAGCCGGCTCCCGGGCTCTCACCTTCCACTCTGATCTCAGATTGGTTTGTTGTGGACTCTGGCTAGACTTGGTGGCCCTTGCTGGGTTTCAGGCCTGAAAAGAACAGGCTGTTTGCTGTGAGGAGCTGGATGACACTAAGACACAGACACATACTCTTTAGTGGCCCTTTTGACTTTCCTTCCTGCAGGACGTGAGTTCTGTCTGGTTTCCAAAACCCTTGAGTAAACTAGCTGAGCCATTGCAAATGAAGGTACAGATGAATTGAAACATAAAATCATAGCTTTTGAAGTGTCTTTCTAAAGGGTCAGAATATGTAATTATTTGATAAGAAAGGATGTCAAGTCAGACAGCTAAGTAGTAACTTTCCAATATGATTTATCCGTGGTACTTCACCTGGTGGCACTTTTGGGGGGCAGTGTTAACAATCGCATTTTACTTGTTAAATCTCTCTCATTTTGGCTGTTTCAAGACACAACTGTGGGCTTTCTGAGGTGATGCCCATTGAGCAAACTTTGGTTTATGTGTTTGGTTTTCCAGCTAACGCTGAAGCCCTGGGTGGGCGCCCCCAGCTCACGGGCTCTTGGGTTCAAGTCTGTATGTCTGGAGTGGGTTGGGACCCCAAAGCTTTGCTGCTATTGATTTGTCCCCGACAGCAGACAAAGCCTCACATTGCCCTCACTTTCCCCCCTTTCTTTTGAAGGACCAATTTTTCATGGTACTTGTCTTGATCGTTTTCATAGTGTTCAAATCTGTATTTTTGTATGTAGAAGGAAATAATTTTCTCAACACTAATCGTTAATAACTATTGTATTAAATTGTCATGAAGGAACTCTTGTTTAATAAATGGACGTGTAAGGATGTCGTTGTCTCTTTCTTCACTCTGACTGGCCTCCTCTGCTCCTTAAAGGCAACAGATCCAGTTCCTGAAACAGGTTGAACAGAGCCATGATCCTCAAGGTGGAACAAGGCTCTCTGACACCAGCTTTGCAGCTTTGCCAGGGCTGACAGGGTGGAACATATATTCCACCAGCGGCCTCTCCATTCCTGCACACCCAGCTTTCATACACATTTTCAGTACATGTGGTGTGTGAAAGTTTGGCCAGAAAGTCTTGTCTTTTCCCCTCAGCCTGGACAAGAATGCTGACTGGAGTCCTCCAGGGCTGCCACTCTCCGGGCTGTTATGCAATCAGCTTCCAAACCAGGAGAGCCTGGGTTCTGGCTGCCTGAGGCTGCCGTGAGACACTATCCTGATGTGTGAGAGAGCCCTGGGCCAGTTACTCAACCTTTGTCTCAGTTTTTTGTTTGTAAAACAGCATAGTGTTGAGAACTAGAGCATGGGTCCTCAACCCCTGGGCAGTGGACTGGTACCATGGGGCCTGTTAGGAGCCACACCGCACAGCATTACCGCCTGAGCTCCGCCTCCTGTCATATCAGCAGTGCCATTAGGTTCTCGGAGGAACTCAAATCCTATTAAAAACTGCATGCCATGGATCTAGGTTGTGTGCTCCTTATGAGAATCTAATGCCTAATGATCTGAGATGAAGTTTCGTCCTGAAACCATCCCCTCCCACCCTCAACCCAACTGATCCCCCAATCCCTGGTCCGTGGAAAAACTGTCTTCCACGAAACAGGTCCCTGGTGCCAAAAAGGTTAGGGACCACTGAAAGGATTAAATGGTACTCAGATTTCATGTGTATTGTTGCTAAGACTGAAGGCTCTCAGGATCCACACCAGTGTTGCCAGTTGGTATTGAACCTGATATGATACCAGATAGTATTGCTCTGGGTTTTCAAACACACACTCCATGCAAGTGGTCAGTCTGGCTTCATTCATTATGGCTTTTTTTCAGAGTAAGAGATTCACATGCAAGAGAATAAGGCCATAAATCCTCCAAACTCTGGCTCCTTCACAAGGCCTAGAGTCACAGAAAATGCCATCTGTTAAGAAGCTGCTTTTATATTTAAAAAAATATAAAAAGTTATAAAAGTCCATCAAAGATACACAGTATAAGTCCTTAGGTGAACACAGAAGGCTGGTATCATCTCCCGGCGTGGCCCATAGACCTGCTCTGGGGTCTGGAAGTTCACCATCCTGAGGGTCCCAGGAACTCCTGCCTGCTGACTGGGCTCTAGGAAGAAGGAGGGTTTGGCTGGGCCTGCCCAGCTCCCTGTGACACTGTCACTGTGACATCACTGTTTGGTACCCTCTGTCTTTGCGATCAGTCAGTCTATGAGCTCTTCTTTAAACAGTCTTAGACCCAGAATGGTCATCTTACTCCCAGAAGACATGGTTTCCAAGGGTGGTTGGTGTCAGTTCTGGGTGCCGAGCCCCACTCTCTCCTGGGCGATAAGGCAAAGGTCAGTTTCTCCCTGCTTCAGCAATGAAGAGGAACTGGTGCTCCTTGAACCAAAGATTCTTGGGTCATTGTCACCAAAGTGCATGGCGTGGGCAGAAGCACTAAATGCAGACAAACCCACTGGGCCTGGCGGGGTAGCCCTGTCACAGTTTCTGTCTTTGTTCTTGTTAGTGAAACACAGAAGACCTCCCCCGACCCCTGCCGCCTAACAGTGTGGAATGCCTGCTGCCCAGGTGGAGACAGGGCTCTGCTTTGACTCCTTGTGCTGGTTTTTGTCAGAAAGGTTGAAGGGCTGAAGGCCTGTGGGACAGAAATGGGGAGAAGGGGTGGGATACCCAAGATGCCCCCATGCACAGCATGGTCAACAGTGCTGAGCTGAGGGGCAAGCCTGGTAGGCTGGGCTCAAGCGGGACCTGAGGCTGTGGGGGCCTGCTGTGTCTGCAGCCCCCTCTGCAACGCAGAAGTCCGGACCTCCCCTCCAATGTCAGCATCCCCTGTGAGGTGCAGGGGTGGAGGCCCGTGTGGCTCAGGTTGCCAGGGCACCACCAGGCCGTCAGTCAGAGTCCGAGTCAGAATTCTCTTCTGAAAGGAAAGCAGAGAGGATGCTTGGCAGGAGGCTCAGGGCAGCGGTGCCCAGGAACAGTCTCTGGGGAAGCACAGCTGGGTTGCTGGCAGGAGCCTGGGTGTAGGCCTCCCGCACCTGACTCTACCGTTTATATTACTCTCCCAGTAATCGCTAGCATGAGGGCAGGCTCCAGGCTGGAGGCTCGCCACAGGCAGCAGCCACTTTATCTTTTTTTTTTTTTTTGAAATGGAGTCTTGCTCGTCACCTAGGCTGGAGTGCAATGACGTGATCTCACCTCACTGCAACTTCCACCTTCCCAGGTTCAAGAGATTCTCCTGCCTCAGCCTCCCAAATAGCTGGGATTACAGGCATGTGCCACCATGCCTGGCTAATTTTTTTATTTTTAGGAGAAAAATTAGAGGGGTTTCACCATATTGGTCAGGCTGGTCTTGAACTCCTGACCTTAGGTGATCTGCCCACATTGGCCTCCCAAAGTGCTGAGATTACAGGCAGAAGCCACTGTGCCTGACCTCTGTATTCAATTCTGACATATAAGCCAGGAGTAATTTTATAACAAAATAATTGTTATATATGTGAAACTCTCCAAATAGTAAAAAAAAAAAAAAAAAAACCCACCCAAGTCTCTGCTGATGTTTACTGCTTGTTCCCTGGGCTGGGAGCACATGCTGCAGGCAACTGGCAGCAGGTTGCAGAACCTGAGGAAACCACCGGGGAGCTCTACCCTAGTATTTGCCAAGGGACGAGATGGGATGAGTGGCATTCATTTCCAGCAGAAGGACTGGTTTCTGGGATTCACAGTCCCCATGGCCCCAACACCTGGCTGTTCTGTTAGGAAACTAGTGGCTCTTAAGCCTAACCCACTGGGTCCTCCCTAGGGAAGATCCCAACCACAGGGTGGTGCCTGCAGGCCCTTCCAGAGCTGCCCTGGTCTACCTGCTGGGCCACAGGCACTGCCAGCAGGGGCACACTGCTAGGTCTAGAAAAGCATCTCCCTGAGCGGAAGCCCCTGCTCTCTGTGCTCTCAGCTTTCTTCCCGGCACCTGCCTGGTCTCTTCTGCCTGCACACTCCTCTACTGCCATCCATCAGGACCTAGCTCTAGCGTCCCCTCTGAACCCCCAGGCCGGGTGGCACTCAGCGTGGGCCCACCTTCAGCCGCTGTATCCCTCCCTCTATTGGCTCCTGTTTTATTGTCATTGCTGCCCCATCTGGCCTTTCCCCTGGTATGGCACACGTCATGTGTCCCTCCCCATGGTTTCTGGGTCTGACTCCTGTCTGGCCTCTGAGCTCCTCAGGAGAGGCCTGGGTGGGTGAGACAGCAGAGGGGCTGAGATGGGGAGGTGGCTACTCTGGATCCCAGGTGGACAGGTGCTCTGAAAGTGACTGGCTGCCCAGGGTGGTGGCAGGGGGGTTGTCCAGGGAGACTTGCTGGCTTGGCCCGAGGCTCTGCCATGTCCACTGCTTGCCCTTCTTAGAAAGGCTGGGTGAGGGGGAATGAGGGGAATGGGATTGGCTTTGTGATTAGTGCTGCATGACGTTACGTGAGAATGGGTTGTGAAAATACTTCCTGCCATCAGAGGGACCAAATGATCCCACCCCAGCCTTAAACTTGCCAGCCATCCCCAAAGGAGGGCAGGCCCCTGCCACAGCACTGCTGGGGTGATCAGGGTGGCTGCTCACCTTCTGTCTTGCGTGCTGTGGCCTCATCTGCAGAGTCCCCTTGTTTGAGGAATTTGGCCACTTCGTTAAAGATCAGGTAGAAGTCAATTGCAAACACGATGGTGGCAAAGAAGCCAAACACCTGTGGGCAGAGTGGATGGGACGTATCACAGGGCTGATTCCCTGTTCCAGGAGGCTGGGAACAAGCGGGTTGGCACTGAGACGCATCTGCCTCAGCCTTGGGGGCCATTTCAGACCTGCTTGGACAAACAGCCAGAGTGACAGGCACAGTAATTACACATTCCAAATAATGGAAGTGGGAAAATGAGATGTGAACTTGGTTTGACAAACAGCCTTTCAAAATCTCTAACAAGAGGAGTTTGGAATCATCATCGGGACCCATATGAGACCCCAGGGGGGCCCCAGCAGAGAAAGGATCTGCCCCAGGTCACACCCCAAGTGAGCAGCTAGAGGGGCATCTGCAGCTTCCAGAGGGTGGGGCGTCTGCTCACCCCAG
The DNA here is from genome assembly GCF_001604975.1 of Cebus imitator. NCBI lineage: Eukaryota > Metazoa > Chordata > Mammalia > Primates > Cebidae > Cebus > Cebus imitator. The sequence goes on from NW_016107700.1 coordinate 2,748,583, forward strand.
CGGCTTTGGAAGCCCCATCCGAGTACTTGGCGACAGCTGTGATGGAGATGGCAAAGTAGATGAGGGCTGCGGTGACACAGCGCAGGAAGTCCTGGGGAGAGAGGGGTGCGACCATGTTGCCCTGAGCCCACTGGAGCTGAGCACAGCATGGGGAGGAGGCCTAGCAGCCTGGTCATGTTCCCAGCCCCAGGCCTCACACCTGAGGGCTCCTACCCTGCCCTGGCCCCACCCACATGCCTAGGCCCTTGTCATGCCCCCCAGATGCCTCTGCTGCCCTGCCAGCAGCTGACACTGCCGTATCCAGGGTCCAGCGGGGCTGCTGTCCTAAGCTCTGGACAAAAAACTGTGTATCAGGCTGCAGCCTGCCCTGTGACATGGCCCACTTGGAGGAAGCAGAAGTTGGAAACACCCCCACCTGCTCCCTTCCTGATCTCCAATGGGGAGATCTGGCCCTGGGTCTTGCTTTGCCACACTCTTGTGGCAGATCCATTTATGGATTACAGTTTCTGCTTACCCGTCCCTAAGATGGGGACACAGGGTGCAGCCCTCCTGAGGTGGCGGATGCTGGATATGAAGTCAAGACACCATGGTTCAAGTCCAGCCTTTGCTGCCCTTTCTCTAGGACACATTTCATTCAGCGAAGTCCACTGGGGTCTGAGCCCTCCCAGGTGATAAAACGAGGTCAGGGTTGCTGATGGCTGAGGTCTGGGTAGGCCCTGCATATCCTCAGTTAACCTGCCCTGCCTGCGTGGAAATGGCTTGAATTCCTGTGACTGCAGCTTAAGACCCTGTGGGGATTACCAGCGCCACCTTGTGGCCACAGACCCCTTGCCGGGTTCCCTGCCTCACAGACCTGCTCTAGAGGCACCACAGCCCACTCCGGACTGCAGGGCTGCTGAGTAGTGGAGCTGCGATGATCTGAAGCTGGGTCTCTCCATCCAGTACTAACCAACTGCAAACTCCAGCACACTGGAGAAAGGGTAAGGGCCCAAGTGCATGACTCTGGACTCCTCATCTGGCTGCTTTCTGCAGGGCACCCCTCCCTCCTGGAGCCCCTGTCCTCACCATCATGGGCCAGCACAAGCCCTGCCACTTGTCATTCAGCTGCATGGCATCAGCAAAGAGGAAGTACAAGGCCAGCAGGAACTCCAGCAGAGGTGCTGTGAGGAAGGCAGATGCTGAGGACGCCACGTAGCAGATGAAAGTGATGAACGAGAGACCCTGCGGGCAAGGAGTTTAGGGTGAAGCCAGAGCCTTTTCATGCTCCTTGTTGAGTGCTCCTCTGAGCAAGGACCTGTGGTCAGGATAGAGGAAGCTCCAGCAGGGGAAGCCAGCTGCTCACAGTCCCACAGCTGGGAAGTGGCAGAGCCAGATTAAAATCCCACGCCAAGCGCCATGGATGACACCTATAATCCCAGCACTTTGGGAGGCCGAGGCAGGTGGATTGCTTGAGCCCAGGAATTCAACCCCAGCTTGGACAACATGGCAAAACCTCATTTCTACAAAAAATACAAAAATTAGCCGGGCGTGGTGGTGTGTTCCTGTAAACCCAGCTACTTGGGAGGCTGAGGTGGGAGGATCACCTGAGCCCGGGAAGGTCGAGGCTGCAGTGAGCTATGATCAGACCACTGCACTCCATCCTGGGTGAGAGAGTGAGAGACTCTGTGCCCCCACTAAAAAAAAAAAAAAAAAAAAAAAACCAGCATGGCCCAGAGTCCTAACCCCGCCCTGTCTCCCCACTAGGACCCAGTCAGAAAGCCCCAGCCTCCCAAGCACATCCACCCCACTCAGTGCCCTTCGGAGGCAAATCCAAGCTGGGCAGGAACCAGTTTCCAAAAAGTAACACCCAACACCAAAGACGTGTGCTTGTCACTGAATGTAAATTTCACCTTGAAAACAAAAGACAGATCTCTTTAGTTAATGACATGCAAGCTGAAGTGTTCAGAGTTCAAATGTCCTGATGTCCTTATTTTGTGTTAGGCACAATGGATTCATGGACAGATAGATAAAGGAAAAAAATCTTTCAGCGTTTTAATGCATTTGCAAATTCTCATAATAAGAAAGGAACATCCAAGGGAGGGTACATTGGCACTGACACCTCAGGCCCCACTGCCTCATTCATACAGGGCCAGCTGTGAAAGGCAGGACCAGCTGTACTTGAACTACAAGAATCAAAATTTTCACTGCAGCCTTTCCCACAACTCTGTAGGTGGGAAGAGCTGATGGGAGAGGATGCTGAGCTCTGGTCAGTCCTGCAGCCCAGGTGTGCTGCAGAGCAGGCCAAGGTGATCTGTTGGCCAGCCTGGGCTCCACAGTGCCTGGTGCCCTGAGGCTCACTGGCATCTCCCCTGACCCTCACATCCACCTATGAGCACAGCCCCGCTTACAGATGAGAAGACTCTGTCACATGGCTAATCAGAAGCTACTAGAATTTGAACCCAGGGCTGGCTGACCCCCCAGATAGAGTTCTTTTTTTTTCTCCAGAGGCGGAGTCTTGCTCTGTCGCCCAGGCTGGAGTGCAGTGGCACGATCTGGGCTCACTGCAACCTCTGCCTTCCAGGTTCAAGCGATTCTCCTGCCTCAGCCTACCAAGCAGCTGGGATTACAGGTGCCTGCCACCACGTCCAGCTAATTTTCGTATTTTTAGGAGAGATGGGGTTTCACCATGCTGATCAGGCTGGTCTCGAACTTCTGACATCAGGTGATCCACCCACTTCGGCTTCCCAAAGTGCTGGGATTACAGGCATGAGTCACTGCGCCCGCCACAGATAGAGTTCTTAAGTAACTTGGCCCTGTGGGTGCTGGAGAGGCCATCTGTCTTGGTTTCTGTCATTGTGCCTGTGTCTGAACATATCCATGGCTGAGTAGCTTCTAGTGGGCACAGGGGGCCCCATGGGGACACCCAGATGCCCCACAGGAAGCACTGTGGCTGCTTCAGACAAATGAACTGCAGGGATCCCAGGGGGTCCCCAGGGCACCCCCATTCGCCCTGCACATGGCCTTGGCTGTTGCTGAGCCCCCTTTGGACAGACAGACTAAGGCATAGAGAGGGGCTGTGAGGCTGCTGGGGCCTGCCAGGAAGGCCTTCTGTGAGACCCACCCAGCCCTGGTCCTCTGCCAAAGGCTGTCTTCCTGGCCCTCCCCTTCCTGCCCCAAAGCCTAATTCTGGGGATTCCCCTCTCAATTCCTGTTTTTTCATCCCGCGATTTCTGGGGCCCCTTCTACTCTCGGTTTCTGCCCAAGTCAGCTTCTGCACTTGCTTGTCCTGGGAGTGGGTGTTAGGGGACAAGGGAAGCAGGAGTGCCCTCAGCGGCTCCTGTGAACCCTGAGTACAGACCCCTCACCCCTCCTTATCCTCCCTGACCTGGATTCCTGACATCCGGTAGGCTCAGGGTGGCCTCTATGCTCTGGCTGGTCATACACCTCCTCCCCACATGAGGTGGTCCTGGGTGGGGGAAGGGGTCAAGCCCCCTCAGGGGACGGTGGATTCCAGGCTTCTCCCCTCAAGTGGCTCCCAGTGGTCTCCAGGGTGGGGCTGGGAGTGTGGCCTCTGGGATGACCGCAGGAGAGGCTGCAGGACCACCTTCGCCCTCTGCCCTGAGCGACCCGGGAGAGGTCCCAGGGCAGAATACCCCTTCCTCCTGCCCCCACCCTCCGGGCCGCTCTCAATGGACCCCTCAGTTGAGCCTCCTGTCAAATCAGGCGCCTCAGCACTCTCATCTGCAAAGTGGGGACAGGGGCAGAAAGCGCCAAGTCGCTGGGATCTCAGCAATAAGTGGCCGCCAACATGCACCGCTCCCTCCTCCCTCCTCCCTCCTCCCCCCTCCCTCCTCCCCCAGCCCCCGGCCTGGCCTCTCCCTCCCCATTCACTGCGGCCCAGCACCACCCTCACCCCACGGCGGACAGTGCCGGCGCCTCTTGTGTCCAGAGGACAAAGAAGCCCGACCGGCCGGGGCGGGGGCGAGCGCAGAGTAGGAAGGAGCCGGGCGGGGGTGGGGAGGAGGGCAGTGAAGTCACCGCTGGGCCGCCTCACCCAGTCCCCGAAGTGGGGTCCCTCCCGCTCCGCACGGCCCGCGCTCGCTCGGCCCCGCCTGCGCCCCGCAGCTCGAGGCCCCGGCCCGCCCTCCCCGCGCAGGGAAGCGGACCCCGCCGCGGCCCAGGAGTACCGGAGGTCCGAACGGGCCGAGTCCCCGGGGCCCAGAGAGCGCCTCAGCTCTGGACTCGCTGGGACAGCGCCGCTGAAGGCCCCGGCTCGACCCCCCAACCCCTCACCGCCGTCCGAAGTTTGGGGACCTCCTCCCAACTTAGCCAAGCGCCTGAGAAAAGTCGGCCGAGGCTGCGCGGGGAGGGGGGGCATCGGAGCACGGCCGCCACCCAGGGAATCCACCCGCGCCCAGACGTCCCCCTTCAAAAGCAGGGCCGTCGAGGGTCCCTCCGCACTCACGGACTCGGCCAGCAGGAGGCGGCCTTTGAGCGAGCAGAGGAAGGCGCGCGCCGGCAGCAGGGCGCGGAGCCCCGGAACTACGGGGACGGCTCGGGAGCCGCTGGCGGGCTCGGGGTCTGGGTCGGGGTCGGGGTCCGGGGGCCACATGGCGGCGGCGGCAGGGCCCAGGCTCTGCCTGGCTCCCCTCTCCCCACGCCCGGAGGGAAGCGGAAACTCTGGCTGTGCGGAAGTAGGGCAGGCGACACTGGCTAGAGAGCAGGGGCGCATCCCCCGCCGCTCCGCCCCGCCCCGCCCCGCCCCCACCCCCACCCGCTCCTCCGCCCCGCCCCTCTCCCTCGGACCCCGGCGGCCGCGGGTGCTGGGCCCGACCCGCCCACGCCCCGGCCTGGGGCCTCCGCCGACCCCGCCTTCTCCTTCACCCCCGTCCTGGATGCTGGAGACCTCCAGATCACCGACCCGGCACCCCATCGGAGGTCCCATCTGTCTTCCCCTATCTAGAAGGGCTGTCTATACTCGCTGTGTCTGGTCTAACTTCCTGCCCGTGCGCGTGTCCGGGATCCGGGAACCCAGGCGTCTAAACAGCAAAGACCCCGGCCTTGATGTCGGCTTCGCACCCCAAGCCTCTCTCTTTCTTGGGGGCCCGAGTTTTCTTGCGACTTCCCTGGCCACCCCTCCTGTCCTCGGCCGTCCCACTCTCCCCCAGGGCCTCTTTGTTGGCTCTTCAGGCCTTGGTCCTGCACCCGCCTCCCCCAACCCAACCCTGGAGGACTCTCAGACCAGCACGCGCAGCTCCAGGCACATAGACACGCACACAGGCGCAAACACACACAGACACCCACACACAGGCACGCACATCTGCAGGACTCCATGACCTGCAGTTTCCCTCACCCTAACACAACTCTCTCTCTGTCTCTCTCTCTCTCTCACACACACACACACACCACACTCATGTGTGCACATCTGCAGAGCGTCTGGAGTTCAGCGTGATCAAGACCCAGCTTCCTGTGCCTCTGTAAAGGGCACTGCCCCCTCCTTTCCTTCCGCCCAACTAGTGGAGACCTGCGGGTCATCCTTGTTCCTCCTTACTGGCAGTCTGTCACCAAGGTCCTCCCACCTTCACCTCCTATAGCTTTCCCTGATCTCTGTCCGCTTCTGACCTCCACTAGAGCCCAAAGCATTCCTGCCACCTCCCCACTGAACTGCTGTGATGGCATCTTTAAGAGGCCCTTAAGTTTTCTCTCTCAGCAGCAGGGGAGAGCTTATAGCACAGCATAGTGCACCCTTGACATAACTAACTCCATCTTAGAAAAAGACTTTTTTGTGTGTGTGACGGAGTTTCACTCTTCTTGACCAGGCTGGAATGCAATGGTGTGATCTTGACTCATTGCAACCTCCGCCTCCTGGGCTCAAGTGACTCTCCGGCCTCAGCCTCCCAAGTAGCTGGAATTACAGGCATGTGCCACCATGTCCAGCTAATTTTGTATTTTTAGTAGAGATGGGGCTTCTCCATGTTGGTCAGGCTGGTCTTGCCCTCCTGTAATCTGCCTGCCTCGGCCTCCCAAAGTTCTGGGATTACAGATGTGAGCCACCACGCCTGGCCAGACCTGGTTATCTCTTGACCTTGCATCACTCCTGACAATCACCAGCCATTGGTCACTTCTGATGACAGCTATGTCTCTAGACAGCCTGCTGCTGCCATCATCAGGCTGCAGCAGGGAGACATGGCCTGGGTGGCATGCTCAATGGAGCAGGCAAGAGCCCTGCCCTCCCAGGTGCAGCTGCAGCCATCCAAACCTCAGTTGTGGACCCGGGCCTCCTCCATAGGGCAGACAGGAGTCCTGGGCCCCCCTTCCCACAGCTGCAGCCGCCCAAACCACAGCTGCAGGCTCAGGCATCCCTGCACTCTTAGGGGCCGGGGAAGGCCTTCCTGCCCTCCTAGGCTTGGAAGTTCCTTCTCCTGCTCCCTGGCTTCTTCCTGCTGTGGGCACCTGCTCTGATCTGGGAGCAAAGTCCAGGAAAGCCTGGGCTTCATGAATGGTAGCAGGAGGCCAGTAGATTTCTAGGCAGAAGGGGGCAGGTCCCAGTGAGGCCCCACCTTCAGGCCAACAAGGGCCTGAAGGCTGCCAGACCAATGGACCAGAGTGAGAACTTGCCCTTTCTGGCCCACCCATAGCTGCCCATAGATCAACTGGGCTCACACGTCCTCCCCTTTGAGGCCCATAAAAGCACCAGGCTCAGCCAGAACTGAGCAGCTGGAGGACCAGCTGCAGAGAGGAGCCACCCTCTCCATAGCCTCCTCTCTGCTGAGAGCTGAACACTCAATGGGATGACCTGCCCACAGAGAGAAGCCACCCACTATGGGTCTCCTCTGAGCTTTCTAACACTCAGTAAAGCTCCTGTTGTCTTGCCCTCCACTTGTCCGTGTGCTTCATTCTTCTTGGATGCAAGATAAGAACTCAGGCAAAGGTGCCACTGGCCACAGAGGTTTCTATCCAGAAAATCGACACCCCAAAGATCCCATAACACTTCCATCTCCTCCCACAAAGAAACACGCACACACACACCCAACCCACCTTGGGAGCTTCCCATCCTGCACAGGGTCTTGGTATAAAAGGAAAATATAACACCTTGCTGTGCTTCCCTCCACTGCCTCTCCCATGGACCTCTTACAGTTCCTGAAACAAACCATGCTCCCTCCGGCCACAGAGGCATTGTCCATGCTGACCGCTCTACCCGGAATGCTTCTCCACCTTCTTCACTACTTAACTCCTCCTTGTTCTTCAGTGACTAGAATGCAGTATTGCTTCCTCAGAGAAACCTTTCTTGACATTGATTTATTCATCCAACAGCAGTGCCTAGGATACAGCAAGGCCCCAGCCCTTTCTGCTGCTGCTGGTGGTTGTGGTGGAATAAACACTAAACATATCCAGAGAATCCTGAAAAAGGTATTCCTGGTAACAGATAACAGATGTCTGACTGGTTGGGAGAATAGCCAGGCAGGGAGTGTCAAAGAAAGGACCGAACCAAGGTGTTTGGGGATAGCAGAGGGGGAAGATGTGGGGAGCTGGTCAGAGAAGGGGCAGAGCTAGACTGCGGAGGACCAGAACCTGGGGTTTGGATTTTACTGACAATTCCCTAGGAGGAGGCCAGGCAAGGGTTCTTACAGAGAGAAATCTGGTTCCCACTGGTGATATTAAAAACATGGTTCTGGGCCAGGCATAGTGGCTCACACCTGTAATCCCAGCACTTTGGGAGGCTGAGGCGGGCTGATCACCTGAGGTCAGGAGTTGGAGACCAGCACTGGCCAATATGGTGAAATCTTGTCTCTACTAAAAATACAAAAAATTAGCTGGATGTGGTGTCATGCCCTTGTAGTTCCAACTACGCAGGAGGCTGAGGCAGGAGAATTGCTTGAACCTGGGAGGCTGAGGTTGCAGTGAGCTGAGATCGTGCCACAGTACTTCAGCCTGGGTAACAGAGTGAGACTCCATCTCAGACATACACCATCTCAAACACACACACACACACACACACACACACACACACACACACCCATGGCTCTGAGCTGCAACTCAATCATAAGAAGAAAACAACCCAATTTTTAAAAAATGGGCCAAAGATTTGAACAGACAATTCGCCAAGAGAGATATATGAATGTCCAATAAGCACGTAAAAAGGTGCTCAGCATTGTTATACACCTAGGAATGCAAATTAAACCCACAATAAGATACTACTGCATGTCTACTGAAATGGCGTGGAAAGGGTGCACTAGCAGCTGCTGGTGAGGATGTGGGGAGCTGGGGCACTTGTGCCTGGTACAGTCCTGGTTCAGCTCTTTCTGGCTTCTTTTTGTTTCCTAATCTTAAAAATATCTGTAAAAGACACTTATTTTTATCCAGTTAATATTGGAAAAAAAGAGCAAGTGATGGACTTGGTTAAATCCCCTCTGTTCTTTAGGGTTGAACTAAATGGCTGGTATCATCATTTTAAAAAGTATCTTGAGGGCTAGGTGTGGTGGTTCACACCTAAAGGCAGAAATGGGAGGATCGCTTGAGCCCAAGAGTTCCAGTTTACAGTGATCTGTGATCTTCCCATTGCACTCCAGCTTGGGCAACAGAGTGAGAGAGTGAGACCTTGTCTCAACAAACAAGCAAACAAACAAAACCACAGTGAGATCATGTCTCTGTTAAAAAAAAAAAAAAGTGATTTGATTGCTTGCTTGTGTTGAGAAATAAAGTTTAAAATTTTTTTTTACATTTTAATTCAATTTCCATGAACTTTTGGAAGTCCCCTCATATTTCTTCTTTCTGATTTTGTTTTGTTTTGTTTTGCTTTTTGGACAAAGTCTTGCCCTGTTGCTGAGGCTGGAGTGCAGTGGCAAGATCTCAGCTCAGTACAACCTCTGCTTCCTGGGTTCAAGCGACTCTTGTGCCTTAGCCTCCCAAGTAGTTGGGATTACAAGTGTGCATCACCACACCTGGCTAATTTTGTTTTTTGTTTTTTTGTAATTTTAGTAGAGGTGGGGTTTCATCAAGTTTCCCAGGCTGGTCTTGAACTCCTGGGCTCATGCTATCTACCTGTGTTGGCCTCCCAAACTGTTGGGATTACAGACATGAGGCACTGTGTCCAGCCTCTTATTTCTTTTTTTAATTTTTAATTTAGAGATGGGGTCTCAATATGTTGCTCTGGCTGGTCTTGAACTGTTGAACTTAAAGAATTCTTCAGCCTCCCACAGTGCTGGGATTACAGGTATGAGTCATCCTGCCTGACCCACTCATAATTTTTATAGCCTGAACTGGAAACCACGTGGCCATCAACAGGTGAAGGGATAAAGAAACAGCCATACAATGGAATACTACTCCGCTTTGATAAAGTAATGCATTCTTCAGACAGTATGTTGAAGGAAGGAAGCCAGACTCAAAATATACCTACTCCATAATTTCATTTTTATGAAATTCTAGAACAAGCAAAAGAAAGCTACAGTAACATAAATTAGATCAGTGGTAGCCGGGAGTAGGGGCAGGAAAAAGCTTCCTGGAGTGCTAAGAAATGTTCTTTATTTTGATTGGGGTGGTGGTTATATAGGGACCTACATTTGTCAAAACACATCAAACTGTCCACTTACAATGGGTACATTTTATTTCATGTAATTTATATCTTAATTTACAAAACGGATACTGAGAAAAAGCAAAATATGGCGCTGAACTAGAGAAGCTGAAAGAGGAGAATTGGGTGGGTGCCTGTATGTGAGGTGACTGCACACTCGTCACGTCGCCGTCCATCCTGCCAGCAGGCTGTGAGCGCCTGAGGGGAACTGTCATAGCCCAGCCCCAGCCCAGGGTTTGTCTTATAGGATGACATCAGGAAATGCCTGGAAAGAAGGCAGGATAGCTTTAAGGAAGATTTTTTTCTTCTTCACTTGTTTATTTAATTCTTTGTGTTACAATTAAAAAACCATCATACTTAATTTGGTTAGCTAAGTTGTTTCAATTTAGCCCTTAGGCCCCCTTCATTAGAGACTTCATTCAGTACATAAGTGAGCTCCTGTGAACTTAACAGGCCCCATCTTCCCACCCCGCTATTTCCTTATTTTATGACACTGTAAGATGCTCCAGGTTCATTTCGTATTTTCTGCTTCCCAGCTCTAGAATCAGCCATTCCTCCAAAAAGTTCGGGTTCTTTTCACTGGAGAATGTTATTTAGAAATCAAGTTCGCTCTGAGCAGTTTGCATTAGAGAATTTGCATTTCTCTAGTTATGAGTAGATCAAGCATTTCTCACATGTGGAAGAGCCACTTGCATCTGCTTTTCTGAGAAGTGACTGTTCACATCCTTTGTATGCTTTTCTGTTGAATTGTTGGTCTTTAAAAATTGATGTATTAAAACACATAAGGCTGGGTGCAGTGGCTCATGCCTGTAATCCCAGCACTTTGAGATGCCGAGTCAGGAGGGTTGCTTGAGCCTACAAGTTCAAGGCCAGCCTGGGCAACATATGGAGACCCTGCCTCTACCAAACATTTAAAAAATTAGCTGCACATGGTGGTACACACCTGTGGTCCTAGCTACTCAGGAGGTTGAAGTAGGAGGATTTGCTTGAGTTCAGGAGTTCCAGCCTGCAGTGAGCTATGATTGTACCACTGCACTCCAGCCTGGGCTGAGAGAGTGAGACCCTGTCTCACTAATTTTAAAAAAAAAAGAAGAATGAATGTTCTCTCTTAGTTGGGTACAAAGTTTATTCAGCTATGACATACTTTGCTAATTGTGTAATTTAAACCCTCTGCATACTTTTTGTTTTCACTTGACCTATTAACTTTTTAAAACACGTGTGTTAAAGCTGCCAACTAAAATTTTAGATTTATCACTCTGTCCTTACATTTCTTTATTTTTAGGGGGAGGGAACAGAGTTGCACTCTGTTGCTCAAGCTGGAGTGCAGTGGCACAGTCATGGTTCACTGCAGCCTTGAATTCTCAGGCCTAGGTGATCCTCCCACCTCAGCCTCCAGAGTCACTGGACCACAGGCACACACCACCAAGTCTGGCTAATTTTTTTTTTTTTTTGAGATAGAGTTTTACTCTTGTTGCCCAGGCTGGAGTTCAGCAGCACGACCTCGGCTCACTGCAACCTCCACCTCCCAGGTTTAAGCGATTCTCTTGCCTCAGCCTCCCGAGCGGGGATTACAGGTGTGCACCACCATGCCTGGCTAATTGTTGTATTTTTAGAAGAGATGGGGTTTCACCGTGTCAGCCAGGTTGATCTCAAACACCTGACCTCAGATGATCCACCTGCCTCAGCCTCCCAAAGTGCTGGGATTTACAGGCGTGAGCCACTGTGCTCAGCCTAATTTTTTGTATTTTTTTGGAGACACAGTGTCTCAATATGTTGTCTAGGCTGGCCTCAAAGTCCTAAGCTTAAGCGATTCACCTTCCTCAACCTCCCAAAGTGCTGGGATTACAGGGGTGAGCCACTGTACCCAGCCTGTCCTTCCATTTCTAATAGGTTGCTATTGTATATTTTTGCAGCTATTTTCCTTTCATTATTCATTTCTAGCTTTATTCTGTTGTAACTCGAGAAGACACTTCGTAAAATGTTTTTTTTTTTTTGATGGAGTTTCATTCTTTTTGCCCAGGCTGGACTGCAATTGAGTGATCTTGGCTCATTGCTACCTCCGCCTCCCAGGTTCAATTGATTCTCCTGCCTCAGCCTCCTGAGTAGATGGGATTACATGCACCCACCACCACGCCTAGCTAATTTTTGTATTTTTAGCAGAGATGGGGTTTTGCCATGTTGGCCAGGCTTGTCTCCAACTCCCGCCTCAGGTGATCTGCCCACCTTGGCCTCCTGAAATGTTGGGATTACAGGTGTGAGCCACTGCGCTCAGCCCATGTTGATATTTTAAAATGTATTGAACTTGTTTTGTGTCCTAAATATTGTGTGTCCTAAAGAATGTTCCATGTGCCTTAAGAAGAATATATATTCTGCTGTTGGGTGGAGTGTTCGGTGCACACCTGTTGGGTCTAGATGGCTTCTCGTGTTGTTGGGGTCCTCTGTATTCTTCATCTTCTGCAAGATGGCCTATCCCTTCTCTGCAGTGCTATCTGGATTTCTCCTTTGTGTGCCTGGGCAGTCAGTCTGGGAGCTTAGTTCTAGTATACCTTAGTTCTAGTGTTCTATAGGACCTCGGTATGCTGTCTCGGGTCAAATCCATGCACACAGTTTGCAGGTGATCCCAGGGTTCATGCACAACTTGATGGGGCCTCTTCTTTCAGATCTCTCCTGTCCATGGCCTCCCTGACACTTTCAAGTTCATAGGGGCCCTCTGTTTAGTAAGCTTGGGCTTTACTTTCTCCACTCTGTTTCACGATGCCTGACATTGCTTATGCCTTCAGGGGAGAGAAGTAAGAGGATAAAGAAAAGAGCCAAGGGGAATTTCTCCCCACACTCTTGGAATCACAGTTCTTCTGATCAGAGAGCAAGCTTCCTCTGCCTTGGACTTTCAAGTTCCTGCTTGGTTTTTCTTTTTCTTTTTTTGAGATGGAGTCTCACTCTGTTGCCCAGGCTGGAGTACAGTGGCATGATCTCAGCTCGCTGCAATCTCCACCTCCCTGGTTCAAACGATTCTCCTGTCTCAGCCTCCCAAGTAGCTGGGATTACAGATGCCCACCACCACGCCTGGCTAATTTTTTTGTATTTTTAGTAGAGACGGAGTTTCCCCATGTTGGCCAGGCCAGTCTCAAACTCCTGACCTCAAGTGATTGACCCACCTTGGCCTCTCAAATTGCTGGGATTACAGGACTGAGCCACCCATGCCCTGCACTCTTTGATTTTTTTTTTTTTTTTTTGAGGTGGAATCTCACTCTTTCACTCAGGCTGGAGTGCAGTGGCGCAATCTCAGCTCACTGCAACCTCTGCTTCCTGGGTTCCAGTGATTCTCCTGCCTCAGCCTCCTGAGTAGCTAAGACTACAGGTGTGTGCCACTATGCCTACCTAATTTTTGTATTTATTTATTTATTTTTCAAGATGGAATCTTGCTCTGTCATCCAGGCTGGAGTGCAATGGTGTGATCTCAGCTGATCTCAGCTCACTGCAACCTCCGCCTCCTGGGTTCAAGCTACTCTCCTGCCTCATCCTCCCGAGTAGCTGGAATTACAGGCGTGAGCCACTGCACTCAGCCCTGATTTTTGTGTTTTTAGTAGAGACGAAGTTTTATCATGTTGGCCATGCTGGTATTGAACTCCTGACCTCAGATGATCTACCTGCCTTGGACTACTAAAGTGCTGGCATTACAGGCATGAGCCACCGTGCCTGGGCCCTCTTTGCTTTTTTAAATAGTCAAATAAAAGATTTAACAACAATAAAAATCATTCCCCTTTGAATTTTTTTTCCTGTACTACTTTTAACTAAAATCACCAAAAAGATAGAGTCACATATTAAAATGAATAAAGATGGTATAAGATGAAAAGATTCAGCTGAGAAATATGAAGCCTGAAAGAGGAGTTGGCCGCCATGGCTGTGATCACAAACGTTAACGAGCCAAACACACATTCATCAAATTCTGCATGATTATTAAGTAGTCTCGTCTCATTGAGCTGCAGGTAGTTCACTTTAGAACTAAGAGCTTCTCAGGATAACTTTCAGCGCAGGTGGCTAGATGACTGCGGGGTGTCTCCATCTCTCCCCATCCCGCCCCCACATTCCACTCTGCCCTTCTCCAGTAGGCTGACGGCTGTGCCCTGCTTCTGTGGACTCTCTCGCCCTCTGGCTTCCTGTGGGGTTTGGCGTTCCTAGGAATTAAAAAAAAAATTGTTGCATGACATTTTTGATTTTTTTACAGCAGTATTTGTCAGTGGTAATCTTGGAGTCATTAACTATTTTTTTAAAATGTTGTCTTTTATTTGCTAGTTCCCTCAGAACTTTGATGCTCCTGGTTCCATTGTTTTCCAATATCCTGGGTGAATATTGGAACCTGTTTGATTTTTCTCTTGTCAGTGTTATCTTTGTGTTCGCGCTGTCTCTCAGCTTTTAGGATTTTCTCTTAATTTTTAGAATTCTGATATTTCACCAAGCAATGTGTAGGTAGGTGAGGATGCTTTCCTAGTAAACCTGCCCAACACTTGGTGGGCGCTCCCTTTCCTTCCTTCCTTTCTCTCTCTCTTTTTCTTTCTTTCTTTCTTTTCTTTCTTTTTCTTTCTTTTTCTTTCTTTCTTTCTTTTTCTTTTCTTTTCTTTGTTTTTTCTTTTTCTTTCTTTCTCTTTCTCCCTTCCTTCCCTCCCTCCCTCCCTCCCTCTCTGTGTCTCTCTTTCTTTCTCTCTGTCTTTCTTTTTCTTTCTTTCTTTCTCTCTTTCTCTTTCTCCCTTCCATCCTTCCTTCCTTCCCTCCCTCCCTTCCTTCCTTCCTTCCCTCCCTCCCTCTCTCTCTATTTCTTTCTTTCTTTCTTTCCTTTTTTTCTTTTTCTTTCTCTCTCTTTCTCTTTCTCCCTTCCTGCCTTCCTTCCCTCCCTCCCTCCCTCCTTTCTTCCTTCCTTCCCTCCCTCCCTCCTTTCTTCCCTCCTTCCCTCTCTCCCTCCTTTCTTCCCTCCTTCCCTCCCTCCCTCCCTCTTTCCCTTCCTTCCCTCCCTCCCTTCCTTCCTTCCCTCCCTCTCTCTCTCTCTTTCTTTCTTTCTTTCTTTTTTCTTTTTCTTTCTCTCTTTCTCCCTCCCTCCCTCCCTTCCTTCCTTCCCTCCCTCCTTCCCTTCCTTCCTTCCCTCCCTCCTTTCTTCCTTCCTTCCCTCCTTTCTTCCTTCCTTCCCTCCCTCCCTCCCTTTCTGTCTCTATTTCTTTCTTTTTTTTCTTTTTTCTTTTTCTTTCTTTCTCTCTCTTTCTCCCTTCCTTCCTTCCTTCCCTCCCTCCCTCCTTTCTTCCCTCCTTCCCTCCCTCCCTCCCTGCCTCCCTTCCTTCCCTCCCTCCCTTCCTTCTCTCCCTCCTTCTCTCTCTGTCTCTCTCTTTCTCTCTCTCTCTCTCTCTCTCTTTCTCTTCAGCGTCTTGCTTTGTCATCCAGGCTGGAGTGCAGTGGTACAGTATTGATTAATTGCAACCTTGACCTCTCAGGCTCAAGTGATTGATTTTCCCACTTCAACCTCTGGAATAGCTGGGACTGCAGGCATGCATCAGTATGCCTGTCTAATGTTTTTGTTTTTGGTAGAGACAGGGGTAGAGACAGGGTTTTGCCATGTTGGCCAGGCTGATCTCAAACTTTTGAGCTAAAGCGATCCACCTGCCTTGACCTCCCAAAGTGCTGGGATTATAGACGTGAGCCATTGCACCTGGACTTGGTGGGTCATTTCTATAAGACTTCAGTTTTAGTTTAACTGAAATTTTTAAAAATTTTCTCTGCCGGGCACGGTGGCTCAAGCCTGTAATCCCAGCACTTTGGGAGGCCGAGGCGGGTGGATCACGAGGTCAAGAGATCGAGACCATCCTGGTCAACATGGTGAAACCCCGTCTCTACTAAAAATACAAAACATTAGCTGGGCATGGTGGCGCGTGCCTGTAATCCCAGCTACTCAGGAGGCTGAGGCAGAAGAATTGCCTGAACCCAGGAGGCGGAGGTTGCGGTGAGCCGAGATTGTGCCATTGCACTCCAGCCTGGGTAGCATGAGTGAAACTCCGTCTCAAAAAAAAAAAAAAAAAAAAATTCCATTTTCTCATCTTCTGTGATTCCTTTGAGACGGTTGTTAGATAAATCCTCCTAGATTTATCCTCCATGTCTTTCTTAATTTTTTCCAAAAAAGAAAAGTCTCCCTGCCTTTTTGCTTAATTTTCTAGATTTCCTCAAATTTTCAGATCATGAATTGGCATCTTAAATTATTCCATTATTCAACCCCTCTGTTAAATTTTAAAATCTTGGCCAGACATGATGACTCATGCCTGTAATCCCAGCACTCTGGGAGGTTGAGGCAAGTGGATTGCTTGGGGTCAGGAGTTGGAAAGCAGCCTGGACAACATGGTGGAACCCCATCTCTATTGAAAATACAAAAAAATTAGCCGGGCATGGTCGCGGGCACCTGTGATCCTAGTTAGTTGGGAGGCTGAGGCAGGAGAATCACTTGAACCTGGGAGATGGAGGTTGCAGTGAGCCGAGATTGTGCCACTGCACTCCAGCCTGGGTGACAGAATGAGACTCCATCTCATAAAAGAAAAAAAATTAAAATATTTGTTGTAGTTTCCTACCCTGCTACCCCAAGACTCTTGTTTGCTGGTTGCCCTTTTTGAGTTTCTTTTGTTTGAAGGACATGGTATCCATCTTTATTCTGTGCGTATTAATTAATTAATTAATTAGGCTTTTTGCTGAATCTGCATTTCAACCAGATGTGTAAGTGACTTGCCCCACACCCAGGCCATTCCTCGCTCCAGGCAGGTTACTTACCTGATGTAGTTTTGTGCTGAAGGGGCATCTTCCTACAGCCCATGTCTCTGTCCCGGGGTCCTTTTCTTAGCATGAAGTCTCACTCAGCCCAGCCCAGGCCGCATTTCATGCTCGTTATACCCTGGGATTCGCAGAGAACCTCCCTGCTCTCAAGTGTCACCCCGGAAGTGAGAGGAGTGACCAAAGTAGTTTAGGAAGGTTTCCACGGGATTCTGAGCATTGTCATATGTAGCTTACATTGTTAGGTAAAATTTACATGCAATGAAATGCACAGATCTGAAATATACCATTGAATGTTTTGACAAGTGTGTATGCCTGTGTGACCAGCTCCTCCAGTGACGATACGATATTCCTGGTACCCACAAAAGCTCCCTTATGCTTCTTTGGAAATGTGAAAATAAAAAAACTTGGGACCCTGATTCACTGTGCCAAAAGGAAAAAATTAAGGTGAGAGTTGAGTCATGCAAGAAGCTGCCTTTTCTTTTGTTCTTAAGCAGAGAGCTACAGATGGCGAAAGATTCCCACAGGTAGCTGCTCTGTGTTCACCTTATCAAGTGCTAATTTACTGAGTGCCAGAAGACATCATTCACTCTTCCCTACCTGTTCCTTTTCGCTTGCAACTTGTGGATTCTGTAATATGACTATACCCTTTCTCTTTCCCTTTCAGCACGCTTTTTCCATTTAAATATTGAAGCCCTCGGCCAGGCATGGTTGCTCACGCCTGTAATCCTAGCACTTTGGGAGGCAGAGGTGGGCAGATTGCCTGAGCTCAGGAGTTCAAGACCAGCCTGGGCAATGTGGTGAAACCCCATCCCTACTAAAATACAGAAAAAAAAAAAAATTAGCTGGACGTGATGGTGCGCACCTGTAGTCCCAGCTACTTGGGAGGCTGAGGCAGGAGAATCGCTTGAACCCGGGAGGCAGAGGTTGCAGTGAGCCAATATAGCACCACTGCACTCCAGCCTGGGCAACAGAGTGAGACTCCGCCCCTACCCAATAAATAAATATTGAAGCCCTCAAAATCATTTTTGCAGAAAGGCACAGACCTGTTTTTGGCACATTGTCTTTAACCATGGCACTTTTTTTTTTGGTTTTGAGATAAGGTCTCCCTCTGTCACCCAGGCTGGAGTGCAGTGGCTTGATTGCACCCTCTGCCTCACTGCAACCTCCACCTTCCAGGTTCAAGCGATTCTCCTGCCTCAGCCTCCAAAGTAGCTGGGACTACAGGCGCTTGCCACCACACCTGGCAAGTTTTTGTATTTTTATTAGAGACGGGGTTTCACCATGTTGGGCAGGCTGGTCTCAAACTTCTGGGCTGAAGTGATCTGCCCACCTTGGCCTCCCAAAGTGCTCGGATTACAGGCATGGACCACCGCGCCTGGCCAAAATAAACTTCTAAATCAATTGTGGCCCATCTCAGATACTTTTTGGTTTACATAATCAATCTCCAACCTCCACTTCCTGAGGCAACTACTGCTTTCTTTCACTGTATTTTGGCCTATTCCTGAACTGCTTTGAAATGGAATCATATGGTATGTTTCCATAATGTGAAATCCACCCATGTTGTTGTATTCATAGTTGGTGTTTTTTTTTTTTTTTTTTTTGCTGAGTAGTGCATTCTGTTTTCTGAATGTAGCATGTTTACCTCCTTTGAACATGTGGCTCTTTCTAGTTTTTGCCTGTCACGAACATTCTAGTATATCGTTCCTCTTGGCTAAATACATAGGAGAAGAATTCTGGGTCATGTGGCAGGGTAGTGTGCATTTTTGTTTTTCTCTACAAAGCCACAGGTAGGTGTGCCTCACACTGCCTGGCCTGCAGGGGGTGCTGTGAGGCTACAGAGGGGGCAGTGGACTTGAAGGTAGAGGAGCCTGGGGCCACCTTGAGTTCCAGGTCTTCACCCCTAGGGGCCGCCAGCTGCCTGTCTCCCCACCTGAAGGACCTGCAGTGGCCTCCTTCCTCCCGAACACCTTTGCAGCAGCAGCTGAGCACGTGGTCTCCTTGCAGCCTTCAGTGATCCCCTTGGCCTGAGTCACGATCATGTCCCCACGGCTCAGCAGACCCTCCCAGCCTGTCTCCCAGGCTGGGCTTGGGGCTCCACGCTTCCCCCCTATAGACCCCCTTCCGGCCCCTCATGGGTCAGTTTGGGGCCTGGCTTTTCTCTCATGGAGGCAGCCCCTCCCCTGCCAGGATTGCTGGACTCTCCAGTGAGAGTAGGGCCTTCCCTGGTGGAAAGACCTGCAAGGCCTGCGTGTGGGCACTCCAGGCCTTATGCTTAGGTTGTCAGTGGAGGGAGACACTCCAGGCCCCAGAGGGAAACAGCCCCTAGGCTCCTCCTATGCCCACCCTGCTCAGCCTATATGCCAGCCTGACTCAGGCCTTTGGAGGCCCTGAGCCCTGAGGAGATGACACCCCCTGCCCTCCTCACCTCCACCGGAGTGAACCTCAGTGAGGATCAATACTAAACTGCAGGCCAGGCACGGTGGCTCACACCTGTAATCCCAGCACCCTGAGAAGCTGAGGCGGGTGGATCACCTGAGATCAGGAGTTCGAGACCAGCCTGGCCAACATGGTGAAACCCCATCTCTACTATATAAAAAATTAGCCAGGCGTGGTGTCACGTGCCTGTAGTCCCAACTACTCCAGAGGCTGAGGCCGGAGAATTGCTTGAACCCGGGAGGCAGAGGCTGCAGTGAGCTGAGATTGTGCCATTGCACTCCAACCTGGGCATCGAGAGTGAAACTCAGTTTCAAAAAAAAAAAAAATTACTAAACTGCGAGGAAGGCCAACAAACTTATTTTTCTCATAACAATTGCTTGGATGCTTTTTTAAAAAAGTAAAATTAAATAAAATCAGTGTGAACAAAATGATCCTTTTGTTTTCTGGTTTCTCATCTTCCTCTGCACCCCCCCCACACCCCCCCTCTACCGGCTGGTCGGGGTTGCTAGCTGGCAATACTTACACATCAGGCCCTTGGTGCCCAGTATCCTGGGAGCACTTCCAGGAGCCCTGGCTCCCAGGCCCTGCCTGGCCTCGCCCTCTGCACCTGACAGTCAGTAACTTTTGTTGACTGAACAAAATAATGCTTACATCAACTTTAGGCTTTTAGAATCTATTAATCTATTCTTTTCCAAGCAAAGGTGGTAATTAAAATGGAAAAGAAAACCATTCTAGAAAGAAGACAAGGCAGAGAGTGGAAACATTGCTGTACAATCCACTGCCGTTTCAGACACCAGGAGCCTCCGCCAAGTCATTTCTTTCCCTTTGCTGGCTCCGGTGGCTTGGCAGCTTCCAGTGGCTTGGCGGGCTCTGGTTCCTTGCCCTGCTGGGGTCCTTTTTCCTTTCCTGGAGGAGGAACCAGCATATGCTTTTTGGCCCTCTTGCCTCTGAAGTGGTTTCTTTGAAGACACACATCGATAAAAGCAAAAAATGCAGCCAAACCCATAAGGATCTGGAAAACAAAAGGTCCTCGTGACTCCTGCTTTCCATTCTCAAGGTGGCCAGTTTCCCTCCTGCTCTCTCGTTTATCAGCGGGTGCTGTTTCACATGTCCCCTGTGTCCCCTCGAAGGACGAGCAGTCCCGAGAGGCGTGGAGCCTGTCTACTCCCTCACCTCTGCCTTCTCCACTGCCTCGTACTGCCTTCTCACCTCTGTTACTTTTTTCTCTTTAAACCCAGCCAGGGTGGGACCGTTTGCTCTGGGTCGGAGCTTGGGCTGGCTCCCCGGACATCATCTTTATTTAAATGGTGGCTCCATTGGAAACATCTGTCTATTTTACTTTTTTTGTTTGTTTTTGAGACTAAGTCTCGCTCTGTTGTCCAGGCTGGAGTGTAGTGGTGCAGTCTCTGCTCACTGCCACCTCCACCTCCTGGGTTCAGGTGATTCTCCTGCTTCAGCCTCCCAGGTAGCTGGGATTACAGCCATGCACCATCATGCCTCGCTAATTTTTGTATTTTAGTAGAAAATACATTTTCTACTAAATTTTGTAAATTTTGTGTTTTTATAAATTTTGTATTTTTGTATTTCACCATTGTTGGCCAGGCTGTTCTCAAATTCTTGACCTCAAGTGATCCGCCTGCCTCGGCCTCCCAAAGTGCTAGGATTAAAAGCATGATCACTATGCCTGGCCTACTTAACTTTTAAACTTTGACTTGATCCCAAGATTTTTGTGAAAAATAAAGAAGCCCTTTCCTTAAACAGGGGACAACACCTATCCTCCAAAAGAGGTGAATTCAGAGCAAATGCACGGCCCAGCATGGAAAGACTCACCACACCAAGTAAGTAGTGGAGATGCATGGACTGCCGACTTCTCACAGCAAAGACCATGGCTCCCACAAGAAACGCAAAGGAGAACAGGTCATTGAAGAGGTCCTGAGGGTGGAGAGGTGAGTCAGCGTCAGACAAAGCCAGGGCCCCTGTCAACAAACACTGCACCCTGGCTAGCTTCCTCCAAAGGAATGATTTGCAAACTTCCACCTGATTTAAAAATGTATGCATAAAGATAAATGCACACTGGGCTAGGTGGGCAGATCTGTGACCCTCCTGCTGGGCTTTTTAAATCGAAACCTAAAATGTCCAGGATGCTTAAATGCCCTTGTACTGAAGCCTGTGAAGTCACCAGCACCCTCTTCTACCATCTCTGTGAAATCACACATTTGGTTTCTGCTTATGTCTCCTCCCACCAATACTCCTATTCTTTTTTATTTTTTGAGACAGGGTCTTACTCCGATTACCCAAGCTGGAGTGCAGTGGTATAATTTCTGCTCACTGCAGCCTCGACCTCCCCAGGCTCAGTTGATTCTCCCACCTCGGCTTCCTGAGTAGCAGCAACTACAAGTGAGTGCCACCATGCCCAGCTAAGTGTGTGTGTTTAGTAGAGATGGGGTTTCACAATGTTACCCAGGCTGGTCTCAAACTCTTGGACTCAAGCAATCCACCTGCCTCGGCCTCCCAAAGTGCTGGGATTACAGGCATGAGGCAAAGTGCCTGGCCAATACCCATTTAAATAAATATACAACTATGAAATGTCATGATGTCCCTCTTAAGGACCCCAGCACTGCCTTTCAGCTTCCAGGGCCAGCTCCCCTTTCTGGAGTCTGGATGGGCTGCATTGGCTCTGATGGACTATAGCGTGTCATTGGGAGCCTGGCAGCTTCCTTTGCAACCCCCTGTCCTTGGCCTGACTTCCTAGACCCCTTCCTCTCCTTGCCTCCTCTTCCTTCATCAACCCTCCTGCCCATCCCCTGTGACTTCAATCTCGCCCTCCCCATATGCTTGTTTCCCTCACGCTACTGACAAGGCGTTGCCAGACTCCTCAGAGCTGGCCAAAAGCAGGCTGGCTTCCTCCTGCATCACTCCTGGGGCTAGACGATGGGGTGGGAAGCAGCTGATCATGCAGCTCCGGAAGACACCTGCCATTTCCCTTGGTTTCTATAATGGCATTTCCTGCTATTGTCTTTCCCTGGCCACTTTGTTTCAGGCATTTTCCTTTTTAATGTTTTGAATTTTGATCCATTTCAAATACCCAGAAAATAATAGAACATCCTACCCCCACTCCCACCTCCACCAGGCCAGGAGCCACTGAAATTTAACAGATGTTAACATCTTGCAAATGTCCCCTGTAGGCCTCTTTGGAAACAAGAAGTCCAGCTTCATGGATGGAGGTGCGGCCCCTTCACTTCCCTCCCTGTTACTGTTCCTCTCACCTCCCTCCTCCAACTTTTGTCCTCCCAAAGACAGTCACACATTGGAAGCTGATGCGCAGTTTACCCACCTAAATTTGTGCGTTTCTACATATTATATATTCATAAACAATGTACACTATTTTATGTCTGTCTGTCTTTCTTTCTTTCTTTCTTTCTTTCTTTCTTTCT
>NW_016107700.1:2771015-2778964 GCF_001604975.1 Cebus imitator
GCCCAGGCTGGAGTGCAGTGGCACAATCTCAGCTCACTGCAACCTCCGCCTCCCGGGTTCAAGCAGTTCACCTGCCTCAGCCTCCCAAGTAGCTGAGACTACAGGCAGGCACCACCACACCTGGCTAATTTTTTGTGTTTTTAGTGGACACAGGGTTTCACCGTGTTGGCCAGGATGGTCTCCATCTCCTAACCTCATGATCCGCCAGCCTCGGCCGCCCCAAGTGCTGGGATTACAGGTGTGAGCCACCGCACCTGGCCTATTTTGTGTATTTCAAAATACACTTTTTATATTTAAATAAAAAGTATCCTACCTTCCAATGCTTGCTTTTTAAACTTAAAAAAACTTTTTGAATTTAGCCACATTGAGAAATACAAGTTTATTAATTTTAACTGATGTAGTCTACTATATGAATGAACGAAATGAGAGACAGGGTGTTTCTACCACTCACTGCAGTCTTGACCTCCTGGACTCAAGCAGTCCTCCTCACCTTAGCTTCAGCTGGGACTATAGGCCCTTGCCACTGTGCAATTAAAAAAATGGTTTTTGTAGAGGCAGGGTTTCCCTATGTTGCCCAGGCTGGTGTCCTGGACTCAAGTGATCCTCCCGCCTCGGTCTCCCAAAGTGCCAGGATTATAGGTGTGAGCCACTGTACCCAGCCTGTGATGTCTTCTGTTGAAAAGTTTTAATGTATTTACACACACACACACACACACACACACACACATATATATGTATACACACACACATACTATATATATATATATATATATATATATACACATACATATACATATAATTATTTGTTTTGAGATGGAGTCTTGCTTTGTTGCCAGGCTGGAGTGCAGTGGCATGATCTGGGCTCACTGCAACCTCCATTTCTAGGTTCAAGTGATTCTCCTGCCTCAGCCACCCCAGAAGCTGGGACTACAGGAGTGTGCCACCACACCCAGCTAATTTTTGTATTTTTAGTAGAGATGGGGTTTCACCTTGTTAACCAGGATGGTCTCGATCTCCTGACCTCATGATTTGCTTGCCTTGGCCTCCCAAAGTGCTGGGATTACAGGTGTGAGCCACCACGCCTGGCTGAAAAGTTTCTATTTTAATGGGATATATAGTCTCTCTCTTTCTCCCTCCCTTCCTCTCTCTCCACAAATCCCAGGGACATTTATTGAATATTCTATTTAACTGTTTTATAATGCTGCTTCCGTCATATACCAAGTTGCCATATGTTTATAGGTCTATTTCTGAGTTCTCTTTTCTATTCCTGTATTAGTCTGTTCAGGATGCCATGATAAAATACCCTAGACTGAGTGGCTTAAACAACAGACATTAACTTTCTGGCAGTTCTGGAGGCTAGAAGTCTATGAGCAAGGTGCCAGAATATTTCACTTCTGGTAAGGGCTCTCATCCTGGCTTGCAGATGGCTGTCTCCTCACTACATTTTCACATGGCCTTCTTTGATGCACACGCGCGTGCGTGCACACGTGTGTGTGTGTGTGTGTGTATAGACAGCGAGCAAGTGAGAGAATTCTCTGGTCTCTTCTTAGAAAGACACTTTATTGGCCAGGCTCACACCTGTAATCATAGCACTTTGGAAGGCCAAGGCAGGTGGATCACCTGAGTTCAGGACTTCAAGACCAGCCTGTCTAACATGGTGAAATGCTGTCTCTAGTAAAAATACAATGTTAGGCCAGGTGCAGTGGCTCACGCCTGTAATCCCAGCACTTTGGGAGGCTAAGGCAGGTAGATTATGAGGTCAAGAGATCGAGATCATCCTGGTCAACATGGTGAAACCCTGTCTTTACTAAAAGTACAAAGAATTAGCTGGGCATGGTGGCACATGCCTGTAGTCCCAGCTACTTGGGAGGCTGAGGCAGAAGAATTGCGTGAACCTGGGAGGCAGAGGTTGTGGTGAGCCAAGATCACACCATTGCACTCCAGCCTGGGCAGCAAGTGAAACTCCGTCTCAGAAGAACAAAAACAAAACCAAAATACAAAATTAGCTGGCATGGTGGTGCACACCTGTAATCCTAGCTACTCGGGAGGCTGAGGCAGGAGAATCGCTTGAGCTGGGAGGCGGAGGTTGCAGTGAGCTGAGACTGTGCCACTGCACTCTAGCCTGGGTGACAAGAATGAAACTCTGTCTCAAAACAAACAAAAAATAAGAAACTTACTGGATCAGGGCCACAGTATTCTGACCTCATTTAACCTTAATTACTTCCTTAGAGGCCTCATCTCTAAGTACAGCTACACGGGGGTTTAGGGCTTCAGCATGTGATTTTGCAGGGTGGGAGACACAAACATTCAATCTAACACTCTCATTAGTCTTGTTAATCCCTGAACTACTATCAAAGCTTTATGGTAAATCTGATATCTTGTTGGGTGAGTCCATCCTTGTTAATATTTTTCTTCTTCCATAAGAATTTTGGAATCACCTTGTAAAGTTCCATGAAAAACCCATGTTAGGTCTAAATTTTATTTAATTTACAGATTAATTTAGAACTGAATTGCCATCACTATGATAAGTTTTCATATTTGTGAATGTGGAATGTTTGTCTATTTACATTTTCCTTTGAAAATAAAGTCTTATAATTTCGATGTAGCATCTTACATACCTTTCGGTAAGTTTATTCTTAGACACCTTGTGGTTTCTGTTGCTCTTTTAAGTAGTTTCTTTTAAAATCATATATTTCTTTTTTTTTTGAGATGGAGTCTTACTCTGTCACCCAGGCTGGAGTGCAGTGGCTCCATCTCGGCTCACTGCAACCTCTGCTTCCCCTGTTCAAGCGATTCTCATGCCTCAGTCTCCTGAGTAGCTGGGACTACAGGCACGTGCCGCCACACCTGGTTAATTTTTGTATTTTTAGCGGAGACGGTGCTGGTCTCGAACTCCTGACTTCAAGTGATCTGTCCACCTCGGCCTCCCAAAGTGCTGGGATTAAAGGCGTGAGCCACCATGCCCAGCTAAAAAAATCATACATTTCTCATTGTTCATTGTCAGTATTAAGGAACACTATTGCTTTTGTGTCTGGTAACCTTGTGGAATTCAATCACTTCTAGTGATTTGACTGTAGATTCTCTTAGATTTTGTGTGTTGATAATTCTATTAGATTTTTCCTTTTCCCAATCTCTATACCTTTTGTTTTTCTTGTCAAATTGTACTAAGATTTCCATCACAATGTTGAATAGAAGATAGTAAGCATCTCCAAGGAAATGCTCCTGAAGTGTCACCATAAAATACAATTTGTGTAAGTTTGGATAGATACCTATATTAAGATAAGGAAGTTAGTTCCATTTATTCCTAGTTGGCTAAGAGTTCTCTAAAAATTGGTATTGAATATTACTAGTTTTTCTACAGCTTACGAGATATATTTTTCCTTTAAATAAAACAGTGAAATATATTATGTGAATAATTATAGTTAAACATATTAGTATGTATATTATATATAATAATTTGTGTGTGTGTGTGTGTGTGTGTGTGTGTGTGTGTGTGTGTATTGCAAAACCATCTTTGTATTCCTGGCATCAGTGCTGCTTCATAATGATGTATTGCTTTCTTATATATTGCTTGATTCACTTTATTATTATTATTATTATTATTATTTTTCTTTTTTTTTTTGAGACGGTGTCTTGCTTTGTCCCCCAGGCTAGAGTATAGTGGTGTGATCTCAACCCACTGCGGCCTCTGCCTCCCAGATTCAAGTGATTCTCCTACCTGAGCCTCCTGAGTAGCTGGGATTACAGACACTCACCACCATGCCTGGCTAATTTTAGAGACGGGTTTTACCATGTTGGCCAGGCTGGTCTTGAACTCCTGACCTCAAGTGATCCACCCACCTCGGCCTCTCAAATTGCTGAGATTACAGGCGTGAGCCACCACACCCGGCCTCACTATGCTAATATTTTATTTAGAATTTTTGTGGCTATCTTCAAATATGATAGGCCTGTGGTTTACTTTCCTTATAATGTCTAGTCTTAAGATCAAAGCTCTACCAGATAGTAGGACATATTACAATGCTTTTTAAAAGAAAAAAAAGAAACAGACCAAATAGAACTGAATTTATAAAGTCTAGAAATAAACTCTACATACGGAATTTTTAGCATTTAACAATATGCTATTTCAAATCAGTGGGGAAAAGATGTACTATTCAATACAAGAGTAACTGTACAGAACAACGGGAAAGCCATCAGGATATAAAAATGGAGTCATGGTTCATATCCTATCCCTAAACCACTCAAATGTAAAATGTATAACAGTAAAAGTGCCAGATGAAAACATGGATGAATTCCTTCATCACCTGTTTTTCTATTTATTTTTGAGTCAACTTTAAAAAATTATATATATATATTTTTAGAAAATTATTTTAACTGAGCTTTCTAGTTTATTGGGATAAAAAGCTATTTTCCTGTGCGTGTGTGTGTGTGTGTGTGTGTGTGCATGTGTGTTTGTAGTGAGACAGGGTCTTACTCTGTCATTTATGCTGCAGTGCTGTGGTACAATCACTGTCTCACTGAAGCCTTGACTCCCCAGCTCAAGTGATCCTGTCACCACAGCCTAAGTAGCTACAACTACAAGTGCACGCTGCCACACCCAGTTAATTTTTTTTTTTTTGGTAGAGATGTTGCCCAGGCTGGTCTTGAACTCCTAGGCTCAACTGATCTTCTCACCTCAGCCTCCCAAAGTGCTGTTACAGACATGAGCCATCCAGCTGGCTTCCCACATGATCTTTAAAATCTCTTCTTGATCTTTGTACTATTTTTCTTTGTTCCTTCTTTTCTTTTTCTTGAAGTTTGTCTACTAGTCTTTTCAAATAACTACATTTTTGGTTTTATGAATCCTCCCTATAAATCTTTGTTTCCTATTTCATTAATTTTTAGTTCTTAACTTTGGCATTTCCTTAATTTCATTATTTTGTTTTGTTTTGGTAACTTCTTCATATAGACATTTGATTTGTTAATGTTCATTCTTCTTTTCTAAGTATACAGATTTGAATTTGAATTGTTTATCTGTATTTTATGGGTAGTATTTGCAAATACTACATATAACTAAATCCCCATATACTGGGGAAACCTTAGATTTATCCCCCAAACATACAAGGCTTTAGTTACATTTTAGTTATTGATTTCTAACTGTATTGCTTTGGAGAATGTAGTCTATATGTTATCAGTTCCTTGTTATTTATTTATATTGGCTTTGTGGTCTTATGTGAGGATAATTTTTATCAAAGTGATAAAAATTTCAACTGAGCTTAAATAGAATATAAAGCCTGTTATTATTAGATATATGGTTCTATGTTTTATATGTTAGTGGATCAAGCTGTTAATTAATGAGGGATGCATGTTAAAATCTCCTGCTATGGTTACTATTTGTCAATTCTTTCTTATAATTAAGTCTATGTTTGACTTTTATATTTGGGGCTATTTTGTTAGGTGCATACAAGTTCAAAATTGCTATAGTGATCATCCTGATTTTATGTATAAAATTGGTTTAGTCTGGTATTAAAGCTTGTCAGCTTTCATTCATTCATTCATTTTTTTTTTTTTTTTTTGAGATGGAGTTTCACTCTTACTGCCTAAGCTGGAGTGCAGTGGCTTGATTTTGGCTCACTGCAACCTCTGCCTCCCGGGTTCAAGTGATTCTCCTGCCTCAGCCTCGCAGTAGCTGGGATGAGAGGCATCTGCCACCATGCCCAGCTAACTTAAAAATATATTTAGTGGAGATATGGTTTCACCATGTTGGCCAGGCTGGCTTCAAATTCCTGACCTCAAGTGATCCACCTGCCATGGCTTCCGAAAGTGTTGGTGTTACAGGGTATGTCAGCTTTCTTTTGGTATTTTCCTCCCTTATAACATTTTACATCCCTTAAAACCTTTCTCTGTTGCTAAATTGATTTCATCATTTTCTGTAGTTCTTTGAGCATTTTTAAGATAGTTGATTTAAAGTATTTGTCTAGTAAATCTAATATCTGGGCTTCCTCAGGGACAGTTTCTGTTAATTTCTATTTATTTATCAGTATATGAACCATACTTTCTTGTTTCTTTGCATACCTGGTAATTCTTTGTTAAAAACTAACCATTTTGCCAGGTTCGGTGGCTCACACCTGTAATCCCAGCTACTGGGGGGCTGGGGCAGGAGGATCGCTTGAACCTGGGAGTGGGAGGTTGTAGTGAGCCAAGATTGCACCACTGCACTTCAGCCTGGTGAGAGTGAGACACCATCTCAAAAACACAAAAACAAACAAACAAAAAACCCTAAGCATTTTCAATATTGTAATGTGGTTAATCTGGAAATCAGATTCTTTCTCCTCCCCAGAATTTGTTGTTGCTGCTTATTGTGAGTTGCAATCATTTGTATGTTTAGTGATTTTTCAACTTTTATTTATTAAGAAAACATTTCTTTAGAGATGGTGTCTCACTATGTTGTCCAGGCTGGACTTGAATTCCTGGGCTCAAGCAATCCTCTTGCCTCAGCTTCCAGAGTAGCTGGAACTACAGGTGTGTGCCACTGCACCCAGATTCTAAACTCTTTTTTGAAAGACTGTACTGTTTTTTTCTTGTATAGCTACTGAAGTCCATTTCATTAACCTAATGGTCAGCTAGTAATTTGACAGGGATTTCCTTAAATGCTTAGAAACAAATGAACAAAAAAATCACTGGTCTTTGCAGATTGGCTCTGTGTTGGGGCACTTTATCAACATTTGAGTAGACTGTTTACAAGTCTGTCGTAGTTTTCACCTCCTGCTTGTGCAGAGCCTAATGGTCAACCAAAGGTGGAAGCTTAAGGTCTTCTTAGGTCTTTTCTGAGTATTTGTCCTGCCTTGGGAATGTGTGTGGTCTTCTAGATTCGCTAATATATCTCCTTTCTCAGCCTCTTTCTTCCCAGATTTTCTGGTTTGTCTGCAGCTTGACTCATCTGTTTTCTCTTGTCCCAAGTGGTTGAGGCTAGTATATTTGCCTTTAAGTGCTTTTGACAAATGCTACCTGGTAGCCTGCTTCATCCCTGAGAAGGTTCTGAGGCAGGTAAAACAAAGGCAAGTGCCTGGACCAATCTCTTAGGTAGTCATCAGACAGCTCATAACAGACACACACCATAATTCTTTGAGAACAAAGTCTGTAATGTAATGAGACAGTGATTGCACCACTGCACTCCAGCCTGGATGACAGAGTAAGACCCTGTCTCACAACACACACACACACACACACACACACACACACACACGTACATGAGAAAATAGCTTTTTATGTTGGTCACTAGCAAATTTCACCAGGAATTTGGGCTGCTGTTTTTATAGCCATTGCCAAGCTGTGGGGGTAAGAGATGGCAGGCAGGTAAATTAAAGTATGCAATCCTCTCTTACCAAAATCCAGCAGCTTCTTCCTTCATTAAGCAGTCCCCTGGTTCTTCTAACTTTTTAATGAGATTTGGGTTCTGAAGAGGTTAGTTCTGACAGTTTTTGCTAGATTACTCATTGCTGCAGTAAAGAGACAAAAGTTTGGAGTTCCTTATTATATGGAAGGTTGTCCATCTTTATTACTCTGAATATTTTCTCTTCTCCATTTTCTTTTTATTTATTTATTTATTTATTTATTTAGACAGGGTCTCTCTCTGTCTTCCAGGCTGGAATGCAGTGATGGGATTACAGCTCACTGCAGCTTCAGCCTCCTGGGTTCAAGTGATCCTCCTAACTCTGCCTCCTGTGTAGATGGGTCCTCAGGCATGTGCTACCATGCCTGGCTAATTTTTTTTTTTTGGAGACAAGGGGAAGGTCTCATGATATTGCCCAGGATGGTCTTGAATTCCTGGACTCAGGCAATCCTTCCACATTGGACTCCCAAAGTGCTGGGACTACAGATGTAAGCCATTATGCTTGGACTCCATTCTCTTGAATATTTCCTCTTATCTATTCTCTTGACAACTGTTTTTTTTTTTTTTTTTTTTTTTTTTT
>NW_016107700.1:2780104-2791019 GCF_001604975.1 Cebus imitator
GTAGAGACGGGGTTTCACCATGTTGACCAGGATGGTCTCGATCTCTTGACCTTGTGATCCACCCGCCTTGGCCTCCCAAAGTGCTGGGATTACAGGCTTGAGCCACTGCGCCCGGCCTCACTCCATGTTTTATCTCAATCTCTTTCTCATGTTCTCTCTCTCTTTGTGCTGTGTTCTGGGTAATTTCCCCATACCTTTCAGTTAACAGATCTCTTTTCAGCTCTCTGATCTGTTTGTGAATTCATCTATTGACATTTTTATTTCAATAACTATATTTTCTATTCTAGACACTGTACTTTTAAAAAGTCTGTCTATTCTGCCCTCATAGTATCTTATTCTTTTCTCAGGAGTCTTATGTCTGTGATCATTTAAAATATATTATTATTTTCAGACAGATCTATTATTGCATATTCTCAGGATTCTAATCCATTTGTGGCATTTTTGTTGATTCTTGATTCCTAGTAATGGTTTTTTGTTTTCTTTTTTTAATCAGGTGTTTTGTAGTTTCTAATTGTTAGTTCATTTTTGACAAGGTTTTCCCCCTCCCCACTGTGAGAATCTTTTCATGCCTTGATCGTGATTTTGCATTTGGTTCTATCAGGAATCCAAGGATAACAGCAGAATATCAACAGACTGGGATCAATTTTTATGGTAATTCCCAGAGATGAAGGTTTCTGGGCTGCATCAAGGTTTCTGGGCTGCAGGTAATAATAATTCAAACTCCAATCTGTACAAAGGGCAGGCTCAAGGTTTCTGTTTCTCAAGGAAGACTTCTCCCCCCACTCAAAGCTCAGGCAGAGATGAACATGTTTCCTTATTTCTCTGTGTTGGTAATAAGAATGGTATGTGTCTTTGTCCGTCTTTTCCCTAAGCGGGTAGTCTTTCCAGGGTGCTAGCTTTATACAGGGTTTTCAGTTCTAAATTCCCACTTTGCTTAGGATCGAGGCCTTATTTCTTGACTTGAGAGTGCATGAAAATCCATGCTGTAGTTTCCTGAGACAATGCCTTGTGGACCATTCCCACTCATACTTTGTAGCTTATGTGATCACTGCCCCGTTTTTCATTTCTGGCGCCTGTGTGTTTCCATTTCTTTTTTGCCAGCTCATTCATTCAGTTAAAGTTAAATACTGGTTGCATTTCCCCTGATATTTTTAGGTAAGCACAGCAGGAAGATTTTCAGAGTTCATTGGTTTTACATCTTGCTGGAACTAAAAATGTCTTCTCAGCCTCCTTGTTGAGGAACTTGTCCTCTGCCTGTCCTTTTACCTTGTCTTCTGCTTGTCCCTTTTCTGAGAGTCCTTATTTGGCCCTCTTGTCCTTTCTTCCTGTATTGGAGGTCCTCATTTACCTCATCAAGACCTATGGATCCCTGGACCCTAACAGTTTTTAACAAGGAGGCAGGACAAAATATACTCATAAAGCTAAGTTTGAATCTTTTTTCTGCTACTTACCTGCTGAGTGACCTGGGGGCAAGTTACTTGGCCATTCTAAGCCAGTTTCCTCATGTGTAAAGTGAGTGAAACAGTGAACAAGAGGGCTCTAGAGCCAGGCTGTGAATGTGCAATGAACAAAGGGACTTAGGAATTGGGGTTTTCATTGACTGGCATGGGGTTAGGTGGATGTGCCCTGTGATTACACAGGTGATGGGCAGGGATTCAACTCCATGAGTCCTCAGGCACGGTGTCAAGCAATTTACATGTAATCCTCAGGATTAAATGTCAACTCTGCAAGGAATTATGACTGTCCCCATGTTACAGATGAGGAAACAGGCTGGGAATGGTTCATTAACTTGCCCAGTTCTGTCTCATTCCACTAGATGACTGCTTTGGGCTCAACATCCTTCTGATCCAAACATCCTTTATAGAGATATTAATTGGAGACCTAACACTGCTTTAGAAGTGATTTTTTTAAAAAAAATCTCATTTTGTCTTATTTTATTGATTTATGGGAGAGTAATTTTCGTCTTTAAATTTTGGGGTTGGGGTCCTTCTGGGGCGATCTTCCAGTTAAGTGTGAGCTGGCACAGGAGTTCAGAGGAACAACTGGTTGCTACACCTCCCTTCCCTCTAAAGAGAGCAAAGGGTCAGGTTCTCTTTGACCACCGGGTAGGTAAGAGTTCCACACTGTCACTCCAACACACAGGTAGGCTTTTTTGGAGCATTTTCTGCCTAGCTATCCCTCTTGCACCCAGCTGCCTCTGCCTGGGCCCCATTGATGCTCTGAGCCCCTGACTCAGGCACAGATATGGGAGGTGAGGTGTGTCTCTCTGGTGACTTTCCAGGTGCTCCCCCCCCCCACACACACACACATGATCAGCATTCTGGACACAGGCACTCTCCATTGCCCCTTACTTACAGAAATGGGCCACAGGATGAAGGGTATGTATCTGTTAATGGCAAAGCTGTACAGTAAGATGAAGAAGCTGAAGATGGATATCTCCATGGTGATGATAAGCTTCAAGATGGGGTGCACGGTGAGTGAGGAGAACAGCATCATTGCCACTATTAGGCAGACCTGCAGTGAGACAGACACCTGAACCAGCAGCAAGGGCCTCTCACCATCTTTCTGAGGACACCTGGAGCCTGCTCCTCCTTTCCCCCACCTTTGGTCAAGGCCCCCCACCCAGGGATACCAGTCCAGCTTACCACACTCAGAATCTTGACCTCAGCGTGCCCCAAGAGCCAGAACTCTTTATTGCTGTCTTTTAATTCCCACCGGTAGCGGCGACACCCCTTCCTCGTGCCCACTTCGTGCTTGGGCTGCACTGACTTGGGTTTCTTCGGTGCTGCCGCCTCATCGTCCTCATCCTCTCCGGGTTGGTCTTTGGCGGGTTGGTCTTTGGCTGGAGGTGGAGCTGACACTGGCGCCGGCTTGTCCCCCTTTGCCGCCTGCCTGTCCCCCTTTGCCGGCTTGTCCCCCTTTGCCGGCTTGTCCCCCTTTGCTGGCTTGTCCCCCTTTGCTGCCTTAGGTGCCATGGCTGACTCGGTGTCCTTGGCTTCTCACAGCCGGCCTGTTTTTTCTCTCTCCTGCTGTTTCTGAGTAGGCCAGGCCTACCAGAGAGCCTGGTGTCCACCGAGCGGCTCAAAAGGCCCACTCAGCTAACCGCCAGGACCACCGAATGCCAACTCTCGCCCCCTCTCCACGCGCGCCCGCGTCCGCGCGCAGCTGCCGGATCCGCCTACTCTCCACGTGCGGGCCCCCGATGGGCCCCACCTCCGTTCCCTACCTGCCGTCCCACCTCGGCGCGGAGCTGCCCTCGCGGTCCCAGCCCGGAGTCGCCAGGCGGCCTGAGGTCTGGAAGCTGCAGCTCCGTTGCCAGGTCAGGGGGCTGCGAGCACCGGGTCACAGCCCTGAGCTCCGCGGGCGCAGCGCCATGGGCAGAAAAATACAACGCGACTTTCACAAGGCAACGAGAGGAAGCAGGCGTTCTCGATAAAAGCAGCAGCCCTGATTTTATGGTCACATTTAGGCCGGAATGGGTGACAGTATGCGAGCTCGGGGGTGGGCTCAGAGGTAGCGATTCGACAGACACTTGCATCTGAGAGGGCGCGGGGCTGGCGTCAGGCGGGCCTCTGCGGGGCGTCGGGGCCGGTTTCAGGGTAGGCATCCCCGGCAGGGGAAACCGTGCTTTCGACTTCGACTCCCAGGAATTTTTTCAAGTTAGTCCTCCCGGCAGGGGAAACCGTGCTTTCGACTTCGACTCCCAGGAATTTTTTCAAGTTAGTCCTCATCGTCTTGGTGACCACAAACGCATCGATGCCACACACGATTACCGCTGTGAGACACAGGGACTGTCAGATACAAGACCATATGCGGGAAGGAAAGGCGGGGTTATTTTGCAGCTCGGTAACAAGGTCTCGAACCTACCTCCATCCAGGGCGGGCGCTGCGGGCGGCCTCCTGTCCCCTCTGACCCTTCACTACCCCAGTTGGCTGCGGCAGGCCCACTCTGCCTTTCCCAGAAAAAGGGATTTTGGAAACAGGGGATTTTGTTGCCAGTAGTAGCCTCGCCTGATGCCTGAGGCACCAGGAAAGGACCAGGGAAGGGCACTGGCCCTAAGCGTTTGCAGGTAGGGGTGAGTCCTGAGAAGGCTTCCCCATGGAAAGACTTTTGGGCTATGTTTGCAAAGGGCAGGAAGGAGTTCCTAAGGGGAGGAGAGTAACCCAGGCACTAGACTAAGGTCTCTAAGGAATCTGGTGAAGTCAGGACCTCCGGGGCCGCTGAGAAGGGGGCAGACTTGAGGCTGGAGAGGTGCAGGATCTGGGACTCTTATCAAGAGGTCAGGCGTGAGACTCAGAAAACCCACTTGCAGTGGCCATGAGGTGAATGGAAAGTGAACCAGGCTGAAGGCAGGAAGACCAGTGAGGGTTGGGATGTGGGATAGCTGCCATCCAGTAAGAAGAAATGGAGACCTGGGAGTGGGAACCCCTGGCAGACGTGGGGGGTGCCCATGGCACAGATATTCCCCTGTGCACGCCAGGACTCTTGACAGGCTTGGATGTTTCTCTTTATGGTCACTTAATTCCTGGCGGCTTAATGAGCTTTTCCTAGGTATGCTTTGCCCTAGCAAATCTGTGAGCTTCCCCAAAGAGGAAGGGGCTTCATCCCAGCACTGAGCTCAGGTCTGGCACAATCCAATGGGATTGACAGATATTTACTGATTATGGAATGAAGTCAAATAAACTTTTTTTTTTCTTCGTTAATTTCTGTTCTCACTGTTTAACTTCTTGAACCAAAGCCCTACCTCCCCACCCCCACCCCCTGAATCTTCCAAGCATTTGATCTGCCATTTCTTGTGTTCTTCCATATGATGAGGGTTTGAGTCCCAGTTTGTCCCAGTCTTGTGACCCACAGCAAGGTATTTAACCTCAGTTCCTCTATCTGTAAAAATGAGATTGTAAAGATGAAGTCAGAATGTGCCTAGCCTGGTGCAGGGCATATACTGGGCAATTCGACATGTGGCAGGCTTCTTCCTGCCTTCCTTCTTGAATAGGCTGGATTACTCACTTTGACAGTGCACTTCCCCCCCTACAATCTCTCTTTTTATCTGTCTTTAAAATACAATTCTGTAGTCCAGAAGATCAAAGTCCTATTTATAGATGAAAAGATCTTGCTTAACATTTCAAAAATAGTGTGTACAATTCTCAAAAGGGGTTTAGCAGACTCTTGCTTTTGTACCTATTCGGAGAATGCATATTAGAATTAAGATTTTCATGAGCTCAGAGTTGGTGCAACTTCGTATCATCTGAAGAAGTCAGTGCAAGAAGGAGAGTGGGTGGCAGTGGGAATTCTACTTGGTTAATGATCTAATGGAGTCTGCTAATTTCCCTTTTCAGTTTTGGAATACTGATCTTAAATGGAGTCATGCAGGCTTCTACCTACCCCTCCAACATAGAATAAATGTCTTCTTTTCTTTTCTTGCATGGCCAAGAAGGCAGTGACTGAGAGGAACGCAGCTGTAATGATACTGTTGGTAAGATCCTGTAATACAGAATAGAAAATTCTCAAGTTTATAAAAAAATTAATTTCATAAATATGTAAGCTTGTCAATTACACATCTAAGAATAGATGCCTTTGAAAAACTTTCCCTTTGATTAAGATGAGGAGGAACCCTGAGGCACAATTCTTACATCGTCCAGAGACATGAGTTTATGTGATGTTAAGGTCCTAGATATGACTTTGTCTGCAGAAATGGGTTTATTTTCATTAAAGAATACCATTAGAAAAAAAAGCTGACAACTTTTTCCATCAGGTTTTTCTTAAAGGGCATAGGAAAGAGATCATGAAAAAACCTAGTGGTCAAGGGGCCTAGCCCAAATTGGCCCTCTAAAATGTGATTTTTTGGTATTTTTTAATGTAAATTCTGCAATCTATTCCATACCTTATTTAATATAAAAATAAAATTTTAGCTTAGCACTTTAATTATGGATTTACTTCTCCTCCCAGATCTGGAAATTGAGCCACATTTATTCAATGAGTTTACGTGTCCCGAGAACATATGAACTCATCTGAGGAGCAGGTCTCATACTCTGGAGTGAATATTTTTTGCTCGTTCCTGAAACATGGCTGGAATTGAATGTGCTCTGACATCTGCAGGCTCACTGTGCTCCTTCTTGTGGATTCCAGTTGGATTTCAGTCCTGAGTTCTTTCATTGCTAGCTCAACCTGCTTCTTTATGGGCTGAAATAGTGAGGATGAGTGGGTAGGGGTGCCCTCCTGGGTGAGCAGTGGCTGGGCTTCCTTAGCAAAACAATGGAAGAACGAGTATGCAGTGAGTCAGTGACAGCAGAGTATGGGTAGGGGCAAAATCCTAGAGGATGTAACCACAATATGGGCCAGACACCTAATTTGAATACCTTCAGTCTTTAAGTCTTGATGGTCTGACTTGGTAATGGCAGCCTTTCTGGTGCACTGGTCCAAACACATCAAGGAGCACTGCCATCCAGTGTAAGGATCATGGAATCATAATGGCCCCAGTGGAGCTCTTTGATGTGCCAAGCATTTCCCAGTTCATCATTTAACCTCATTTAACCCTCATAAAGCAGCATCCAAAGTCGAAATTGTCATCATCCCCAGTTTCCAGAGGACATGGTGGAGGCTTAGAGGCATTTTTCAGTAGCTTAGGATTGAATAATGGGTGGAATCAGAACTCAACTCACTGTTGCCTCCCATCAGGGACACCCAAATAAGGAGGAAATGAACTATTCTCCTAGTCTGCAAGTGCAGCATCCAATCCATCTTTGGCATTTTCTGTGGGATGGGTCTGGAGGGTCAAAATGATACTGCACAAGTCAGTTGAGTGTTTTTGTTGATGAACTCTTTTGGCCTGCCAGTTCCTAGGTGGGGCATATTTTATTACCTGTCTGCCAACTTGGCAATGTGTAATATGGGGATAATGACTGAGGTTCATTGGGTCTGAAGATTAAATGGCATAATGACTCTGAAAGCATCTGATAATATGCCTGGCATCTAGTAGGTGGTGGGAGTGCATCAAAATGTAGGTTCATATCTGCTCTCAAAATGTTAACAGATAGTAAACTCTCTGCAAACTCCAGGTGTTCTTCCTGTTGGGGTTGGTGACCAAGGAGTCCTATTGTGGAATGCGACTTGCCTCTAGGAAAGGCACTAATGCCTACTGTTTTGGTGCCCGGAGTTAACACTGGAACAGGGGCACATAGCAGGGCTGGTAGAGGTTGGAAGTAAGTCCCAGCTGGGTTCTGCGGGCTGAGAGGGCAGGCCTGACTGAGGCAGGTACAGTGGTTTGTAGCTTTGCAGGAAGCTTAGCCCGTGAGGACTGTGTAAACCAAGGTAGTCAAAGATGTGAACAAGGACTCTTACAACTGGGAAGCAGAGTGTAAACTTTCAAAAGTCAAATATTCTTTTTTAAAAATTGCTTTCTGTTGGCCAAAACATCTACATAACCAGAGCTCAGTTTCTCTGACCACTAACTGGCTATGGCCTTAGATCATGAGAATTTGGGTGAAAGCACACCAATAATGATAATAAACCAACCACAGACCAGGCCCAACCAGTCTTTGACTACCTGTCATAATTTTGTCTCCTTGTTGGACTGTGGATATTATAGTTTACCGTGGTCCTTACTTACAAAGAAGTGCTCTTCTGAACTGTCCATTGGAGCTAAGGTTCGCCTTGTATCTAACAGTTCTACTGTAGCTAGCTCACATTATTGAGCACTTACTATGTGTCATGTACTGTGCCAGTGTGTTAATATATGATCTCATTTGATTCTCACAACAAACTCTCATTATCCCCAGTTTACAGATGGGTAAGCAATTTGCCCAGGGTTGTTCAGCCAGTAAGTGGCTATGACCTTGGGCAGTCTGACTTGAGTGCCCAAGGGCCTTCTTCCTGCCAACCTCCTCCCTTTTGCCTTAGACACACACCCTCTTTTTTGCCTCATCTGGACAGACGGACAGATATGGTTGATGGCTGTATTAAAACTGCAGCTGGGCTTGGCCGTGTCCAGTATGACTTCCACTTTCCTCATAAATGCCATCCTTACTTATTATCTTTCTCTTTCCCCCCAAATACCTTATTGACTCAACTAACTTTCTCTGACTAAAATGAGAAATGTGTTTTTTACTTGACAATTTTTACATAAAGCCTCCAAATTATTCTCTGAGATATTCAAAATCACGTAGAATTATAAGTGGGAAACAGTAAGATGCCTTAATGGTGGGTACTTAATATTTTAAAACCAAAACTGAATATTAGAAAAAAAGTTAATCAGGGCAGGCATGGTGGCTCACACCTGTAATCCTAGCACTTTGGGAGGCCGAGGCGGGTGGATCACCTGGAGTCAGGAGTTCGAGACCAGCCTGGCCAACATGGTGAAACCATGTTTCTACCAAAAATGCAAAAAGTAGCCAGGTGTGCCTGTAACCATAGCTACTCGGGAGGCTGAGGCAGGAGAATTGCTTGAACCTGGGAGGTGAAGGTTGCAGTGAGCCGAGATCTTGCCATTGCACTCCAGCCTGGGCAACAGGGCGGGGTGGCTCACGCCTGTAATCCTAGCACTTTGGGAGGCCGAGGTGGGGGGATCACAAGGTCAAGAGATCGAGACCATCCTAGCCAACATGGTGAAACCCTGTCTCTACTAAAAATACAAAAACTAGCTGGGTGTGGTGGCATGCACCTGTAATTCCAGCTACCCGAGAGACTGAGGGAAGAGAATTGCTTGAACCAGGGAGGCAGAGGTTACGGTGAGCCAAGATTGTGCCACTGCACTCCAACCTGGGCAACAGAGCAAGACTCCGTCTCAACAACAAAAAAAAAGTTAAAACATTATTAGTTTCACAAAATGTAGTATTTGTAATTGGAATTTACAAACATTGAGTATTCAACTAACTGCAACTTTCACTGGTTTCATTTTTTTGTTTTAGTTTACAATGTTTATTGTATTCCTTTAAAAAAATTGCTTTCTGTTGGCAAAAACATCTGCTTGACCAGAACTCAGTTTCTCTGACCATGCTGGATTATATTCTTTATGATGTAGAAGTGTTTAAAATATGAGCTACTTAGAAGACAATAATTCGAATTCATACTTTCTTAGGTATCCTGGTACCTGACACTAGGCTAGAGTGGGGGAATTGGTAACCCTAAAATGAAGAGGGTGTGTGGGGTGAGGAAAATTGTACTTTTCCTAGCTTTGATGCAGACTCATGCTGATAAAAATGGGTTTAAATTTTAAAAGTTTAAATTAACTTTATTTATGGATTTAGTTCCATTCTCAAGTCTGCAGGTAAAAGTAGTGCTGTGGAAGTTGGCACATTTATTCTGTGAGTTCACATGAACCAAGAACACCAAGAGCCCATCCGAGGAGACCTCATGGGTCCTAACATAGCTTAGGGTTGAGAGCTGGGCCTGTACCATCCCCATGGTGTCAGGGTCCCTGGCACAGCCTTCACAGCTGCAATTCAGAGACTGAGTATGGGTCCCTGAGCCCAGGCTCCATCATCTGTCCAGAGGAGGAGGCCTTGACAAAATATGGTCCCAGAACCCACAGATCTCAGCAGGTCACTTGGTCGCCTGTATCTGCAGCCAGTGCTCTTTGGGGCTTCCCTGCTGAGTCCAAGCCCCGATGTATCAGACTGTATCTGTCTCCATGGTGGGGACTTTTACTTTCACCCCTTTGTCAAACAATAACTAGAATAGGGAAATAAGGAGCTCTATCCTTTTATGAGCCTTTAAGTTAGAAATCACCACTTAAAGTCAGCCCTCCTTACCCTAATCCTAGACCTCCTGGGAACCAAGCCTTCTTGCCTGGAGGGAAGGGCTGAAAGGAAGTGGTGCTGCGTGTTGGGCACCTCTTGTCTGTGGGGAGGCCTCTGAACCTGCGCAGAACCTGAAACAGTTCTAGTATGAAATTGACTGTGTGTTCCGGGGCCTTCTGCACTGACCTTATCATAAGGTCCCAAGTGACTCCTGAAGTTTGATTCTAAGCCTGTCTACCTTCTGAAGTGCCCAAGTCAGCACCTCCTAGCACTAATACCCTCACGAAACTTGCACATTTCCTGCTGTGCCAAGGCCTCCCAGTGGTAGCTACTTGCCCCTCTGAAAAATTGTATAGGTACACATCCTTCATTTCACAGAATCTGAAAGAGAGGATTTGAAAGGAAGGGACTGGATAGGTGAACACAATTTGAGTCCTGTTTTGATGAGTCTTTTTCAAAAACTTCCAAGTTAATTATATCACTTACCATCTGACCAACTGTGTGCTTGCTCAGTATGTGTCCTGCTAGTGGGAACTGAACATCAGAATAACTGGGCAACCATCTTGGTAACACAGAGTTTCCCCACCATGAAGCTCCTGGGAGCTCACAAGGCATATCCTGTGCTGTGCCAAGTCTGGCCCATGCTCTTGAGGACAGTAGCAAGAAGGCAAGGGCTCCAAATCATACTCAGGGCTCCCATAGCCATCCCCTAAAGAGAAGATACTGTCACTTAAGACAGACAGCAAGAGGGCCTGGATTTATTGGAGTTGACCAAAGGCTTGTAACCCTACAAGAGCTGGGCTGAACTTTCTGTGACCACTGTGAGAACAGGTCCTCTCACAGGACACTCACAGTTCAAGCTCAGGAGATCCTAGTTCTTACCTCTGTCTGGGATACTTCTTGGGCATTACCCCTGGACCCTAAAGCAAAGTATGACATCTCCTGGCTCTCTCCAGCTTTGTGTGTGGACCCAGCCTGCATGAGTCCTTTCCTCAGAGGGCTCCGGACCTCCTGACCACAGTTCATGGTGCTGTGGAGCCATCAGTCACCCACCCCCAAGGGCCTGTGTACATCCACCAGGATAACCAATTCACCTTTGGCTCTCTCTCTCTGTCTCTCTCTCTCTCTCTCTCTCTCTCTCTCTCTCTCTATAATCCCCATGTTTTGGGTGGCCAAGGTGA
>NW_016107700.1:2791059-2799897 GCF_001604975.1 Cebus imitator
TTTTTTTTTTGAGATGGAGTTTGCTCTCGTTGCCCAGGCTGGAGTGGAGCGGCATGATCTCTGCTCATTGCAGCCTCTGCCTCCCAGGTTCAAGCAATTCTCCTGCCTCAGCCTCCCGAGTAACTGGGATTACAGGCGCCCGCCACCATGCCTGGCTAATGTTTGTATTTTTAGGAGAGACAGGGTTTCACCATGTTGGCCAGGCTGGTCTTGAACTCCTGACCTTGTGATCCACCTGCCTCAGCCTCCCAAAATGCTGGGATTACAGGTTTGAGCCACGCACCTGGCCTTTGGCTCCATATTTTAAGAAAATCATGAGGAAACAAGATACAGAGATAAAATTTAGAGAACCTGAGGAGGACATAAAGATGTAGTTTTACTGAGTTTCTTACCTTAACGGAGGATGGAGATAGAAAACCATCACAAGATAATAGGTTATATAGTCTCAAAAGAGTCTGGGCTTTAGAATCAGATAGACCTGGGTGCAAATCTGAGTTCCAATGCACCTACATATGGCCATAGGCAATTGAATGTTTTTAATCCAATTTTCTCATCTGTTAAGTGGGGGGTGAGGGATGACTATAACCTCACTGGGTTGTTGTGAGGATTAAATAAGGTAGCATGAAAAAGTATCTGGCACATGGTATATGCTCAAAAATGATTACTTTACCTTCCCTTCTTGAAAATTTCCATGGACAGAGATTTGAGCTTCCCCTCAGAAACCTCTCCATAACTAAAAGGGTCTTCCACATGTTCAGTTAAAGTCGCTCATATTTGCTTTGTCTGCTTCCTGTACTCGGCATTCTGTGGGACAGAGAGAGCTCAGCAGCCTTTGCAGAAAATCTCTCACATTTGTAGAAACTATTTGAGTTTTAGTTCAAAAGGAACGCTCTTACTTTGAGGTTAGAAAAATGTTCTATAAGGAAGTGGAATGTGGAAGAGGTCTAAGCTCTGAATTAGGGTTGTTCACAGTGCAAGAGAGGATGGCAAACGCCACCCAGATATCAGATGGTTCTGATGGCTGGCTGTTCTTTTTGGACATTAGAAGGTTTAATTTGTGTCACATACTGTGCTATTGGCTTTGTACACACTTAAATATTTTGGAAACCATATGAGGTAGTTATTACCATGCTTTTCCTTCTCTGTATTTCTTAAATGGGGAAATTGAGGCTAAAGGTCATATGGTTAGGAAAGGCCCATGGCTGCCTCTGGACGAAACCACACTGCTTCTCTAGTCTGAGACCTAAGGGATTAGCTTCAGCAGTTTTTCAGTTGGCAAAGAAAGTGAAAGTCTGGAAAAAGCTATTAAAGAAGGCTCTATAGGTCTTTTTCTGGTTAGTCCAGCACCCCTTTGTGATACAAGCCCTAACATACACACAAAGGTTGACTCTATAATCTTCAAGGGTATACACAGCAATTTTCTACAAACTCCATCATATCAGCTTTTGTTTTTGGGAGGAATGTTTGTAATCAGAGTGCTGTTTGCAAAGCAGAAACATGCACTGTTTTACAAGCAATGGGTAAGAAATGTGTTTACCTACTTCATGCACTAATTAAAAATCTTTTTAGGACAAGCTGACAAGTACCATATGTTTAGTGCAGTAATAAGGGGCTTTACACTCAGGGCTAGAGTAGGAGTGTGTTGGCTGTCCTGTAGGCACAAGGCTCCAAGGAATCTTTCTGGACCAGGGCACACCCTAACTGTCACAGCTCAGCTATGTCCTTCTCTAGAGAGATAGCTCTGTTGTTTTCACTTGAGGAGAGTCCTTACTCTGGGGCTGAGGGCAAAGCTTGTATGTGAAGAATTGTAAAAATGAACACTTACAAGTAAGGGCCAATGTAAATAGGTCAGCAAGTGGTGAAGGGTTAGCATATATATTAGCATAAAAAAAATGACGATGCAGATTTCCAGAATTGTGATTGCTATAAATGACTCATTGGCTTGGGCGATGATGAAACAAGCTAATGCTCCTATGATCAGACTCTGCAATAAAAGAAACAGTATTTGTTTTAATGCACAATTTAAAAAAATCTATATTGTCAGAATGTAAATCTGATTACAGTGTGGTGCAGTGGCCTGTACTGTTTTGCACATACATTTTTAACATTTCTTATATTTTGAAGAAATGAAAAATTCATGAGAATAATAAAAAAGCACACAGTATACAAGGATAAAAAATATATCAATTTCTTTCTCTTCCCCCCAACTTAACCTTAGTCTCTCTCCTTAAAAGTAACCAGTATTAACAGTTCATACTGAACACTAGAAAGAAGTCTTTATATATACTGGTAAAATACATATATGTTGATTTTGGTAGAAGAAGTGAGGAAGAGCCTCAGTTTTCTTTCTTTCCAAACAGCTGCTGATTATCTCAACATCATTTACTGGGAAGTGCCAGTATTATCCCCATTGATCTGAAATCCAACCTTTATGGTATACTAAATTCTCAGATGTATTTTGGTCTCTTGAGACTGTTCTTTCGCTGAATTGTTGCTTCCTCCTCTAGTACTCTGTGATAGGCAATTCACTTTCTACTGAGTTATTGTTTGGCCTAGTCTTCCTAATACTCATTCTCAGACTGTTTATGCCTCCCATGTTTGTGTTGGTCAAGTTCCCCAAGCTAAGTGTTGGCATTTTAGTTGGGATTTCTAAATGAAATACTTAAATACTTACAATTTGGAAGAATTCACACTTAAGTTTTTATCAAGAACAAAGTATGTCTTTCCAGTTATTCTGATGGTTTTAAAAAAGATGTCTCAGGTCTAAGACCTGGAAGCAACCCAAATGCCCATCGATGATAGACTGGACAGGGAAAATGTGGTACATATATA
The DNA here is from genome assembly GCF_001604975.1 of Cebus imitator. Taxonomy (NCBI): domain Eukaryota; kingdom Metazoa; phylum Chordata; class Mammalia; order Primates; family Cebidae; genus Cebus; species Cebus imitator. Next base: position 2,793,892 of record NW_016107700.1, read on the forward strand.
CCATGGAATATTATGCAGCCATCAAAAATGATGAGTTCATGTCCTTTGTAGGGACATGGATGAACCTGGAAACCATCATTCTCAGCAAACTGACACAATAGCAGAAAATCAAACACTGCATGTTCTCACTCATAGGCGGGTGTTGAACAATGAGAACACATGGACACAGGGAGGGGAGCGCTACACACTGGGGTCTGTTGGGGGGAAATGGGGGAGGGACGGGGGATGGGGAGGTGGGGAGAGATAGCATGGGGAGAAATGCCAGATATAGGTGAAGGGGAGGAAGGCAGCAAATCACACTGCCATGTGTGTACCTATGCAACAATCTTGCATGTTCTTCACATGTACCCCAAAACCTAAAATGCAATTAAAAAAAAGAAAAAAAAAAAGATGTCTCAGGAGTTTTAGTTTTCTTCCCATATGTGTATCATATTTCACTTATTTTAGATATTTGATCATTTTGATTACTGTTGTAAAGAGAAATATTTTCTTACATTTTAAGTGGTTATTTGTCTAGGAAAGATTTTAGTTTATTTATTAACACAATAATGAGTCACCTAACTAAACTCTCTTGTTCTAAATTGTTTCCAGCTGATTTGGGTTTTTCTAGATATATAATCATATTAGCTGAAAGAAAGGATATACTTTACTTCTTTTTTTTTTTTTTTTTTTGAGATGGAGTCTCGCTCTGTCACCCAGGCTGGAGTGTAGTGGCACGCTATCAGCTCACTGCAACCCCCACCTCACAGGTTCAAGCGATTCTCCTGCCTCAGCCCCCTGAGTAGCTGGGACTACAGGTGTGCGCCACCACACCTGGCTAATTTTTGTATTTTTAGTAGAGATGGGATTTCACCATATTGACCAGGCTGGTCTTGAACGCCTCACCTAAGGTGATTTACCCACCTTGGCCTCCCAAAGTGCTGGGATTACAGGTGTGAGCCACCATATCTGTCCACCTCTTTTCAAATACTTTTTTCTTCCTAATTATGACTAGTGGTTTCAGAAACATTGACTCACAGTGTAGCAGGCATCATTTGTTCCCCTCATTTAACAAATCCTTCTGTTGTTAAATATGATGGTTTTAGTTTGAAATGTTTATTTTTATAATGCCAATGGAATATTTATATACTCCTCTCTTACTGGTCTCCCTTCTTGAAAATCAGGGACAAATGTTGAATTTTGTCACGTTCTGTGACATAATCTCGTAATTTTTTATAATGTGATATCTCATTTTTTCCTATTACTTATAATACAGTGAATTATTTTAATAGAGTCTATATTGAATCATCCTGTTTCTTCCTTGTGATATTTTCATCAAGTAGTGATGAATATTATCTGCTGATATATTGATATTATATATTGAGATCTCTAGTTCATTTTCTTTTTCTGAGCTCGGTCAAGTTTTCCTATCAGTATTATACTGACTTTGTAAAGATAGTTCAGTAGTGTTTCTTCTTTCTCTATTCCTTGACAAATTCAGAGTAGTATCAGAATTATATCTCATGAAGGCTTGAAAGAGTTAACTTGTGAAAGGGCCTGGGCCTGATACATTTTTGAAAGATACTCATTTGATGAAATTCTCATTTTCTTCTATGTTTATATTGCCCTTTTTAGATTTTTCCCTATTCTGGGATCAGTTTTGGTAATTTATATTATTTTTCCAGAAAATCAACCATTTCATCCAGTTATTCACATTGATTTGTTTTGCAAGATACTCCCTGTAGATCCTTTCAGTTTCACTGATGTTTGTGATTATTTTCCCATATTGTTTTCTAATTTTAAATATACATCCTCTCTTCTCCCTTTTTTTTCTTGATTATATTGGCCAGTGGTTTATCAATTTAATAGGTCTTTCAAATGACAGCCCTTGTATTGATTATTTTTGTTTCCTAACTTATAAGTTCCTATTATCTTCATTGCTTTCCTAATTTCCTTTGTGAGAGGAAACCTGAGAAGTAAAAAAGATAAGGAAAACAAGACAAGTTGAGTAGGAAGGGTTGAGTGTGTGGAGAGCAAGGGGCGGTGGGGAGGAAAGGTGAGGCAAAACAAAAGTGAGTGGCAAAGTGCACTATGGAAGCTTTCTGGAACTGGCGCCCCCTGGGCATTTCCCCGAGGCCACTGCCGGCCACATCCGCCCAGCTAGGTCTCACCAGCTCTCGGCTCACCATTCTCAGGATCTTCAACATTCCAGTGGGCGAGAAGAAAAAACGCTTGAGGCTGTCCCTGAATTTGTACGGGACTTTGGCTCGGCCCTCCGCACGCTCTTTGATCGCTGTCTCATTTAAGAGTTTGGACTCAGTGGGTGCAGAGGGCGTTGGGGGTGGGCGTTCGGTGGCTTTCCTTGAGGGTGCAGTGCCCTCGCTGCCTTTGGGACGTGCGGGGGCTACGGACTGCACTGTGCGAACTGAGACGGCAGAGTGCTTCCGGGGTGCGGTCTTCGCTGACTTGTCGCGCTGTTCCTTAGGTACAGAACTCACGACATTGCCGCCACTTGCCAGGTCTGTGGCAGTCTCTGGTTGTTTCGAGCTCCCTGAAGGTGCCTTGGACGACTCAGATTTGGTATCTTCAGGATTCATGGTGGGTCCCAAGGGCCTGGCCGTCTGAACCAGTGCCGCAGCAGCGGCTGGCTTTCCCCTGGGAACCAGCGTCACGTCCCAACGGCTGCTACCTCTCTGGCGCGCGCACCGAGTTCTCGCTGCCCCGCCGACAAGTTGAGCCCTTCAGCCACCCTCGTTGCCACGGGGAGGGAGGGGTGCAATGCCAATGCCTAGCCTGAGAACGCAAAACCTCTGCAACCCCACCCCTCGGAGCTGCCGACCCGCCAGGCAGTAAAGAGATTCAAAGATCCCCAAGGCCGATCCTGGCACATTTTTCCCTGCCACACCACTCAGGCCGCGGGAGCCGGAAAACCCGATCCCTTCGAAGTTATAGCAGTGCTCTGCGCTAGGCGCAGAGTTCGGAAATCTCTTCCTCCAGCTCCCATACTGAGTTAAATAACCGCAGAAAATATGTGGAAGAATAAAGAAATACGTTTAATACTTAGTATCAAACTAAAAAGTAATATAAAATTACAAAACTTATTTTTTTTCATGAACAGGCTTTTTCTGGTAAGGACCACTGGGATTGAACAGAAGCTTCCGGTAAATAAGGGCCCCGTCGGCAAGACAGCACACTGCTGCCACGAGTGCAAACACCTGGAAAGAAAGACACATGTCACTGCCCTGACCGTTGTCCCCACTCCCATCATTCACACAAGTTTTAAGTGGTATGCCCGCCAGACTCCTCTCTGGTTAGGACACTCAGATTGCCCCTGTGCTGCACCTAATACTAACATGGAGAGATTCAGAGGTCATCTTATTCTCCTCATTGCAAAGTTTTTTAGATACTTGCCTATAGAAAGAGAAAAGGTAATTTAACTGAGCAGAAAAATAATGAAGCAGTGCGGGCTCTGAAATAAATACTTGTTTGCTTTTATCTCTTGACCTGCTCTTACATGTATTCTTTTAAGCCCTACTGAGGATATTTAGTTACCAATCAATATTTCTAACCCCAGTATTCAACTCTTTGACTTCTCTGCTGACAAACTCTAGGGAAGACAAGGTCAAAGTTAACACCAGCTCAGTATTAAATTATGGGGACTGTAGCTCCAAAAAACCGAAGTTAATAAGATGAGCCAAAGTGAACTCTCAAAGGCTAGGCTACATCTGCTTAAGGGGTGACATTCTAAATAGGCCTTAAGAAAGTAAAATTGAGGGAAAGGCAATAAACAAGAACATGTGGGGGCCTTCAGGCACTCTGATAGCTATTTGAGAGCTGGTGCCGGGGACGGAGGAAGTGATGTCATTCCTTGCACGCTATTTGATCAGCTTCATCCAGTGATCAGGAAGTTTGGCTTCCTGGCTCTAGACATGGCTCCCACAGTCTCCTTTTCTACCCAGAGTCTCAAGCCACTGCCTCCTAGGTTCTGACCACACTGAATACCTGCTACCAATCTTTTCATGACTGGCATTCTATATATTATTGGCTCCTCTACCTGGAAACTTTTCACTTTTATCTCCTTTATTCTCAGCAAATAGCAATTCCACTGCCAGAGAGGTAGTTTCCTCTTTTCTGCACCCTGCAGCTCCCTGTCAACAGCTTACATAGAGTGGTTTCCACTTCTGTCTCTGTTAGGCTCTAAGCAACGTGAGGATAGGGCTCACACTCTAGTCCAGTGCTGCCTAAAAGAAGCATAATGCCAGTCACATGTAACATAGCCATATAATTAAAGATTTTTTAACAGCCACATTATAAATGTAAAGAAATAAGTCATAGATTTAATATATTTGCTCAGTATATCTAAAATACTATCATTTAACATGCAATCATTAACAATATACTCTACATTCTTTGTTGGGGTAAAACATCTTTGAAATTCAATGTGTATTTTTATGCTTACAGCTGATCTTGATTCAGACTGGCCACATTTCCAGTACTCAGTAGTCCCATGTGGCTAGCAACTGCTGTTACTATACTGAACAGCACAACTCTATACTTTGTCAGCCCCTGCTGAAGTACACTTAAGAAATGAGGAAATGAATGAATGAGTAAAAACGTGAATGAAAGTAAATCCTATGCCTGGTTCCCTCCTTCTTCATAGTAGAAAGATGAGTATTATCTTCAAAAACAACGGGGGTAAATTGATACACAATCGATCTCATTTCTAGAATATTCTGAACCTTCATGAAGTTGCTTAGGGCCTAAGGGAGATGAAAATCATGGATTCTGACATATATGACTATCTGAGAGTTCTCCTAAGTGACCCATACTATGAAAGAACAAGGAAGCAGGAAGATTTATTTAAGAACTTTCTAATTCAATTTTCTAGGACAGAACTTAGAAAAGCCAAAAAGATTTTGAACCTTGTATGAGAAATCTTAGAAGAATATCAGTTAGAACTATAACTAAATTACTTGAGTCATATTCTGGTTTGCTTTCTAGGATAAGGTCTGATGGAATTGATCTGCTTCTCTTCAAGCAGTGTTCAAAATGATCCTTTAGTTGCAAGGTGCCCTAACAATGTTCCCTTACCATAAGGGCATCTTCTATTCTATTCTATCCGAAGGATCTGAACAAGAAATAACTGAGCTCAAAACAGTCTGTCTCATCTTAACAAGTGGTATGTATCCTTTTCTATAAAAGGGAGAGCTATGAAACTTATCCATCTTTTTTTGTTTTGCTTGACATCAGGTTTCTCAGAGCTAAGTGCTGTAACTAATTCTAGTAGCAGCTTTTGTCAGTCTAGTCTAGCTCTACATACCTATAAGAAATCTGTAGGAACCTCTTTATCAGGTTAATTCCACTTCTAGTATAAAATCATATTCCTTCATATTAATCACGGCAAGCATTCACAGACAAAAATATTAAGCTGGCTGGGCGTGGTGGCTCATGCCTGTAATCCCCAGCATTTTTGGAGGCCGAGGTGGATGGATCACGAGGTCAGGAGATCAAGACAATCCTGGTCAACATGGTGAAACCCCATATCTACTAAAACACAAAAAATTAGCTGGGCGTGGTGGTGTGCGCCTGTAGTCCGAGCTACTTGGGAGGCTGAGGCAGGAGAATCGCTTGAACCCAGGAGGCGGAGGTTGTAGTGAGCTGAGATTGTGCTACTGCCCTCCAGCCTGGTGACAGAGCAAGACTCCATCTCAAAAAACAAAAACAAAAAATATTAAGCCACTAGGCACTGTATATTGGTCTAGGAACCTCAAGGATGAATACAGTACAGCATTCTATTCTTACATCTGTTTTCCAAATAAATTTGCATTCTGATAAAACCTGAAGAAAGAAACCAGAAAGACTTCCACTTACCCCTCCAACAACTGTCAACGTTGTGGTTTCTGGTATCAGTGCCAACACAGCTACGATGAGCATGAATACTGTTGTTACCAGTGAGTTGATAATATCCTAAAAACACACAATAAAGCTCAGCCTTACATGAAGACTACCACGCAATGCTAAAAAAAA
>NW_016107700.1:2800867-2810712 GCF_001604975.1 Cebus imitator
AAAAAAAAAAAAAAAATGCAGTAACACTTAAAATAGCACACACGTAAGTGGTAATTTTCAGGAAAACCCCCACATACATCTCTATGCAATGGATGACCAATTATGCTATTATTGCTTATTATATACTTCATTCATTTAATACTTTTACAAAGTAAAAATTATTTTCATTCTTAACTGTGACTTTAAGAAGTGAAATTTACATTTTTAAAACAGATCGGTAGTGTGCGAAACGTAAACTGTTTAGTCGAGAGGTTTATGTATATTTGCAGATAATCATAGGCAGGAAGGAATAACACAAATACCAAAGTGCAAAACCCTGGTAATTTAGAAAAGCAGTTATTAAAAAGAAAGTAGGAGGAGGTTTAATGTGGGGAGGGCAAGATCAGATATACTTAGGAAGAAAAAAGTTCTTATTTGTAGGAGATACTGAGACTGCCTAATTCTAGGTTAACTCTTGTCTGTGTTGGCTATTTTGCTCTGCTTCAAAAGGCAACAGACCACACTCCTACCTCAGACAGGCAGCCTGCATCCTGTGAGCAATCTGGGCAAGTGTTTATAGATGGCTTTGGATCAAAGTGGTGTTCTGGGGAGTGCAGAGAACCACAGCGTCAGGGGGAAAAAAAAGGATATGCCTGCCCTGGAATACCGATGATCTTTAAGAGTAATTTAGAACATTGCTTTTGTATTAAAAATGAAACATCTCTATGCCACAGAGTAGAATGTAAATTTAATTACAAAAATGGCGATTTCAAAGGAATTTTGAGCCTATGCATACATATCACCTCAAAGCCCCAGGATGGCTCATTTTGTGTGTTTTCTGTCATTTGGGGCACTTGGGGGAGCAATCAGAGAAGCCCTGCTCTACAGATTGAACCAAGGACTACAACTTTGGGAGAATCTGAGTGGAGATGATCAAGCCCTCTCCTAATTAGCAAAGGCAGTGGCTAGCAGATGGAAGTACTTACAAGTTACCTTTTCCCCATCTACAGATTAACTGGAACCATTAGCCATCTCTGTGCCTTTCACTTTAGGTAAGAGCCCCAGGCAAATTCAACTGTGTTCTGGCTCCAATTCTACTCTGCAGGGACCTCTATGCATTGCTTTTATTTGTCCCTGGCCATATTTCCTCAACTCAGCGATGATCCCTTGAGTTGTCTCTTTCCTTCCCTGCCCAGTCCCACAACTTTCCTGTCACTTGCCCACTGGAGGCAAACTCCTCTGGAAAAGGTCACCAGGCGGCAGACTATGTGAGTGTGTGAGTGTGTGTGTGTGTGTGTGTGTGTATATATATATATACACTTCTCTGTTTATATATATATACACTTCTCTGTTTAAATATGTTCCTCCTTCTTGAAATGTATTCCCATCTTGGCTTTGGTGACAGCAGTCTCCCTTGGGCTCTCTCCTGCCTTTTCTGCTCACTCCTCATCTCATATGTTGGCATTTCCCAGTTTTACCTTCAGCTCTCTCTATACTCGCTCTGAGCCATTTTGGCCAGTCCAAGTTCAGTTAACATCACAAGGTCATGACTCCTAAAGCTGCAGCTCTACCTCCTCTTAAGTTTCACATCATTTTTGAACATTGCCATATAAATATCCCATAAGTAACTAAAATCTAGTATTTCTCAAGCTAAAGTCATTACACACTGCTCTCCTGCAGCCCTCCTTAAACATATACTTCCTCTCTCAGAATCCTCTCAAGACATGGAGGCTGATCATCTGATCATGCCACTCTCCTACTTAAAAACCTCCAGAAACTCCCAACAGCCTTTGGGTTAAAGTCCAGGGCACACAAACCCTTGTATGCTCTGACCCTGTTTTCTCAAACCTCACTCTTGCCCCGGCTCTTGTTCACAACTCGATACCCCAGCCATTCAGATATACCTGCAGATCCTGGAGGGTCATGTTCTTTCTCTACCCAGACCCTCACATATGCTGCTGCTTTTCTAGCAGAAAAGCACTTTCTCTTCCCTGTATCAGCCCTCTGCTAACTACGCTTCATTCTTCAGTCCTCAGCTCCGGCAGTTTTTCTTCACAAGCCTACTGTGATTTGGTCCCTTTCCCTGGCTGGGTTGCATCCACAGCATCCTAGGTGTGTATCTATCACAGCAACCTACTCTCTGTGTTGCTTCCTGGCTGCATTTAAAGTTGTTGAGGTACAAGATTTTTGCTTTGTCTTACCAAAGAACCAATTACAGAATCTAGGATTAGCAAATACTTAACATTTGCTGAATAAATAATTTCATTAGATCAAGATCAGAAAGGAATCTGGGTTTCATAATGGAGCAAAAACTTAGTTACCCATATAACACCCCATTTCTAAGAGATACAATATCAGTAAAGTTTGATCCTCAGAGGTTTGGGAACTATTCTTTTCAGTGTGCTACACATAAGCCACTCTCTCTCAGTACACTCTGTTACACTCAGAGCTCCAAGTTTATTACTGGGACATGTAAGAAACTTCAAGGAATTACTAGTTTGGAGAAAAAGAAAGGCTAAAATGAGTTAGTTTTATTAAATTCTAGAGAAGCAGAGTGTAAAGAGCAACTATACAAGATCAAAAGGATGTGGACCAGGGTTCATTATTTTCTTGAAGAAATCTTTAGAACAATTTAGGTTAGCCCTTTCTGCCACTAAATGAGGGCCAACTGAGGGAGGCTTTGTAATCTCCTTTCCTAGACCTCCCTCCAGTCAAGTCCAGCTCTGAAGTGTAGATCAAGTAGTTTTGAAAGGTGCTATGAAGATCCTATTTCCCAGCTTTTCCCTTTTAGGACTTTTAAAAAGTGTATGATTAGCCTGAAATGCTTGCCACTGCCCTTGAAGGTGGTTCCAGAATGTACTATTTTAAGGCATGGTATGGTTTAAGAATAGCTCTAAAGTCTTTTCTCCTTAACAGGAATTATCAGTTTGGATATTAGCTAGCACCGTGGCATCCAAGAGGATGAGACCAGTGCAGCAGAGGAAGACATGGCAGCTATTGGTCCAGCCAAAGAGAAGTGCAGCAGGGGTATTTAGGAGGGAGGCCTATGGAAACAGGATATTGGCGATAAGACTTGCAAGAGGACAGAGGTGAAGTCACTTAGTTTTTCTTAGAATCAGCTTCTAGTCCAGACTGAGGGCTACATATATCTTAACTAATAACTTTAATCTGCCCAATTTGACAGTTTTCTGGGCATTATACTGGGCAGTTATTTCTACTGCTGAGTATGGCAGGTTGCAGTCTATATATTATGAAATATAAGAGGTGCTAACATTGTTTAGTAATGACTACAGACCTTTTCATGTGAGATAACATTGTACTTTAGCCTCCCCAATTGGTTTTTCCATTTAGTGATCAGAGATGTGCAAGGATAGACAGATACTTGTGTATCTGTCTCCATCTCTATCCCAATTTTTAGGCCATATTAACATGCATTCAAATAGGTAATAAAGATTAAGAATGCACTATAATTTTATTAACATCGTCCTAAATTTAAATTTCTTTAGAAGATCTAGCTAAGCGAATTCTAACAGAAACGTCAGCCTGCATCTACTGATAGATGGTGCAGAGAGAACTTACGCTCTGTGGCTGCAAACCTCTTTCAGGGGCAATACAGAGCACATTAGCAATGGGTAGAGCTTCTCCTTCCTAAGCCTATAAGATATATCACCTTAAAGGTTTAAGAGAGGCAAAAAACAGAGTTTATTAAAGTATCTCACTATGGTAGGAAAAAGTAAAATTTAAGGATGAAACTGAACACTTACAAGCAAGGGCCAAAATAACCACTTCATTAATCGATCAAGTCTGAGTATATATAAAATTATGAAAAAGAAAATAACAGTGACTTCAAATCCAGTGATAACAATATATGGTTCAGGGGCTTGTGCGATGATAAAAAAGGTCATAGATGCCGCAGTTAGTGCCTAGAAGAAAAAAACCCATGATTTATTCAGTGACAACTGAATACAAACTCAAACTGTAAAAATGGCGATTTCTAAAATAACTAAATAGGCCAGGTGCAGTGGCTCATGCCTGTAATTCCAAGCATTTCAGGAGGCTTAGGTAGGAGAATCACTTGAGACTAGGAGTTCAAGACCTGGGCAACATAATGAGACCTCATCTCCAAATAAGCAAACAAAAATAACCAGATACTGGTGTTTCTGCCGTATACACCATATATAAAACAGGCATGGCTAAAGTATATGGATATTGACTTCTCTTTGTCTTTTAGAGAGTAGGTATTCCTCTCTGTTTTAAGTCTAATTAATTAATCCTCTTGTGCTTCTAACGCCATCACTTCCCACATCAGTTCTCTTGGTTTTTTTTTCCATTAAATACCTCCTTTCCCTCTTGTGCTTTCAAACCGTCCTCTGCTAGCTCTTTTCCTCATCATCCTATAAACATCTCAGTTGCCTTCTTTTAAAACACACACACACACACACACACACACACACACACTGTTTCCCCTCATCCTGCTGCCCACAGAAACCCTTGTTCTGTTTGCTACTTTTGTTCTGCTTCTTCAAAAAGTCTGTAAACAGGCTGTCTATAATTTCTTACCATCCATTGATCACTCCTTAATTCTTAACAATCTGGAGACTACTGTAAGATTTAAACTTAGAATGTTGCCATGAAAAATACTGAGGAACAAAGTTCAAAACAAATTGTCAGGCTGGGTGCGGTGGCTCACAACTGTAATCCCGGCACTTTGGGAGGCCAAGGCAGGCGGATCGCCTGAGGTCAGGAGTTTGAGACCAGCCTGGCCAACATGGTGAAATCTTGTCTCTATTGAAAATACAAAAATTATCCAGGTGTGGTGGCAAGCACCTGTAATCCCAGCTACTCAGGTGGCTGAGACTGGATAATCGCTTGAACCCGGGATGCAGAGGTTGCAATGAGTGAAGATCATGCCACTGTACTCTAGCCTGGGTAACAGAACAGATCCTGTCTCGAAAACAAAAAACAAAAACAAAAAAAGAAAATCGTCAGAGAAAAACAATTGTGATGTTTAATAGCTTTATTACCAAAGTACCACTTTTCATACACTTCCACCTAAACAATGCAATCAGAATTTAAACTATTTTAAGTGGGGGAAAAAAAAAACTCTGAAATTTCTTCATTTCCAAATGAAGATACAGAACATGGCAATGTTAAGTGAAAAAAATAGCTGGTGGGTCCCAGGGGAATTCTGTCAATGTTCTTAGGAATTAAAGCTTTCTCCAAAGCTCTGTGTTTTTGGTAAATGGTTTGGTCAAGAGTCATCCCTGGCTAGTCTTTTAAAATATCCTGTCAGCTGGTAACATACATACTCATTTTAACTTAGTCCATACAGGTTACTTATTTATAATTCTTTCAGTTACTTTATTAGCATAAATATGCCCTACTTTTAAACTTCTAAAATGGTCAGTTTGATTACTAATAACTAGTTCTTAAGTAACTTCATTCTTTATAATTAACATTATGACTATTAGCAACACATCATCTCATACCACTCCAGTTCCTCTATTGGACCAAGGTCTTGAGCCCACAGATTATGAAATGAAGAGCTTGTTTTTCATTCCCTATCCTCTGTAACCTTTTTGTATTACGGTACTTTGCACTGGTGATTACTCCATTTCCTTAAACCTTTCTGTGGTTTCTGTCACACTGGGTTCTCCTGTAATTTGTATTTATAGCTCTCACATCTTTCCTAAGCTTCTGACTTTTGTTTCCAGTTAGCTTTTAAGTATCTCACACATTACCACTCTATGAATATTGCTTTTGCTCACATCATCAGTGATTTCAGAAATCCTAAATTTAATGAACTTTTTTTCTTTTTCTCTAGTACTTTCAGTTGCTGTTTAATAATGAACCTTTTCCAGTCCTTATCCTAGTGAACCTCTGTGACTTTATTGCCATTGGCTGTCCTTCCCCCACTACTGTTTTCTTCTGGCTCCATGTCGCTTCTCTGACATTTTAAACTTCTGCAACTGTTCTCTCTGGGTGGGTTCCTCTCCTTTTAACGACCCCTTTAAAATGCTGAATTCTCATTCCACTCAATGAGTCTGGGTCTCTATCCCAGGTCCGTGGTCCATCCTCCACATTTCACACCTAAGTAGCCATTTAGAATGCCACCTGGATAACCTACAGGAATCTCAATTCACTGTGTCTTAAAACTGAAATCCTGCCCCTTCTTCCTGGATTCACAACCTCAATTGGCTGTACCACAATCTACCTTATCGCCCATACCAGGAACCTAAGATCACTATTTCTACCCATTCCCCAACTGATCCAGGTCCTGCTGACTTAATGCCTAAATATTTCGGACACTTCCTCCTCTTCATCCTTACAACTATTACCCTTCAGCATCTTTTCCATGAACTATCATGATGAAGATGCTAACAGTAAAATTTCTAACATGTGAATTTGTTTATGTATTTCTTCAACTATTTAAAATTCTTCAGCGCTCTCCAGGGTCTTTAGAATAGCACCTGCTTCTCATCATGTATTCAAGATCTTCCACAATTTGGCTTCTGTCTACTTCTTGAGAAAAGACTTGCTTCACAATTTATCCACACCAATCAAACTTCTGATCCTCTTTTCACATTTGCTTTATCAATACCAACCTCAGTGGATGGCAACTGCATCCTTCCAGTTGGTTAGGCCAAAAACTTTAGAAGCTGTCTTGGACTCCTCTCTTTCTTTTAGCCCACATCTGGTTAACCAGCAAATCTTGTTGGTGCTACTTTCAAAATACTATATCCCAAACGTGACCACTTCTTATTACCTACTCTGCTACCAGCAGCCACCATTGTCATCTCCTGCCCAGATTAATGCAATTGATCTCCTTGGTTCTACATTTGCCCCAGAAGCAATGCCCTCCTGTCCCTCCTACCAATCTACTGTCAATATAGCAGCTAGGATACTTTTTTTTTGAGACGAAGTCTCACTCTGTTGCCCAGGCTGAAGTGCAGTGGGGTGATCTTGGTTTACCTCAACCTCTGCCTCCTGGGTTCCAGTGATTCTCCTGCCTCAGCCTCCTGAGTAGCTGAGCTTACAGGCATGCACTACCACACCTGGCCCAATTTTTTTTTTGTATTTTTAGTAGAGATGGGGTTTCACCATATTGGTCAGGCTGCATAAACTCCTGTCCTCAAATGATCTGGCCTCCCAAAGTGCTGGGATTACAAGGTAAGCTACCATGCCTGTCCTAGTATGCTTTTAAAATGTAAGTTAGATCGTATACTTTACACAAAACCTTCCTCATCTTCACTCACTCACCCCAGTCCAGTTACACTGGTTTCCTTGCTCTTTCTTGATGCCTTCATGCACATTCCTGCCATAAGGCCACTGCACTAGCTTTTCTCTGTTTTAAACACTCTTCCAGTTATTCTCATAGCTAACTCCCTCATCTCATGCAAATCTTTGATCACATGTCATCTCAACAAAGCTTAGACTTCTATTCATTATTGCAACTTTTCTCTGCAACTCCCTCCCTGCCTTACACTCCCTTACCTGGCATTTACTTTTCTCTTTGTTCCACAGCACATACCACCTTCTAGAATACTATAATTTATTTATTGGGTTTGCCTTCCCCACCCTCCCATCCCAGTATGTATACTCCACAAGGGCAGGGATCTTTGTTTTTTGTTCACTAGTACTCTAGTATTTCTCAAGAGCCCGGAACAGTGCTTGGCACATGACAGGCATTATACAGATTATTTGTTGAATGAACAAATGAGGCAACACTCAACTTTTCATAGTTCTCTGCGTCAACTGTGCTATTTTTTGCCTCCATGCCTTTACTCAGGCAGCTCTTAGATCCAACCCTAGATTGCTCTAGGAAGAGTTTTTCTCTGACACCTCTCTATTTCCTTGGTTAGATGCCTCACTTCTGTGTCTTATCTCCACCTTATCACATATTATAACCATTGCTCATGGGACTGTTTCGTAACTAAATGGAAGAATTCCATAAGTCAAGGACTTTTGTCCTGGTTTTTCTTTGCTGTTCCAGCTCCTAGCCCAGAGCTTGGACCATATTAAGTATTCAAATGGTTTGTTGAAGGAATTAATATGTCAAAAACTAACCATGTCATAGAACATGGTTCCTCCTTCAGTGTTAGAGATCTTCCCTTTTTCAGTGTTCAAGATCCCAGGCCTTCAGTCACTTTTTCCCTGATTATTTACTCCCAATCAAAAGTTGTCTCTCCTTCCCTCGACTCCAGAGGTTTTCTAAACCTCTGATGTATCTCAAATTGCAAGATAAGAAAGCTACTTCTCGCAATCACAGATTTTTGGTGTGGGAAGAATCTTATATGCACTTTATTCAACCCACTCACCTTGAGTCTCCTTTACACACACACACACACGCTTACCTATTTTTGAGATGGAGTTTCGCTTTGTTGCCCAGGCTGGAGTGCAATGGCATGATCTTGGCTCAATGCAACCCCTGCCTTCCAGGTTCAAGTGATTCTACTTGCCTTGCGAGTAGCTGGGATTACAGGTGTGTGCCACCAGGCCCAGCTAATTTTTTGTATTTTTTGTAGAGACAGAGTTTCACCATGTTAGCCAGGCTGGTCTTGAACTCCTGACCTCAGGTGATCTGCTTGCCTTGGCCTCCCAGGGTGGTTGGATTACAGGTGTTAGCCACTGTACCTGGCTTTATTTATTTATTTATTTGAGATGAAGTCTTGCTCTGTTGCCAGGTTGTGCAGTGGCACGATCTTGGCTCACTGTAACCTCTGCCTCCTGGGTTCAAGTGATTCCCGTGCCTCAGCCTCCTGAGTAGCTGGGACTACAGGTGTGCACCACCACACCCAGTTAAATTTTTTTTGTATTTTAGTAAAGATGGGGTTTCACCATGTTGGCCAGGATGGTCTCGATCTCCTGACCTCCATGATCTGCCCGCTTCGGTCTCCTAAAGTGCTGGGATTACAGGCATGAGCCACCGGGCCCAGCCAGAGTCTCCTTTATAACATCGTCACCAAGTGCTCACCTATGCCTGGTACTTTTGTCTGGGAATGTACTGCCTTCCCAAGTGGCCATTTAGTTTTGGGAACTCTCCCAATGTAAAATCCCTCCTCACATTAATTGGAAATGTTTTCCTTGTAACTTTTAACTATCTCTGTTTCCCCTCTCCCACATGTCAACTCTTTAAAACTTAAAACGATTTATTTTTTCCTTCCTCTAAGGTTTCTCTGTGAATTTCTCTAATGATGAGTTTCTAGGACAGATTCCTTCAACTAGGATAGTTTCCATTTCTCCAACTAGCTAGATCACTTCTCTCCAAATGATCCACTTTCTCCAAACCTCTGTTCGGAAGCGACTGCAATGCTCCTGGTAGGAAGTCTGCTCCTAGAAATGAGCAGCTCTCTCCCACTTTGTCCTGGCCCTGGGCTGTATCAGCCTTGAAGTCAATTATATCAAACATCGGACTTATAGAAGTCTGCACAGCATTCACCAAAACCCCCGAGGTTTTTTTTTTCTTTCAAATCTTGTGGGCTTCTGAGCAGTACAATTGCAGCTGTCTCACTTGGTAACCTGGGTACCTGGTTTGTGGGTCCAAATGTAGACCATTTAGGTGATCTGATTTTTAAATTAAAAAGAAAAAAAGCTTTTTGGCAGGGCACGGTGGCTCACACCTGTAATCCCAGCACTTAGGGAGGCCGAGGAGGAGGATCACGAGGTCAGGAGTTCAAGATCAGTCTGACCAACATAGTGAAAGCCCTATCTCTACTAAAACTACAAAAAAATTTAGCTGGGTGTGGTGGCGGGCACCTGTAGTCCCAGCTACTTGGGAGGCTGAGGCAGGAGAATTGCTTGAACCCAGGAGGCGGAGGTTGCAATGAGATTGTGCCATTGCACTCCAGCCCGGGTGACA
Source organism: Cebus imitator (assembly GCF_001604975.1). NCBI lineage: Eukaryota > Metazoa > Chordata > Mammalia > Primates > Cebidae > Cebus > Cebus imitator. The sequence continues at coordinate 2,810,706 of NW_016107700.1, forward strand.
CAGCGAG
>NW_016107700.1:2810800-2812706 GCF_001604975.1 Cebus imitator
CCAGACAGAGTCTGTCTCTGTTGCTTAGGCTTGTGTGCAGTGGTGCAGTCATGGTTCACTGCAGCCTCGAACTCCTGGGCTCAAGCGATCCTCCTGCCCCGGGCCTCCCAAAGTGCTGGGACCACAGATGCAGGCCACAACTCCTGCCCTCTCTGGTATTGATGGATGTGTCCCTAAACCCTCCAAAGGGGAGGACAGTGCCGTACCTCTCCTTCTTCCCCCACAAGGCCGTGCCTTGCCTTTCAATCTTGATCAAAGCGAGGCTGAAAAGCAAACAGCGCAATCAGCCTCGCACTTCAGAGCCACATCTCCCACCCCCCCCCCCCCCCCCAGCAGCTTCAACAGCCTCCCACCCTCCGCGCCCGGCCTCACCAGCCGCAGCATCTTCACGTGGCCTTTCACACTGAAGCAGAAGGGACGATGTTTTATTTTCAGCTGCACGGTGTCCATCACGCCTGCAGACCCAGCGCCGCACTTCCCCTCAACTCTTCTGCGCCGCAGCTGCAACTGTCACTGCGCCGCGCACCGCCCTCCCGGGCTTCTCACTCAGCTGGGCTTCCCGCTCTCGCGCGCAGGCGCAAGGTGTCGCAGTGGCTCTCGCGCATGCGCCCCTAGGAATCCCTTCGCTGGCCGCTCTCGCTAGCCTCGTCTCTCTGTTCTTGCGTAGCACGTTCGCAGGCCTAGAGAGCAGGGCACGCGAGCCAGCGGCCTGTAAGCCTTCCCTGTTCTGGCCCAGCCTTAATGACCGCAGCATTCCAGCTCTCCCTCCCAGAGTTGGGAGCAGAGGAGTGGGAGGGAGGTCTAGAAATGGCTGCCCCGTTTCCCCATACATTGGCCATCGTGAATATCACCTCCTTAAAGGGGATCTCTGTGGCTCATCCCGTCTAGAGCAGCCACCATCACGTCTCAGCATTTATTGCTAGCTGATGCATATCATAAAAATGTAAATTCCATAAAAGCAGGGACTGGACTGCTTCTCTCCCTGCAGGGTTCCAGGTTCTGGCACACAGTAGGTGCAGAATGTGTGCAGCCTCAGGTGCTATCGCAGCCCCCAGGGCATCACAGTCTGGACTTGTTCTGAGTATTTTTACTTTTGCCTCCCACTGATGCTAGTTCTTCCGTGTAACAGTCTGAGTCCCTTCAGTACCTGAATTCAATTCATGTTTTCTCAAGTGCTCCGATGAAGCCAGAGCGCCACCATCTTGGGGCGTTCCTTTTTAGGGATGGGAAGTATATGTCACTCCTTTTATGTGATTTAAATTATATCTTGGATAATTTGACCATCACCCTAGTTCATTCAGATCTTTTTGGATCCTGCCCATCTCAGCTTCAGTCCATTTCATTCCTTTACATCTGATCAGCAGTTACCTCCAACAGCTTCATCACAAATCATTCACAAAAAATGACCTTAATCCTGAAGTTTATTTATGGAGAGCACACTTGCTAGGTGTGTGGCAGGTATGTAGGAAGCACAAGATGGGGTGTGGCCACTCTCTGGCAACAGATCTAGAGGCAAATGACTTCCTTCTGCCTGCCTAGAAGTGACTTCCAGCATCGTGCACTCCCGGGGGAGGTGAGAAACCCCTCCGTGCAAGCACTGGAACCTTCGCAGTCAAGAGTGGCAACAGCTCCGGTTGCTGGACCTGGGCCTGTTGCATTCTAATACACTGTTACTCCACACCCGGGCTGAATTTTTGCTGAGTTTAGATGAAATTTACGTGCTTCTTCCCCAGCCCCTATTTGTCCAGTTGGAATACTTGGTTGCGTCTTCCAGAGGGATCTAGTACGTTTAGAGCCTAGACGCTGGAAGTGTCAAAGGTCAGAGGAAAGAGCTCGAGCTGCGAAGCAAGAGAGATGGAGTGGAAGGTGGAATTCTAGCTTCACCCCTGAATGAATGCTGCTTTTT
>NW_016107700.1:2812756-2817352 GCF_001604975.1 Cebus imitator
CTCTGTAGCCTAGGCTGGAGTGCAGTGGCGCAATCTCAGCTCACTGCAACCTCCGCCTCCCAGATGATTCTCATGCCTCAGCCTCCTGAGTAGCTGGGATTACAGGTGCCCGCCACCACACCCAGCTAATTTTCGCATTTTTAGTAGAGACGGGTTTTCGCCATGTTGGCCAAGGCTGGTCTCGAACTCCTGGCTTCAAGCGATCTGCCTTCCTTGGCCTGCCAAAGTGCTGGGATTACAGGCTTGAGTCACCGCCCCAGGCTAAAAAATGTATTTTTAAAAAAAGACTAGTCAAGTGCAGGAGTGAGAAGGGGGGAAAGAGTAGAGCAAGTTCTATCTGTTGCTTCTGAGCATTTTGAACAAGTAACCGAATTCTCTGAAGACAAGTTCAGAGTATGGGAGAGACAAAAATCTCTTTGCAGGGTTGTTGGGAGGAATAAATGACATCACGAGTGAATGTGTGCCAGGTATCTGATTACAGAAGGTGTTCAATTAAGTAATCCGTAATCATTAATCAACCAGTCAGTCACTGGTATTATTTGCCATCCATTCTCCGAGTGTTGCCAAGTTATGGGTGCGTTCTGCCAGCGTCCCAGCCGTGGGAAGGCTTCTGGCTGCCAGCGGCGAACCTCTCCCTTGGAGAGTATTCCCCCTCTCTCTGAGAAGCTGAAATGCGACCTGGTCTCTTTAAGGGCCAGGCGCTGGAATCCAGGCGGCGCGCCAGGGCTGGACTAGCAGTCGCCCGCGTCGACTCGCGCAGGAAGGAAGCCGAGGCCTCTGGATCCGCTCGCCCGGCTATGCTGCTGCGGCCACTGCAGGGCTGGGCCGCCGGGGCGCTGCGCTGCCTGGGGAAGGGGAGCGCCAGGAGCCCGGCGTCAGGCTCCAGGCCGCGGAGGGTGCACCGTGGGGCCTGGCCTCCGGGTAACGCGCGTCTTGGTCCCGCCTCCCAGGAGCCCCTAAGCGCCCCCCTACTCCCCGCCCCTCGGCTCTGGGAACCCGCCCGAGCCCGAAACACCTCCTCCAAGGCGCGAGATTTCCGTCTCGGCTGAGGCGGGGGAGGTGGCGGCCGTTGGCCGGTACCCGGGCGCCAGGCCGCAGCGAGCGCTGAGGCCTTGGGGTTCTGCTCCCGGCTCTTGTTCCGGGTTGGGCAGAGGGGCTTTAAAGAGCAGGATGGACCCCCTGCCCTCTGGGGCGGGGGCTGCTCTGAACATTCTGTCCCAAACTCGGGTTTCCTGGCCCGCTATTTTCGGCCTTGGGGGCGATGGGGACTGGGAGGTACCGTAAGGCGATTCTCCTCGCACTCTGGTACCAGCGTGGGGGAGGGGGTTACGCTCCCGGCGCTCTCCTGCCCTCCCCGGGAGTGGGGACCCATTCAGAAACGGGCGATTCTTATAGCCCAGTTCTGGCATCCGACACCTGGCTGTTGAGAGACGCCTCAGAACCACCTGTGGGGCGGATGGGCAGCGATGCCCGCCCTGGGCATAGAGGAACACCTGGGTCCCAGGCCCAAACCCACGCCCGCTGTCCCCTCTTCCCCGTGCACCGCCAGTGGAGGCCGCTCTGCCTTTCCACTTGCTCAACACCCAGTCTGAAGATCTAAACAGATGACATGTGGAAAATGCAAAGTATAATGTACTATGTGAGAGAACTCCAGCACACGGGGAGGTCGGGGGGGGGGGCGGGGGAGCAAGCAGCTACAGCCCAGGGTGGCACATAGGTGAGATGGTGGTACGTGCCTCCAACCTCGGAGGGCACCCAAAATGGGAAATATTTTTAGGCCAGGGATGAGCAGAAAAATTAGTGTTTTTGTGGTCACGTAGCAAATTAAGGCAGAGGAGATTTATTTAAAAGCGAGTTTAAAAACTAATTTCCTTTCTTTTATAGATAGAGAACAGGAAAAAGAGAAAAAATCAGTGGTAAGTCCCTCTTTTTTGTGTACTTTCTAGGATAATTTTTACTTATTTTTTTGAAGAGGAGAGAAGCAGAGTAAAAAGCAAAAATACTAGAGGATCTCCAGGGAGAAGGAACTCTGTCACCCTCCCACTGTCACCCTCCCAGGAGGGCACCACCTCTGTTACCAATTTCTTGTATCTTTCCCCAGAGTCTGCACAGGTAGGAGCACACAAATATTTGTTTTTGTTTCTTTTCTTTCTTTTTTTTTTTTTTTAAAGATGGGGTTTCACCATGTTGGTCAGGCTGGTCTTGAACTCCCGACCTCAGGTGATCCGCCCACCTTGGCCTCCAAAGTGCTTGGATTACAGGTGTGAGCCACCATGCCCGGCCACACACAAGTATTTGTATCCTTCAGGTAAACTTGGGCTGTTAAAGCTTAAGGGATGATTGTGAAAGCATTTGAAAACGCTCATTGTGTTGTAGGGTAGGTCAGTTTCCTCTCGGGTTGGGTAGCCCAGATGTGAGAGAACTTCTGCCCACCACCACCGTCTCCCCATAGTGTTGAGAATGATGGGTGGGCAGGGGATCAGAGAGAATCCATGAGGGTCCACAGATGTGGGTTCAGCCATCAAGGTGGCTTTGAGATGCTGGCTCTGGGCTGGAGCTGTGACTGGTGTGAGGTTGAAGGTCGAAGGAGGATCAGGTTAGTGTCCACGGGGATGTTGGGTGCTTTAGGTGGCTGGGGTAGGGAGCAATATTTTGGTCACCATCCAAGGCTCATTTCCTTAAGGGAACTGGAAGTCCTTAGCTCCTGTGGCTGGGAAGGGGGTGGCTTGGCTGGGGTGGCAGGAGTACCTTGGGATCTGCAGAGGGTAGACAGTGTGGGCAGGCCCTCAGGGTACTCAGAGTGATGGAGAGCTCTCAGGAAGTAGTGAAATCACACAGAGAAGATTGAAATGCTTGAGACCAATGGAAGCTTGTTGAAATTAGAAGGATATGGCAGTGAGTGCCATAGAAGGGGCGGGAAATGCCAAGTTGGGCTGGATGGTAATTAATGTATTAATGTATTATTTTAGTAGAGATGGGGTTTCACCATGTTGGCCAGGCTGGTCTCGAACTCCTGACCTCATGATTCACCGGCCTTGGTCTCCCAGAGTGCTGGAATTACAGATGTGGGTTCATCTCTTAGTATTGGGATTATGGTTGATAGTTTCTCCTTTTTGATTTTCTCTATTTTCTTCAATGGGCATGCACTCCTCTTATAATATTTTTAGACATCACTTTAAAAAGAAATGTAAAGACTTCCTTTGCTTGCTTCCTGTTCCCCCTTCCATTTCAGGGGAACTTTGTGAGATTCTTCCTGCGTTGCTTGCTCTAAACTGGAGGGCAGATTGGCTGAGCTCATTCAGGGTCTGACATTCACCAACTCTTCAGGATTTCATGCTGGGAATAGGAACAAGTTTCTGGGAGAAGGGCTTATCTGAACAACCTGTTAAAATGCTTGCAATGAACAGGAAAGAAAAAAGGCTATGTAGAATGATGTCTAAGTTGAGCTCTTTTTATATATCTAGGAAGAGGAAAAGTTTTCTTTAAAGAACAGTACAAAATTAAATCCATTAGTGCCCTAATGGGGTCTTTTCATGCCCTTTTGTTCATTCCCTTGGGTTCATTTTGTACTTTGGGGCTCTAAAGGAGTGGGCTGGCAGGGACCCAGGATGGGAGGGTGGCCTCGTATTTCCTGGATACGCATTAGGATCAAGGCAAGAGGAAACTTCTCTGCCAGCTGACAGAGTTCTAGTCGCTGGGGAGACTTTAGTGGGGTGAGGTGAGATGGCCCACTGTAACCTGGTGTTTATGTCAGGTGTCACTGAGGGTTCATCAGAAGTCATGAGAAGGGGCCTGGATGTGAATTCTAACTCTTCCCTTGCCAGATCTGGCACTTGGGTAAGGTACTAACATTGCCCAGGTTTCTCTGGGTGCCTCCAACCTGAATGCAAAGGAACAGGCTTCTGTGCAGCTGGTTGGGCCCCTTTCTGACTGTGTGTGCCCTGGAGGATGTCTAATGTGTGTTCTTAAGAGCCATTTTGTCTTATGTATTTGAGCTGCCTGTTCCCTCTGGCCACCTGCTGGAGCCAGAGCCACTGGGCCTGTGTCATCAGCCCTGCCTGGCTGAACAGAGCTTGGTCAGAATCACTGGGCCACAGGTTAAAGGGCTCCAGCCTAGAGTCTGATTTAGAGGGTCTGGATGCTACCTGGTGCCACCTCATGTTTAGCCAGCTACCCTGGTGCATCTGAAACAGGCATCTGTGCACTAGACATGGAGAAGCTCTGCTCCAGCCCCAGGGTGCCTCAACCTTGCCTGCACATTGAAATTGCATGCAAAGCTTTAAAAGTTACTGAGGCTTGGTTGGGCGTGGTGGCTAATGCCTGTAATCCCAGCACTTTGGGAGGCCGAGGCAGGTGGATCACCTGAGGTTGGGAGTTTGAGACTAGTCTAGCTGACATGGTGAAACCCTGTCTCTACTAAAAATAGAAAAAATTAGCTGGATGTGGTGGTGGGCACCTATAGTCCCAGCTACTCAAGAGGCTGAGGCAGGAGAATGGCTTGAACCCAGGAGGCAGAGATTGTAGTGAGCTGAGATTGTGCCACTGTGCTCCAGCTGGGCCGTGGCTTCCCTGTAGAGACTTTTTTTTTTTTTTTTT
>NW_016107700.1:2817992-2820913 GCF_001604975.1 Cebus imitator
TTTCTTTTTGATACAGAGTCATGCTCTGTTGCCCAGGCTGGAGTACTGTGGTGTAATCTTGGCTCACTGCAATCTCTGTCTCCCAGATTCAAGCAATTGTCCTGCCTCAGCCTCCCAAGTAGCTCGGATTGCAGGTGCATGCCACCACCCCTAGCTAATTTTTGTATTTTTAGTGGAGATGGGGTTTCACCACGTTGACCAGGATGGTCTCAATCTCTTGACCTTGTGATCCACCCACCTTGGCTTCCCAAAGTGCTGGGATTACAGGAGTGAGCCACTGCACCTGGTGTCCTTGCTCTTTTTTTTCTTCTCCCCTTCCCTAATACTCTCTAGTCAGTGACCAAGTCCTTTTTTCTTTTCCTGTAAAGCAGTGAATTCGAGTCTAGATATAACACACATGTGTTTCCTGGCCTCAAAGCCATTGATGAGGCTCTCATTAAGGAGGCAGGACACTGAGGTCTAAAATCTAATAGTCTGTGGGGTGGAACTAGGGAAGCGGGCAGAGCTGGGCTGGGCAGACAAGCTGTGTATGGTTTAGGAGTTGATGTTAAGGAGGGTCCAGTCTGAGGGGACCACTTGAGCCTGCCACTGGGGAGAATCGGCTTATCTGTTATTACTAACAATGGGACCTTTCCAGTTTCCCGAGGAGGGATTTCGGTTTACGTGTGAAAGTCTTGGACTGAACCAACTGTGCTGTTCACCTGAGTCTTTTCCCTAGACATCATTCCCTGATGTTCCCCTAGGCACTTGATTTCTGACTCTAATGTGCATTTGTCTTTTGCCAGATCTGTGTCGAGGGCAATATTGCAAGTGGGAAGACGACATGCCTGGAGTTCTTCTCTAAAGCGACAGACGTTGAGGTACGGCCTCCACACTAGGTTTGAAGGAAGCTGAAAAAGCTTGATGTGATTGTTTATAGAAGGTGTAAACTAACCTTGTCCAATAGGACTATAATTTGAGCTGCAAGTGCAAGCCACAGGTGTAATTTAACATTTCAGATAGCCTCATTAAAAACACAAAAAGGGCTGCATGCAGTGGCTCCAGCCTGTAATCCCAGCACTTTGGGAGGTGGAGGCAGGTGGATCGCTTGAGCCCAGGAGTTCAACATGGTGAGACCCCATCGCTATAAAAATTTGCCAGGCGTGGTGGCACATGCCTGTAGTCCCTGCTGCTTGGGAGGCTGAGGTGGGAAGATTGCTTAAGTCCAGGAGGCGGAGGTTGCAGTGATCTGAGATCATGCCATTGCACTCCAGCCTGGGCAACAGGAGTGAAACCCTGTCTCAGAAAAAAGAAAAAAAAAGCCCATAAAAAACAAAAAGGACATTTTATTTAATATAACATAAGCCAAATGTGATCATGTCAACATTTAATCAATATAAAAATCATCAATGAGCTATTTTGCATTCTATTTTTTTATACTAAGTCTTTGGAATATGATAATGGTTGAGCATCTCTTATCTGAAATGCTTGAGACCAGAAGTGTTTTAGATTTCAGAATTTTTCAGATTTTGGAATATTTGCATAAACCTAATGAGATCTTGGGGATGGGATCTAAGCCAAAACATGAAATTCATTTATGTTTCATACATACATAGCCTGAAGGTAATTTTATACAATATTTTAAATAATTTTGTGAATGAAAGAAGTTTGTTTTAGGTATTTATGTGTGGAATTTTTCATTTCATGTGTCGTAGCAGTTTTCAAAAAGTTTTGGATTTTGGAGCATTTAGGATTTTGGATTTTTTCAATTGGGGATGCTCAAACTGTATTTGTAAAATAAGTGTAACATATCTTAATTTGGACTAATCACATTTCAAGATCTTAATGGCTGCATGTGGCTCATGGCCACTGTATTGGACGGTGCAACTATGGACTGCGCCAAAGTCTGGTTAGGAAAAGAGTCTACATGGGTAAGAAGGAAGGTCAGGCTATTGAGCAGGGCTGGAAGTGTGACATCAGAAATTGCAGTGTCTGAGCAGTGGGTATTACTATGCATAGGCAATTAATTTATTTCTAGTTCATTTAAAGCCTAGTCGCTAAAACTAACCTCAGAGATGTTTAAGAATTGTCTCCACACTAAGACCTTGACCTGTCTTCCTTGTTCTAGATTTTCATGGTGTAATCTTCTCTATTTATGGCTCTCTTTTGTTACTACAGAAGCTATAATTTCTATACTTTCATAGCCATTTTCTTTTCTTCTTCCCTTTCTTCCTTTCCTGTTTTTACTTCTATTAGAAATATATACATGGCCATGTGTGAAGACTCATGCCTGTAATCCCAGCACTTTAGGAGGCTGAGGTGGGAGGATTACTTGAGCCCAGGAGGTTGAGGCTGTGGTGAGCCATGATTGTTCCATTGAGCTCTAGCCTGGGTGACAGAGTGAAGCCCTGTCTCAAAAAAAAAAAAAGTAATATATATAGTTTGATAAAAATAATAATAAACATTATATAGCCCTTGTCCTGCTGTGTTCATTGTCCTTGTCCTCCCTGTGTCCTGCTGCTGTGCAGGAAAGAGTTAACATAGCAGGCCTAAGACTGCTGCCCTTTAGAGATGCCTGCTTGCAAAAGTGGTCTTTGGCTGGCATCTGGGAACTTAGATCTTGGGAGGGCCCCCACCATTCCTAACTGATAACAGTAGGAATGTTTTTGCAAACAGTGTGGTTTATGCTGACACCTGCTTTCTCTTTGGGAGTCTGGAAGTTTGGTACATGTCAGGAAGTGGCTTCCTGCATGGCTAAGCACTGATGAAAACCCTGAACTCCCAGGCTCAGGCCAGCTTGCCTGCTAGACAGCATTTCACATGTATTGTTACATTTTGTTGCCTGGAGAATTCAGCGTGTACTGTGCACCCTTGGAAGCTTGTGCCTGGTTTCCTTCAGACTTTGCGCCCTGCCCTTTCTTTTTTTTCTTTTTTTTTTTTTT
>NW_016107700.1:2820988-2828521 GCF_001604975.1 Cebus imitator
TTTTTTTGTTTCCTGAGATAGAGTCTCGATCTATTGCCCAGGCTGGAGTGCAGTGGCACGATCTCGGCTCACTGCAACCTCCACCTTACAGGTTCAAGCAATTCTCCTGCCTTAGCCTCCCAAGTAGCTGGGATTACAGGTACCCACCACCATGCCTGGCTAATTTTTTTTGTGTTTTTAGCAGAGATGGGGTTTCACCATGTTGGCCAGGCTGGTTTCAAACTCCTGACCTCAAGTGATTCACCTGCTTCAGCCTCCCAAAGTGTTAGGATTACAGGCATGAGCCACCGTGCCCGGCCTCCTTTGCCGATCTTGTTCTGTGTCCTTTCGGTGTAATCCATCTTTGCTGTGAGTATGACTGTGTGCTGTGTCCTGTGAGTTCTCATAGATCATCAAACCTGGGGAGAAGGGTGGGTGTTGGGGACTCTTGACCCCTGCCCTGAGTGATAGGACTCTTAATGGCACTTTAGAAGTGCTTATAGTCTCACTGAAGACCTTGGAGCTGATTAACAACAATGACAGTTAACATGCAATGGGTATAATGCTGTTTGTCCAGCACTGTGTGAAGGGTTCATTGTAAATGATAAATGATCTCATCCTCACAAGAATAGTTCCTCTGAAGTAGGTACCATATTTACCACAGTTGCAGATGAGGAAACCATGGCTCAGTGAGGTCAAGTGGCTTGTCCAGGGTCATTTGGCTGGTGTATGGTACAGCCAGATCCCAGCCTAGGGTGTCTGGCAGGGGCCACACCCTTGTTTGGTTCTTCTATGGGACAAAGAGCTTTGCTGGCTTTAGGAAGACCACTCTCCCTTCAGATCTGAGCTCTGTGTCCCCTGACCTTCCCAGCGAGGTTATGCTTCCTGACGGAGGATCCTCTGGCCCCTCTGTACCTCTCTTTTATATCACTTCTTGGGGTTTGAAAACTTGTTGGCTTCTGTGATTATCTGAGTAACGTCTGCTTCCCCTGGTAGGCTAAAGGGGAAGGCAGAGGCTGGGCTGGTTTTGCTATTGTTGTATTCTCAGTGCCTGGCATGGGTGTCTGGCACACAGTGGGCACTCAATCAATGTTTGTTGGGTGACAGTGCTATGGATGTAGCACCCCTGAGCCGGGCCGGGGAGCAAGGCTGCCTGTGACCCAGCCTCTCGTGTGCCTGAGTGGTGCTATGTATGCTACTTAGGGGCTGGGAAGAAGAGCTAGAAGGAGAGGGAGTTTTCGAGGGGCAGGGAACTTTTTACAGAGGAAGACATATTTGAACTGGATTTTGAAGGGTGTATAGGAGTTTTCCATGTGATGAAAGTTGATGTGAAGTAGAATGGGGTGAGAATGCTGGGCAGAAGAAACAACGTGAGCAAAGACTTAGAGGTGTGAAGGGTGGGGGTAGTTACTTTTCTTTTATTATTATTTTTGAGATGGAGTCTTGCTCTGTCACCCAGGCTGGAGTGTAGCGTCGTGATCTCAGCTCACTGCAACCTTTGCCTCCTGGGTTCCTGTGATTCTCCTGCCTCAGCCTCCCAAGTATCTGGGATTACAGGCATGTGCCGCCATGCCTAGCTAATTTTTGTGTTTTTAGTAGAGATGGGGTTTCATCATGCTGGCCAGTGTGGTCTTGAATTCCTGACTTCAAGTGATTTGCCTGCTTCGGTCTCCCAAAGTGCTGGGATTACAGGTGTGAGCCACTGTGCCTGGCCAGGGTGGTTACTTTTCAAGAGTTCTACGTGTTGCCTGCAGTTGGTCTTTTGTCACCTATGGCCCCTTCTCACATATACTCTGAAAGTTCCCAGATGGATCCTGACACTCTGAAGATCTTGGCCCCAAGAGCACCATTTAAATCTCTTCTGGCACATACCTGCACACCCAGAAAGGCTCTTGCAGAGTCTGTAGTTGTCCCAGATTTGTGTGTCTAGACCACAGATGGAGGCTCTAGAAATGCCCGGCAGGGATCTGATATGTGTCTGAAAACACACAGGATGCTGAAGAAATTGGCAGTCATTCCAAAAGGTACAAACAGGACCAGAGAGAAAGAATGCCTCCAAACCAGTGAGACAGCATACTAAAGAAACGTGGACCCTCAGCAGCCAGTGTACCCAGTGCAGTGATCCAAGGTGGGAAACGGAGGCAGGTGGCCTGCCAAGGCCCAGCTCTGTCTCATGTCCCTCCTGGTTTCTCCCACCCACCTGCCAACCTGATGTGGTGGGCAGGCAGAGCTGGGATAGAGTACATAAAAGAGGGTTGGAGAGAGCCAGCCCTGACCTTGGGGAGGCTACCAGCGCAAACAGAGAGGTAGGACGTACCTGTGCTTGGCACATTAGTACAGGGATGGATAGAGTTGTGACCTCACAGAGGTTGCTCAGCAATTTTGGCCCACCTTGGCCACCCAAATTTGGATAATCTTTCTCTCTTTTTCCCTTCTCTCCTCGCTTTCCCCTCAAACTCACACATTTTTACAGGGTTCGGCATGGAAGAACAGCAGCTCTGATGTTTTCTTTCCTTTCAGGTGTTAACGGAGCCCGTGTCCAAGTGGAGAAATGTCCGTGGCCACAATCCTCTGGTGAGTGGGTTGCTGGTTTCATGAACTCCTGGTTTCTCCTTAAGCACCTGAGAATGATGATGCCTCTGCCGGAGCTTGAGCCTGCCCAGGCATCCTCTGTGCTCTTAGCTGAGTTGGAGAAGACCAGGGAGGGACAAACAGAAAGTGGTAGCATGTTGGTGTTCTGAGGTCAATGATCTCTGAGGCCTGAGTGGCTGTGCACAGAGCCCAGGGACTTCCTGTCAGCTGTCCCATACTATTCCCAGTGGCTGATCTTAGCCACTAGGCGTGTCCATTTCTTGTTACTAGTTCCAGCCCTCCCCTCCCCTATAAGAAACACATCAAAACCCAGGGCTTCCCAGTGCTAACCCCTCCAAGTCCTATCTGTAAGTAACCAGGATCCTTGGTGGACCCCTGACTTGGGTTTGCAACTTAGCCCTGTCTAGTAACAGGGGCTGCCTCTGGCTTACCTGGAAGCCGCCCACCTGCTTTCCCAAGGCCGAACCTAGCAACAGGGGCTGTAGTATGCTGCGTCCCTTCCTTCACCTTCCCCATTTCGAGGTTCTGCTCCGGCTGCTTGAAAGAGATGGATAGAATCTGGGTCCTGCAAGAGAGAGCTTTAAAAAGGGATGTTGGTTCTGAGCTCCCATCCCATGATGTAGGGATTATTAGTCTCATTTTTCAGCTTAGGCAATTGCACTTACATAAGTTGCCTGAGGTCACACAGTTAGTAAATGGACTTGGAAGCCTGTGCTGCCCATTGATTGATTGGTTGATTGATTGATTGACTGATTGACGGAGTCTCACTCTGTCACCAGGCCAGAGTGCAATGGCGCAATCCCGGCTCACTGCAACCTCTGCCTCCCGGGTTCAAGTGATTCTCTTGCCTCAGCCTCCTGAGTAACTGGGACTACAGGCATGTGTCACCATGCCTAGCTAATTTTTGCATTTTTAGTAGAGATGGGGTTTCACCGTGTTGGCCAGGATGGTCTAGATCTCCCGACCTTGTGATCTGCCCGCCTCAGCCTCCCAAAGTGCTGGGATTACAGGTGTGACACACTGCACCTGGCCATGCCCCCTGATTTTTAGCAACACAATTGGCATCGCCCATGTGTTTCATTAGACTCTGAGTTCTACTAGGAGCAGGGACTGTGTCTACTTTGCTCACTGTTATTTGCTAAAACCTAGGTACACTGCCTAGCACTTAGTATGAGCTTGTGCATTCATCCATTCAATCAACCAATATTCATGCATTTCAGCCATGTGGCAGACTCTTCTGGATGATATGGCAATGAGAAATTCAAAGGCCTTGGCTGGGCGCGGTGGCTCATGCCTTAATCCTAGCACATTGGGAGGCCGAGGTGGGTGGATCACGAGGTCAGGAGATCAAGACCATCCTGGCCAAAATGGTGAAACCCTGTCTCTACTAAAAATACAGAAATTAGCTGGATGTGGTGGTGCATGCCTGTAATCCCAGCTACTTGGGAGGCTGAGGCAGGAGAATTGCTTGAACATGGGAGGCAGAGATTGCAGTGAGCTGAGATTGCACCACTGTACTCCAGCCTTGTGACAGAGTAAGACTCCGTCTCAAAAAAAAAAAAAAAAGAGAAATTCAAAGCCCTTGTTCTCTTGCCTCTAATATTCCAGTGTGGGGAGGCAGAAGACAAACATATAATCCGGTGGGTGGTAATAGGAGCTAGGAAGAAAACTAAAGCAGGTGAAAGGATGTTTCTTAAATAAGGCAAAACCTCTCAGTCTTTGAATAAAGAATCCTACAGAGACAAGAACTTCTCCTCTGTGCACATGGGAGAAGATGGAATGCTAGGCGTCTTCTTTTGATATAATAAAGAAACCTCTGAGACGTTCTTGTTCTCTAGCAGCCAAGGGGGAACCGGGCTGGGTTATGAAGTAAGACCACTAGAGTTGCAGATGTTAGGGATCATAGGTGACATTTCACAGGACAGAATCACAGCCTCAGAAATCAGTGTGCTTGGTACAGATACCCTATCCAATGAGAGTTTTCTAATAAAAAATGCAATAGAAGTAGCTATTTTTATACAAGTTTCCACTCTAGACCAAAAGCAAGATCGATGCTTTTGTGAAAAATCTTAATTCGTCTCTTTATCTGAATTGGTTTTCTGATGCAGAAGGGTGACTGTTTCTGCAGCTATCAGGCAAAAGGCAGTGTTTCTCCTCGCCTTTATGAAATTTTCTTTCAACTGCAGTTAGAGAAGCCTGCAGTTCTCAATGAAGAGCACTGGAGTTTCATTAGTTTGCACCAAGAGAAAAATGAAAAGTGGTGGCTCATGCCTGTAATCCCAGCACTTTGGGAGGCTGAGATAGGAGGATCATTTGAAGCCAGGAGTTTGAGACCACCCTGGTCAACCTAGTGAGACCCCGCTTCTCTAAAAGAAATAAAAATAAGTAAAATTAAAAATGAGGAAAAGAACAGAACAGGTTTCTTAGTAAGTGTACGCTCGAGCATGAAGTGTTTTGCATCTAGAGGGGATACAGAGTGATTGAGTAGGTGGGTGGGCTTCTGTTTTACATGAGATAACCAGGGAATGTGTCTATGATAAGGTGCCATTAGAGCAGAGGCCTAACCTTGAGGGCGTGAGCACTGTAGGTATCTGGATGAAGAGTGTTTAGGCAGAAGGCCCTGAGGTGGGACCATGCTTGGCCTGTTTAAGAAACACAAAGCTTATGTGATTGGAAGCTGAGCAGGCCAGAGTAGGTTTTTTTTTTTTTTTTTTTTTTTTTTTTTTTGAGACGGAGCCTCACTTTGTCACCCAGGCTGGAGTGTAGTGATACGATCTTGGCTCACTGCAACCTCTGCCTCCTGGGTTCAAGCAATTCTCCTGCCTCAGTCTCCTGAGTAGGCTGAGGAATGGATGAGAGAAGGCCTTGTGGGCTATGGTGAGGGTTTGGAATTCATTCCAAATGCAATGGGAAGCCATTGGAAGGTTCTGAGCCGGGGAGTGGCAAGAACTGATTAAGGTTTCAGGGACTCACTTGGGTGGCTGGATAGAGAACAGACTACAGAGGGCTCAAAGACCATTCATTGAAGGACTTGAATGCATGTTCCTTGGCGATTTTATTTTTTGAATTTCCAAAGAAAAGGAATTTATTTTTTACATTTTGGATAGCTGAGAAGTCCAGGGTTGAGGGGGTGTATCTGGTGAGGGCATTCTTGCTAGTGGGGAGTCTTCAGAGTCCCATGGTGGTGCAGAATGTCACATGGTGAGGGGTTGAGCATGCTAGGTCAGCCTCTTTTCCTCTTTTCATAAAGCCACCAGTGTAAGATAACCCATTAATCCGTGAATAGATTAATCCATTCATGAGGGCTCTGCACTTATGATCCAATCATTTCTTAAAGGCCCACCTGCTACACACTGCCACATTGGGGATTAAGTTTCTAACACATGAAATTTGGGGGACTCATTCAAACCAAAGCATTATTTTGCAGATTATCTTAAAGAGCTTCACTTTTTTTTGAAATTTAAAACTTATTTCTTTCGAGACAGGGTCTTGCTATATCACCTAGGCTGGAGGGCAGTGGCACAGTTATAGCTCACGGTAACCTTGAATTCTTAGGCTCAAGTAATCTTCCTGCCTTGGGCCTCCCAAAGTGCTGGGATTATAGACATGAGCCATTGCACTTGGCTGTCTTTTCTTTATGCTAGAAACATTCAAATTATTCTCTTCTAGCCTTTTTGAAATGTATAGTAAAGTATTACAACTATAGTCACCCCACCGATCTAACACTAGGTGTTATTTTTTCTCTCCAACCATATATTTGTACCCATNTTCCTGAGACTGAGTCTTGCCCTGTCACGCAGGCTGGAGTGCAGTGGCATGATCTTGGCTCACTGCAACCTCTGCCTCCTGGGTTTAAGTGATTCTCTTGCCTCAGCCTCCCAAGTAACTGGGATTGCAGGCATGTGCCACTGTGCTCAGCTAATTTTTTTGTATTTTTGGTAGAGACAGAGTTTTGCCATGTTGCCCAGTCCGGTCTCGAACGCCTGGCCTCAAGTGATCTGCCCACCATGGCCTCCCAAAGTGCTGGGATTATAGGCATGAGTCACTGTGCCTGGCCTCTTCTAGCTATTTTGAGATGCACAACAGGTTATTGTAAACCATAGTCACCCTACCGATTTATTTAACACTAGTGTTATTTATTCTATTATACCATATATTTGTACCCATTAATCACTTCTCTTCATCCCCCTCTCTCCCCTACCCTTTCCAGCCTCTAGTAACCAGTAATATACTCTGGAACTCCTGGTCTTGGGCAATCCTCCCGCTTTAGCCTCTGAGTAGCTGGAATTACAGCTTAAGCCACCAAACCCAGCAACTCTCTATCTCCATGAGATCCATTTTTTTTTAGTTCCCACATATGAATGAAAACATATGATATTTGTCTTTCTGTGCTTGGCTTATTTCACTTAATAACCTCCAGTCCCAACCATGTTATTGCAAACAGCAAGATTTCATCCTTTTTTATGGCTAAATAATATTTGTATATATATGTATATATACCACATTTTCTTTAACCATTCATCCATTGATGGGCACTTAGGTTGATTCCATGCTTTGGCTATTGTGAATACTGCTGTAACAAACATGGGAGTGCAGATAGAGTTTTAATATACTGATTCCCTTTCATTTGACTATATACCCAGTAGTGAGATTGCCAGATCACATGGTAGCTCTATTTTTAGTATTTTTAGGAACCTTCATACTGTTCTCCATACTGGCTGTATTAATTTACATTCCTACCAACTGTGTACAAGGGTTCCCCCTTCTCCACACCTATCGCCTTTTTGATAAAAGTCATTTTATTTTTTAAGATGGAGTCTTACTGTGTCACCCAGGCTGAAGTGCAGTGTGGTGATCTTGGTTCACCACAACCTCTACCTCCTGGGTTCAAGCAATTCTTCTACCTCAGCCTCTTGAGTAGCTAGGATTACAGGTGTGTACCACCATGCCCAGCTAATTTTT
>NW_016107700.1:2828576-2934911 GCF_001604975.1 Cebus imitator
AACTCCTGACCTCAGGTGACGCACCCACTTTAGCCTCCCAGAGTGCTGGTATTACAGGCCTGAGCCACCGCGCCCGGCCTGGTAAAATCCATTTTAACTAGGGTGAGATGATATCTCATTGTACTTTTGATTTGTTTTTCTCTGATTATTAGTGATGTTGGGCATTTTAAAATATATCTGTTGGCTGTTTTTACATCTTCTTTTGAGAACTGTCTATTCAGATCTGTTGCTAATTTAAAAATCAGAATTTTTTTTCTACTATTGAGTTGTTTGAGCTCCTGATATATTCTGGTTATGAATCCTTTGTCAGATGGGTAACTTGCAAACATTTTCTCCCATTCTGTGAGTTATCTCTTCACTTTGTTGCTTGTTTCCTGTGAAGCTTTGTAGCTTAATGTAATCCCACTTGTCTGTTTTTGCTTTAGTTGCCTCTGCTTTTGGGTCTTACACAGAAAAACCTTCACCCAGACAATGGCCTGGAGCATTTCTCCAGTGGTTTCTCCTCGTAGTTTCATAGTCTCAAGTCTCATATTTCTAAGTCTTTAGCCCATTTTTGATTGATTTTTGTGTATGGTGAGAGATGGGGTTTAGTTTCATTGTTCTGCATATAGTTATTCAGTTTCCCCAGCACCATTTATTGAAGAGATTGTCCTTTCCCCATTGTATGTTCTTGGCACCTTCGTCAAAGATGAGTTGGCTGTAAATGCATGGATTTATATCTGAGTATTCTGTTCCACTGGTCTTTGTGTCTGTTTTTATGTCAGTACCAGGCTGATGTGAGTATTATAGCATTTTGTTAATTTAATCTTTTTTTAGAGACAGGGTCTTGCTCTGTCACCCAGGCTGGTGCACAGTTGGCATAGTCATAGCTCACTGTAACCTTGAACTCCTGGGCTCAAGCGATCCTCCTGCCTCAGCTTCCAGATGGTTGGGACTACAGGTGTGTACTACCATGTCTGGCTAAATTTCCTTATTTTAATTTCTGTAGAGACGGGGTCTTGGTATGTTGCTTAGGCTGGGCTTGAATTTCTGGCCTGAAGCCATCCTCCCACCTTGGCCACCCAAAGTGACAGGATTATAGGCAAGAGCCAGTGTGCCTAGCTGTTACTGTAGCTTTGTAGTACATTTTGAAGTCAGGTAGTATGATGCCTCCAACTTTGTTTTTTTTTTTTTGCTCAGGATTGCTTTGACTGTTTGGGGTCTTTTGTGGTTTCAAATCCATTTTAGGATTTTTTTTACTGTTTTTGTGAACAATGCCATTGGTATTTTGATAGAGATTACATTGAATCTATAAATTGCTTTGGGTAGTACTGTCATTTTAACAATATTAGCTATTCTAATCCATGAGCATAGAATATCTCCATTTTTTGTCTGTTTTCTTCAATTTCTTTCATCATCGTTTTATAGTTTTCCTTGTATAGATCTTTTGCTTCTTTGGTTAAATGGATTCCTAGGTATTTTACATTTATTTATTTATTTAGAGACAGGGTCTCACTCTGTTGCCCAGGCTGTAGTGCAGTGATGCAATCTCAGCTCACTGGAGCCTCTGCCTCCTGGGTTCAGGCAATTTTCATGCCTCAGCCTCTAGAGTAGCTGTGATCACAGGCGCATGCCACCACACCCAGCGAATTTTTTGTATTTTTGATAGAGATGGGATTTCGTCATGTTGGCCAGGCTGGTCTTGAACTCCAGGTCTCAAGTGATCCGGCTGCCTCCACTTCCCAAAGTGTTGGGATTATAGGCATGAACCACTGTGCCCGGCCAGTATTTTGTATTCTTTGTAGCTATTGCAAATAGGATTCCTTTCTTGATTTCTTTCTCAGATTGTTCACTGTTAGTGTATATACATGCTACTGATTTTTGCATGTTGATTTGTATACTGCAATATTACTGAGTTTGCTCATCAGTTCTAACAGTTATTTGGTAGAGTCTTTAAGGTTTTTTTTTCTTTTGGTAATTTCAACTTTTATATTAGTTTTGGGGGGTACATGTGCAGGTTTGTTACCTGGGTATATTTCATGATGCTGAGGTTTAGGGTATGATGGATCCCATCACCTAGGTACTGAGTATAGTGCCCAATAGGTACTTTTTCAACCTTTGCCCCTCCCTTCCTCCCCACTCTAGGAGTCCCCAGTGTCTATTGTTGCCATCTTTAAGTCCATGAGTACCCATTGTACCCACTTATAAGTACCCACTTGAAGTGAGAACATGCAGTATTTGTTTTTCTGTTCCTACATTAATTAGCTTAGGATAATGGCTTGAATCTTTAAACTTTTCAAAGTGTAAGATCATATTGTCCATGAAGAAGGTGAAGATGACTTCTTCCTTTCCAATTTGGATGCCCTTCATTTCTTTGTCTGGCATAATTGCTCTGGTCCTCTGGAGACTTCCCATAGGCTTCTATTATAGCTGTTACCGTACCGTCCTATAATTATTTTAGTGTCTGCCTTTGTCCACGTTGCTCTCAGAGCCCCGTGATCATGCTGGGTTCATCTCCAGCTCCAACTCTGCCTGTGTAGGTTTCTTGAGCTGTCTTTCAGTGCCTTGTGAGACCAGGGTCCTGCAGATGCCACTTTGACAGAAAGTGCTGTGTTTTTCCTTTTGCAGGGCCTGATGTATCACGATGCCTCTCGCTGGGGCCTTACGCTTCAGACGTATGTGCAGCTCACCATGCTGGATAGGCATACTCGTCCTCAGGTATGTTTCAGAGGCTCAGTTTCAACCTTCCTAAACATTTTTTTCAGACTTGGGGTATGTGATTGCCAGGAAGGGAAACTTCACAAGGAAGCCAGGCTGGGCCTTCAGTGCTGTGCAGGCCTCTCTGTTTGGGGCCAAGGTTTCTGGATCCTGCAGCTCTCTGCTGGCCAGCCTCCAGTGCCCCCACCCACAAACCTAAGACAGCCAGGTGGACCCCTCTTGCCAGCATTCTGAGCTCACATCTGTATGATGTATCACATCTGTATGACGTATCACTGCTGCGCTCAATGCCTTTTAACTCAGTTCTTCTCAAAGTGTAGTCCCTGGACCAGCAACGGAAGCATCACCTGGAAACTTGTTAGAAATGCACATTTTCTGCTGGGCACAGTGGATCACGCCTATAATCCCAGCACTTTGGGAGGCCAAGGTGAGCGGATCACTTGAGCTCAGGAGTTCAAGACTATAAGGTCCAGCCCGACAGGGTTCTGTGAGCCACTCCCAGCTGGTGCGGAGACGAGAAATTGTAGAAATAAAAGGCACAAGACATGGAGATAGAGAAAAGAGAATTTGGGCCCAGGGGTCCACTGCTACCCAAATCGTGGAGATCAGCAGTGGCCCAGAATCCTGGGGCTCTCTCACTTTTATTGAATTGCAAATCTGGGGACAGGGTAGGTAGGGCGTGGTCTTGGTGGTTGGAGACTGTGGATAGGGCATGGCAGTGATAGGGTCAAGTACATCACATATCATTCAGGTAGAGGCTCAGGAATTTCTGGCACCCGAAGTAAGGTAAGGAGCATAATGCATCAGCACTTTTTCCATACTTATCAAGAAAGAACTAAAACATTAAGATTTATATTACTATTATTGATTATCTTTTCGAAGAAAAAAGGAACCAGATGCAAAAGCAGAACGTGAGAGTAGACATGGAACGTGACCACCGAAGCACAGCATCACATAGAGACAGTTAACCCCCAGATGTCTACGGGCCTGCCTGACAGTCATCAGGCCTACCACAAGAGCTTGAAGAAGGAGAGTTTTCTCCAGACTTCCCAAGGAAGGAGACATCTCAGCCATTTTAGACATCTCCTTCTCTAACTGGCTAAATGGGGCACTTTCACAGCGCTGGCGCTGCTGCACAGCCAAGGCGCCCTCCAGCAGCCCTTATGCGGGCGTGACAGAGGGCTTAAAGCATCTTGCCTTAGTGTCATTCATTTCACAATGTTGCCCCAGGTTCACACTTCCGACCTGAGAGGCATTAGTAAAAGAATTAAGATCACCTACGAATAACTAAGATCATATATGAATAACTAATAACTACTATGGTTATATTTCTAGTTACCTTTTTCTTCATTATTTATATGGAGATAGACTGAGGCCTTTTGCTCCTGCCTTGGCACTTACGGGATCTTCCCCCTACACAAGACCGGTCTGGCAAACATGGTGAAACCCTGTCTCTACTAAAAAATACAAAAATTAGCTGGGCGTGGTAATAAGTGCCTGTAATCCCAGCTACTCGGGGAGGCTGAGCCAGGAGAATCACTTGAGCCCGGGAGGCAGAGGTTGCAGTGAGCTGAGATTATGGCACTGTACTCCAGCCTGGGCGGCAGAGCAGGGCTCTGTCTCAAAAAAAAAGAATAGAAGAGAAATGCACATTTTCTGGTCATATCCCAGACCTGCTGAACTAGAATTTCTAGGGATGAGGCCCAGCAATCTGTGTTTTATCAGGCCCTCCGGGTGACTTGAATGTATGCTTTGTTTGTTTTCATATTTGAGAACCACTAATCTAACCTTCATGGGATCTGGCTCTTACTTCAAATTCTTGAGACAAAGAATCTGATTGCTTCAGCTTGGGTCAGGTGAACAACCCTGGTTCAATCAGGTGTTGGGGACATGACCCAGGGCACAAACATGGCTGCTTAGGCCTGTTCCATCAGTGAGGATGCATCTAGGGACAGTCACTTAGAAGAAAGGGGACTGAGGAGGTCCTGATCAGTGCTTCTGTTTCAAAGCTGTAAGCACAACCTATGATGCCAGGTTTAAGCCTCTTCATGAAGGAGACAGACTATCCCTACAGCCAATTAACATTGGCACAGCTGTGGGCTGGACAGTTCCATCCTGGTCTGGGTACCTGCAACAATCACTATTATTCTTTTGTAAGTCTGTCTTTTAAATTTGGAAGATGTGAGCGGGACCTTTTTGGTGAATAAGAATTTCCATCTCCCCAAATATCTGTCTAAATGACACAAATCCAGAAATTGGAAGATCTGAGGTTAGCGCATTCGCCTTTGCTAATTCGCTTTTCCTGGAGCAGACACTCAGTTGCAAACCTAAATTGTCTTTGCTAATATCTGAATAGGAGGGGACGAAAGCGTGCTCCTCTATTTAAGGAAATCTACCTCAGGAGGCAGACAGAGAAAGACAGACAGACCAGGAAAGATGAGCAGAAGGAGACAGGGATGAATGGCAAGCTAGGAAGTAAGGAAAGAGAAGATGAAAGAATGGAAAGAAAGATGATGGACAGAGAATGGATGAACAGAAGGACAGCAGGGAAAGGCAGGAAGTGCCTCGGTTATGGCTTTGAATCTGCCTTGAATATGTTGGTCCAGGTCCCATGGGTGCTGTGGGCCATGGCCAAGAGAGATTAGTGTTTGCCTGGTATCAAGGGTCAAGGTGGGTGCCTCTTGCTTGCTGGAAGAATGCTGGACAAAGGGCAAGATTGTCTGTGGAGGGTGTGAACATCCTGGCAGGGAGGGGCGCTGTCAGGCTGTCTTCCTCCCTCTCGGGCATCGTCCTTCCCAGTTTCTATGGGCAAAGCCCCCAGAACATCACCCCCACCCCGACCTTTGTGGGGCTGTACCTCATGCATGCGGTCCCTCCGCTTAAGCAAAGTCACCCTAATAGATCTGTGGTAGTCACTCCATGTTGCCTCAAGTGGACAGCATTGGACAGTTTTTCCAGTGCTTGGCCGTGTTCCAGTTGAGCCTCATCTCTCCCATCAAAGAGATGGCTGCTGCTGAGCCCTCAGCCTCGGCATTGCTGGGCCATGCATGCAGCTTTGGGGTGTGGGGCAGGTCAGGGTGGAAGGAGAACACAGCCTGAGCCTGGTGGCAGATATGGCTTCTCCACCTGGCAGGGGAGTGAGGAGGTCCTCCTGCCTCACTCTCTCTGCCCCCTTGATTCTCATATTCAGCAAAATCCACAGGCAGTGGGAGTAACAGACATTTTTCAAGGCCCCCTGGCTGTCTCCTCTTCCCCTGAGTTAGTGATTCTTTTTTGTTTTCCTTTAGATGTCATCTGTACGGTTGATGGAGAGGTCGATTCACAGCGCAAGATACATTTTTGTAGAAAACCTGTATAGAAGGTACTGTAGTTTGCATAATTGATAATTTATTAAACCACGAATTTTTCAAAATGAAATAGAAACTCGTTATTCGATTGACAGATACAGAGTACCCACTGTTTTCTTAGTTATCCATTGCCATAGCAACGTGGTGTAACAGCCACGAATCCTCATGGCAGACAGCTATCTGCATTCATTACCCAGTCGGCCAGGGTGGTCACCAGGCAACTCTGCTGACCTTGGCTGGGCTCAGTGAGATGTCTGGGGATCAGCCAATCTAGGATGGCCTAAGCAAGGGTGACTAGGAGTGGCTCATTGTTCTTCCTCTTGCCTGTCACCCTCCTGGGACCAGCAAACCAGCCCAGGTGTCCACTTCTTATGGTGACAGAGGGCAAAAGCAACAGCAGAGATGCAAGGACATATTTTTAGGCCTCTGCTCCAAGCTTGCTAATATTCCATTGGTCAGAGCAGGTCACATGAGCCGGGGTGGAAAGGTGGGAGGGTCCAGTGAGTTACACAGCATGGTGCAAGGCTATAGGGAAGGGTAGAGAGTTGAGTGAATCAGCCTACCACAGTGTGCATTACATTTATTGTGTTTTTCACTGAAAACTTCCCTCATGAGAGCAGACTGTTATATATACCTAGTTAGGGGGCTTCTGGTGGCCTGTCAGTGCCAAGGGCTCAGGCATGGGACCTTCCATCCCTGTGCTCAGAGACTGTTGATTTCTAGGGATCTTGGGGAAATGGGTTGCAGGCCCCACCTGTCCTTGATGTAAGCTTGGGATGCTGCTGTCCCTCCCTCACAGAGCTGTTCTGATGTCAGTGCCGGAGGCCCTTCCTCTCACTCTTATCTGTAGCTGTCTTCCTAAATGCTACTGTCTCCCAGTTCTCCCCCACCACCCTGTCTAGATAGGGCAAGCTCCTTGTTAGTCTTTGTTTTGTTTTTGGTTTTTGAGTCAGGGTCTGGCTCTATCACCCAAACTGTAGTACGGTGGCACAATCTCAGCTTACTACAATCTCCATTCCCCCAGGCTTAAGCCATCCTGCCTTCAGCCTCCCAAGTAACTGGGATTACAGACACACACCACCATGCCTGGCTATTTTTTTTTGTATTTTTAGACAGACAGGGTTTCATCATGTTTCCCAGGTTGGTCTCAAACTCCTGGGCTTAAGTGATCCTCCTGCCTCAGCCTCCCAAAGTGCTGGGATTACAGGTGTGAGCCACTGTGCCCGGCCCTCTTGTTATTCTTAATGACTACTTTCTGTTCGTTTTCTTTGTAGTATTTAAGACAATTATATGAAATTATTTAACCAATGATGACCTACAAAAATGGTAGTTTTACGTGGTTCAATTTAGTATATGTCTAATTGTTTATTGCACTGATCCCCACTGCCTCTGCCCACTGGACTGTAAGCTCCTAAGGGCGGGCACTGAGTTTGGTGTCCTTGCCTAGTGTGGACCCAGCACAGAGCGGGCTCCTGGTTGATTCTCATTAGCTACTGTTGGATAAGGGTACCTGTGGCTGTGCTTTGATCTCCAGCTCAACTTGTTCCTCAGGCTCTGACCCTCCACTGTTTTGCACGTTTCATTTGAGGGGCCACTAAAAAGGCTTCTTGTAGGAGCTCTTAGCTGCCATGGATCATCCCTTTGAGCCTGTGTCACCCCCCAAAATGAGAGCCTCTGCTCCAAATCCACTTAGAGCATCAGAGCAATGCTGTGGGCTCAGTGGCTGGCAGCCAAGGTGAGTCCTTGGTGGCTTTGCCCCCTGACCTCAGACTTCTTGTAGGCTGCAGCTTGCCCTCTTAGCAGGTGGCATTCCTGAACTTAGAACCCTGTCTTCATCCTACAACCTGGGTTTCCAAGTGTCCACTGCTAGGTTTATCCAGCCCTCTTCCCTCTTCAGCTCCTGCTCCTTAGAGCCTCATCCAGAGGAAGGACAGGCAAGACAGAAGAGAGGAGAGCGAGAGCAGAAGGGAGCCTCTGTGATGTTTGTATACTGCTCTGATGAGAACTGTAGCCCGAGGCGGAGGTTGCAGTGAGTTGAGATTGTGCCACTGCACTCAAGCCTGGGTGACAGTGGGAGACTCCATCTCAAAAGAAAAAAAAAACTGTAGCCCAAGGAACAGATGTTGGCAGTAGGGTGAAATTACCTGTGAACCTCACAGAGCAGCGCTGTGCCTATCTTCTCATCACATCCAGCTTGGCCTGTTCTGTGTGGGGCCAGTGACTCTTGTTGCTTTTTTTTTTTTTGAGATGGGCTTGTGCTCTGTCACCCAGGCTGGAGTGTAGTGCCATGATCATGGCTCACTGTAGCCTCAACGTCCCAGGCTCAAGAGATCCTCCCACCTCAACCTCCTGTATAGCTGGGACTATGGCACATGCCATCATTTCTGGCTAATTTATTTCTATTTTTTGTAGTGACAGGGTCTCCCTGTGTTGCCCACACTGGTCTCAAACTCCTGGGCTCAAGTGATCCTCCTGCCTCAGTTTCCCGAAGTATTGGGATTACAGGCATGAGCCTGATTATAGCCGTGCTCAGCCTGAGGGCTCTTTTTGAAGGGAGTAATTCTGGAATGGAATGACCAGAGGTTAAGGGGAGAGGGCAGAGTGTGGCATTTGACAGACCAGGGTTCTATCCTGGCTCTGAAGTTTGCTCTGTTTGTGAGCAAGACCAAGTTGCTACATTTCTCTGAGCCCATCTCTCACCTCTGATTCTTCTTATCCATCTCTGAAGCACCTTTGGACCTGCTGTCTCCTTCAAGTCTTAGGACCCTTTTGTGGGTCCTTGCCCACCTTGGTCTTTATGAATTTTTTCAGTTTCCTAATTCCACCCCCAAACCTGTAGGCCACCCAGCGCCAGGTAGATTTCCCCAGGAGCCGTTTGTGTGTGTCTTTGCTTGGCCCAGGTCACAGTTCCTGCTGATGGCCATGGGCTTTGGTAACTCACACCCTTGGTTCTGCGTCATCCTGATGTGTCAGTTCTGTATGTCTATGGTTGTGGCAGTGGTACAGATGACATAGGCCTCACCTGGAGCTGTTTTGTGGGTGGTTCAGGAAGAGAAAAGAGCTTTTAATTTTTTAGCTCATTTCCTGCCCTGATGACTTTATATTTATGTTTCCCCCCGCCCTCCCGGAATGCATGGCCTCTGTGGTCAGGATTTCTGTGGAACAATGAACCACAGAAGAACCTTACAGTATCCTTGTTTCTGTTCTTGGGATCTAATTATTTTAAGTTCATATGGCTCAGATTCCCAGGAAGACCTTGTTGGGTCCTTGAGATCCGTCACTGGGATCTTTCGAAGCCAAAGGCTGTCAGTGGGCATGTGGCCGTGGGTACTCCAGAGGCTGCTGGGAGCACTGTGGTTGCCTGGAGGGCTAGGTCACCCACCATGGTCTCCAGGGAGATGAGAAAAGGCGGTGTTCCTCGGACACTTTCACTGGAGTCCTCCAAAGGCAAGGCTTTCCAGAGGAAAGCCTCCTGCAGCTCTGCTACCTCATCCTCCCAGCCCCTGTGGTCCAAAGCAGCCACCTGCCAATAACCCAGAAGTTTCTTGGAGTCTCCTCTTTTAACCTAGAATTTGTTTGAATTTTGCATTTTCCTCCACAATATGTTCTTAAGTTTATATCTAAAAATAATAATTTACATACTTATCATTGAGGACAGTGGCTGTATGTATGAAACACCATGCTTAGCATATGGCCTGGAGTTCCCACTCCCTCAGCCACATACCCCAGAGTCCCTAAGCCCATCCAGGAGGCAGAGAACTGAGCCATAGGGGCATTGAAAACACCTTCCCAGGGCAAGTGATTCACTTGTGAACTGCACCTGCTTATGTGGAAACTGGGGCATCTGCTCTCAGGTTAAGAGACAGGGCAGGGACCCATGGACAGGAGCTGAACTTATTGTCTGGTTGTTGACCTTATTGGCCAGATAAATAACTGAGAAAGGATTACAAAGCCAGCGCTCCTTCCTGATTGGGCAGGAACTAACCACAGGAGGGAAGGCTGTTCTGCACCCTGCTGTATGGGGGCAAGCAGTGAATGAGGAAGTGGCAGGAGGCATCTAGATTTCTCTCATCAAGGCCAAAGGCTTCAGGGCCCACTGGGGCCCCCAAAGCTGAGAATCCAGAGGTACTAGCCCCGGGGTGGGGGGACTCTGCCTCTTTCCAGGCAGGCCTTACTCTAGGCTTCTCCCACAACCCCCTCTGCATCTTGTTTATGAGCAGGTTCCGCTTCAGCAGCACTCAGGTGGGGCTTGAGAGGCCACTATTCTAGCAGATGCCCAGGTGAGACCACATTCCTACTGGTCCAGAATCACACTTTGAGGAGTAAGGGCCTCAGAAGAAGGTGGCAGAGCTGGGCATAGTGGCTTATGCTTGTAATCCCAGCACTTTGAGAGGCAGAAGGAGAAGGATCACTTGAAGCCAGGAGTTTGAGACCAGCCTGGGCAACAAAGGAAGACCCCCCCATCTCTACAAAATAATGTAAAAATTAGCTGGGCCTGAGTGGTGCACACCTATAGTCCCAGCTACTCAGGAGGCTGAGACAGGAGAACTGCTTGAGCCCAGGAGTTCAAGGCTGCAGTGAGCCATGATCATACCACTGTACTCCAGCCCAAGTGACAAGTGACACTTTGTCTCAAAAATAAAAGTCCCACAAGTGGGACTTTGTCTCAAAAATAAAAAAAGCTGGTAGCCAGGTGGTCCACAGGGAGCCCTCCATCCTAACACCTAGACCCTTTCCCCCAGAGTTATGATGCTGGGGCTTCCTTGGGGCTTCATTGGACTTTTGGGGGTCATAAGAGCAAGGGCCCTGGCCTGAGGGTTGTCTTTGGGGCTGTGGTGAAAAGTTCTGCACAGTGCCGGATTTCCTGTTTCCTGTACCTAGCCTGTGGTTTGTTAATTTCACATTTGTTGCTTCGTATTTGGGTTGGCAGGGGCTGTCTTGNTTCTTATATATATATATATTTTTTGAGACGGAGTTTTTCTCTTGTTACCCAGGCTGGAGTGCAGTGGCGCCATCTCAGCTCACCACAACCTCCGCCTCCTGGGCTCAAGCGATTCTCCTGCCTCAGCCTCCCGAGTAGCTAGGACTACAGACATGTGCCACCATGCCCGGCTAATTTTTCTATTTTTAGTAGAGACGGGGTTTCACCATGTTGACCAGGATGGGCTCGATCTCTTGACCTTGTAATCCACCCACCTCGGCCTCCCAAAGTGCTGGGATTACAGGTGTGAGCCACTGCGCCCTGCCTTATCTTTGTTTTTAAAGTTTCTGGGTTTATTCCTAGGCCAGGAGTCGGGCAGCCACAGGACAAAGTGAAAAGTATTTTTAGCCAGAGCCACAGAAGGGATGAAGGGAAGGAAGAATAGAGCTTGGCCACTCTCCGGACAGCTCCAGCTTCCCTCGATGCAGGGGTCATCCACGACGAAGTATTACTGAGAAAGTAGATGTGGGCTTTGTTTGTTTGTTTGTTTGTTTTTGAGACAGAGTCTTGTGCTGTTGATCAGGCAGGAATGCAGTGGTGCGATCAATCTCAGCTCACTGCATCCTCCACCCCCAGGTTCAAGTGATTCTCCTGCCTCAGCCTCTGAGTAGCTGGATTATAGGTGCCCACCACCACACTAGCTAATTTTTGTATTGTTAGTAGAGGAGGGGTTTCACCATGTTGGCCAGGATGGTCTCAAACTCCTGATCTCAAGTGATCTGCCCGCCTCAGCCTTCCAAAGTTCTGGGATTATAGGCGTGAGCCACAGTGCTTGGCCAAAGTAGATGTTTTTAAATGCAGATTATTGTCCTTGCTACTGCTTATGCAAAATGTAGCATAGAACCAAGTTTGGCTGAGTCCTTTGCCCATACGTAGAATAAGATGTCTTCGTTCCCACCTGCAGGGAGTTTAGCCAGGTACTGGGAACCACATGGTGGCATGTGGGGTGTGAGCTCCTGCCTGGGAGCTTGTGTTTTGTCACTCCCTGGATATTCTGGGAAAAAGCTTCCCAAAGTGCCATGATGGGGAGCCCTTCACAAGATGGGGAGCCCCATGCTTGAGGCAGACACAGGAGGAGCCAGGCAGAGTTTCTAGGAGGAAATACGGTTAGAACAGTGCCCACTGTGCCCCACATCACTGAGAGTAATGGAAATTAGACTTCTGTTTCCTCACTCAGCTCAGCAACTGGTCAGTCAGTCCTCCAGGATCCCCCAGACCCTTCCGGCACATGGTTCCAGTCATGGAAAGGTTTTCCATAGGTCTGCCCTAGTGGCCCTGCCCATGGGAGGCCACCCCACCAAGGACCCCTTCCGAGAGCATAGGGAAGGGAGAGGCTGCCCCTCAGTCTGCACCAACCCTGTGGGGAAAGCCTTTTGTTCAGCTGTGCTGGGGGTGGGAATGGGAGGCCCCTGTGACCACCTGGACCTGATTCCCAGGGGAGTCATGGGGGCAGAGCCACCAGAGTCTCTCAGCCCGAGAGACCCCCATGGGTGTAACCCGTCCCCATGTCTCCATGTGCGGACCTCCATGTACTGTGCCTGTTTTGTGGTGGTGGTCGGTTTGGTTTTAGTGAACACCATGCTTCGTGTGTTCTGAACTGTGGTTCAGTTCCATGTTCCTATCCATGGGCACCCTCCTAGCTCTGGGATTGGACAGAATCTCCCTCGAGCTGTGCAGATGCATGAGAGGTCCTCCAGTGTCTAGTCTGGCCTTGGAGTCTTGGGAGAATGTCCCATGGGCAGTTTAGCTTCTCCTCACATTGCTGCTAACTGGCCCACCCCCTCGGTGCTGCTGCTTCTGTGCCCTCAAGCCACGAGTTTGCTGGAGTAGGGGAGAAGCTAATCAGCACCTTCCTCATTGCAAATCCTCATTTACTTAGAGCCAATTTTGTTCTCAGTCTTCTTTTTCCAGAAAAGGAAAATAAGTCGAGAGAGAGTGGTTTGGTTTCTTAAACATCAAATATTCGGAGCTGAACTACCTGAAACCCGACTCAGGGTAGCCTGAACAATGAGTTGTCATCAACTCCCAACGGATGGCTGAATTGGGTGCCTTTGGCCCAGTTTCTCTACATTTTCCTACTCTGTGTCCTGTTCATGTCCTCAGTGTGATTCTCTCAGGGTGACAATGTAGTTGCGGCACACTGGGCTTCTCACTCACTGGTTGGAGTAAGGGTAGATATCTTGCTAGTGGCTTTTCCCTAAGTGTGCAGAAGTATCTTTTCTGTAAGTCCCTGCAAGCCTCCCTCACGCCTGCCCAATCCAAATCTGGCCCCTGGCTGGGGGAGACCCTGCACTGATTGACTTATCTTGGCTTCCCGAACCCATCTCTGGAACCAGGGGAGATGATTTCTCTTAGACCGATTGTGCTCACCCTAAAGCTTGAAAGCTTGGGGTGGGATCAGGTTTCCCTGAAGCCCTTGGGTCTGTGGATGGGCCCTGAATAAAGAATGGGCTACTTTTAAGGAGGTAAGAGGAAAGGAGGCAGGGAGGCAGCCTGTGGGCCCAAAGTCATCACCTGAACTTTTGGTACCTGAGTTTTGATGGCTGGGAGTCTTCTCTGCAATGCTGTAGGATTTTCTTCCCACTCCTGCCGCCTCCCCTTCCCGACGCAGCTTCCCCAGATTTTCTGGGAGTCCTGGCAGTCCCACAGATTGGTCTGCCCTGGTCTCTGTGCTGCAGTCTGCTCAGGCCCGCCTGCTGTTCTCCATCCACTCTCCCACTCCTGTGTCAAATGCTCTTTTCTGCTGAGGACATGGTGGTGGTCTCCAGGACTAGGGGAGAATGTCCCTCTCCAGTTGGTGCCATGCCTCGCTGTTAGGGCCCCAAGACAAGGCTGCTTGTGCTCTTGGTCTCCCAGAGTGCCTGCCTCACTTTTCCAGCCTCTTACTCCTTCCATCCTCATCCACTCGTGAGACTGGAGTCACCCCTCCCCACCCCCTCCCTACCCTCTCCCCACCCCCTCCCCACCGGGAGCTTCCCACTGCACATGGCTCAGGTATGGCCACTCTCCCATGGCCAGTCTTGCCAAATCCAGCTCTGAGCCGATCCCACATGGCGCCACTAGTAAAATGGAGGGTGTTAAAAGAGAGAATTCCTCTGCTATGCCTGTGAGGGTCATGTGCCCTCCAGCTGTGACCATTCCTGTTGTCTCTTTTCTGTTGATTTCCTCTCAGGGCACAGGAAACCCACAGGAATACCTGGAATAGATGCCAGATCTCATCTTCACCCTGGTTCTTCCTTCCTTCCCACTTTCTTGCCTTCTTTTCTTTCTTTTAAAGTTAACATTTAAAATACGTAATAGGCTGGGTGCAGTGGCTCATGCCTGTAATCCCAGCACTTTGGGGGGCTGAGGCAGATGGATCATTTGAGGTCAGGAGTTCGAGACCAGCCTGGCTGACATGGTGAAACCCCGTCTCTACTAAAAATATGAAAATTTAGCTGGGCATGGTGGCACACACCTGTAGTCCCAGCTACTTGGGAGGCTGAGGCAGTAGAATTGCTTGAACCTGGGAGGTGGAGGTTGCAGTGAGCTGAGATAGTGCCACTGCACTCCAGCCTGGGTGACAGAGTGAGACTATGTCTAAAAAATAAAATATGTAGTAATGCTTCCCAACCCCCATTGCTGATTTGAGAAGTAATGTGTAGTTAAAATTTGGAAAGTACAAAAAGATATAAAGAAAAAAAGAAAAGTCTCACATAGTCCTGCAGCTCAGAGAAAAGCACTGTATGTTTTGATGCCTTTCTTTCCCGCCTTTTCAAGACCCATTGGTAAATACTTTTGGAAATGTGGTTGGGGTATATACGGCTTTAGATCCTGTTGCTTTCATTGAGCGTTAGATTTGAAATTTTCTATGCCATTAAATATTATTTTGCAATATCATCCTTCAGTTACTGCATGAATTTTCTGTTATATAGATTTACCAAGACTTAGTTTTTTATTGTTTTAAACAGTGCCACAGTAAGCATCTATGATTATTTTCATAAAATAGTTTTTTTGTTTTGTTTAAGCCAGGGGTCCCAGTCTGTTGCCCAGGCTGGAGTGCAGTGGCATGGTCATGACCCACTACAGCCTTGAACCCCTGGGCTCAAGTGGTCCTCCTGCCTCAGCCTCCCAAGTAGCTGGGACTATAGTTGTGTGCCACCACACCTAGCTAACTTTTTTTGTAGACATGGGATCTCTCCATGTTGCCCAGGCAGGTCTTGAACTTCTGACCTCAAGTGATCCGCCCATCTCACCCTCCTAAAGTGCTGGGACTACAGGCATGGGCCACCACCCTGGCCCACAAAATACGTTTCTAGTAGTGAAATTGGTTTGCTGATTCATTGCCCAACCTGAGCGCTGTCTCTGTTCTCAGGTGATGAGCTTTAAAGTCCTTTTCTCCACTTAGAGTTCCAATCCCAGGTGAATTCTCCCATCACTCCATGCTGTGGCCCTTGCAGCATTGTGCCATCAGCTGTGTACAGGCAGCAGGAGGTTGGGAATGCTTAGGGTCCTTGTCACTGCATGTACAATATTGCCTGGATCACACTGTGCCCTGGCACCCTTGGTGGCTCCCTTTCAGTGAGAGCCACCTTTGGTGAATAAGAGCCACTCTTAGGTGAATAAGCCCTCACAACTCGCATTGCAGCGGGAAGATGCCAGAAGTGGACTATATAGTTCTGTCGGAATGGTTTGACTGGATCTTGAGGAACATGGACATATCCATTGATTTGATAGGTAAGATGCACCCCTCCCACCTCCCTCTCTGGTCTCTCTCCTGGGCCCCTTGAGGATGTGCTTGGCTGGGCCCCAACCCTTGGGGGCAGTGGGTGAGGCACTTGCCCTCGGAGATTCCTTCCCCACGAGAGTTCAGCCTTCTCCCTGAGGGCAGACAGGATTCAGGGCTTCTGGTCTTTCATGGGGAAGAACCCTGGCCTGTGTTCTTTAAACTTCCCTCCCTGGCTCAGCTACTTTCAGACCCAAATCCACTGTGATCTGATGGGATTTTCTAGTTTGTAAAGGAGTGGGAAAGACAGAGCCTGGATATTCATTGAGACCTCCCAGGTGTGAGGCCTGTGCTGAGCTCTGTCTATAAACAGAATCCCATTCAGCCTCAGAATGATGCCACGGGACTGGTGACACAGAAAGAGAATGACAGTCGGGGCCTAGGGTCAGTGGTCAAGCTGAGAGCTGGCCCTCCCTGCCTCCTGCTCGAGTTGTGCAGACCTTCCTCCCACCCTTGCCCACGTGTCTGCCTTTCCTGGCCTTGGCCTTTGCTTCCAAGCTGTGAGTAGAGTCCTGAGAGCCACGTATCCTTTTAACCTCAGTTTACCTTCGGACCAATCCTGAGACTTGTTACCAGAGGTTAAAGAGGAGATGCAGGGAAGAGGAGAAGGTCATTCCACTGGTAAGAGGCCTCTTCAACTTGGTTAAAGATGAACTGGGAAACCACCCTGTCCAAGCCTGGCTTCCTCTCCTGTCCCCACTCCCATGAGATCATTGTGCCGTTGTCTGCAGAGAGAGAAACAGGAACCAAGTGTATCAGAGGCTGAACTGTAACTTACTGTTTGGCTGGAGACCCACGTGGATGTCCAGATCTGCTTGGCTTCCTGTGGTCTGTGACTCACGATTTGGCAACCCTCCTGCTTGGAGGCATTCCTCTCTCTACCGCCCCCTCCCCATCTTGGCAGCACCCAGGCTTGTCTGTTCTGCCTCCTGAAGATTGCCTGGACTTGTGCTCTCTGGGTCCTCCCTAGAAAGAATATGAGTTCCAAGAGGGCAGGACCAAGCCCTCTCGCACACTGCTGCATCGCTAGTGCTTAGTGCAGTGGCCAGGCGTGCAGACAGTGTTTATGCTCAGTAGCATTTGCACAGTGGAGGGATGCCATGCTTTTCTCAACTCTGCTTGGGCCACATTGACTCTCATGGGGACTTTCCAGTACAGACCTGGGCTGTGCTTCTCATCTTGTCCTTCCCTCCTCACATCTCCCTCCAAAATCCGGCCTCCAGGCTGCCGCATGGCTGATATATCCAATACTCAACACCACGCGTGCAATTTCCCAGCCCAGAACCCTTCAATGCCTTGCTGCTGGCTAGAATGCAGTCCCCACTTTATAATATGGCTTATGACCTGGCCCCAGCTGCCTCTCTGGCATTATCTCCTTCCATTCCCTCCTTCTATGCTTTGGCTATAAGGAACTAGTTGTGGCCATACACAGACATGCACACGCACTGTGGAGTTATGCAAATGTGCCTCTGCAGAGTCATTTCCTTTGTCTTTAAAGTGTAACTCAGATGTGACCTCCTCCAGGGAGCCTTCCCTGACCCTCCTTCCATCGTAACCTCCCACCCCCACCCCCTGGCTTTCTGTGATCATAGCCCTTAGGACAGCATACTGACACTATTTGTTTATACCTTTGTAGGTATAAACTGACACTATTTGTTTATACCTTTGTAGGTATAAACAAATATACCTTTGTACAAAGGTATAAACAAATAGCGTCAGTATGCTGTCCTAAGGGCTGTGATAGCATAGGCCACAGAGGGAATAAGCTTTTTAAGATTGGGCCTTATTCCCTCTGTGTCCTCTGCATGTGTCTCGGGGCCTGGCGCCTAGTAGTTGCTCAGTTAGTATTGAGCTGAATGCCCCATGTGAGAAGCTGCCACTGGAGGGAGGCAGATGCTGGGCAGGTGTTCAGTGGAGTGTTGGGGGCTCAGAGCCCAGGATGGGCTAGACTGTCCCGGGGAGGCCTATCCAACTCCAGAAGCCCTGCCCAGCCTTGTTTTTCCCTGGTGCCAGCACGATGCAATTCCTGCCACGAAGGCCCAGGCCTCACTCTGGGCAGCTCCTTCAAAATCCTTGAGGCAAGAGTGCTAGGAGGATGGAGTGCCAAGCCGTTGTCTTAAGGGTTTGACGGGGTCCATGGGACACATCTAGCTCCTGTTGCCAAGGGAGGGCTTGGCAGTGGATGAAAAGGCAGTTGCAGAGTTGACACGAGAGCCTCTGGGATGGCGAGTGGAATCTGTGTGAGGAACCAACCTGCTCTGTGCCTGGGAGAGTGCGCGCATCTGTTCTGCCTGGCGTGCAGGCCCCATGGCTCGGGAGAGGCTGTGCCCCTTTTCCCTTGGGTTCCGCCGCATCATGCTTTCTGCAGTTGGTGGTCTTTATGGTTTCAAGGGTCTACAGGTTGCAAGTTGTTGAGGGGATAGACGGGCAAAGGGTGAGGGTCACATCCTCTTGGTGGCAAGAAAGAGAGGTTTAGAGGCTGCCCAGGGCTGGACCCCTGCCTGAAGGAACTGAGGCTCTGTTGCTGCCGAAGTGGCGGTAAATGGGAGAAGCCAGGTGTGGGTCCTGCCTTTTGCCTTGGCTTTGATTCAGGCCAGGGAAAGGGCCAGTGTTTGTGCCCATGAACCCCCAGTGGAGCAAAGCAGGGTGACTGGTGACACTTCTGCTATTGTTCTGCTCATCCTGGCTGCCGAGTGTGCAGCTGTGGCTGCTGCTGTCCACGTGAGCCAGGTTTGCCCTTGCAGGGTTCCTTTTTCCGAGTCACTGCCCATGGTCATTGAAAACTGCCCTCTCTCTCTGCTTGAGACCCTTGGTGGGCTGGGTCTGCTGCGCCCACTCCGGCCAGACTGCTTGTGTGTTTCCCTGTCAGGAATACCTGGAAGCAATTCACCATCTCCATGAGGAGTGGCTCATCAAAGGCAGCCTTTTCCCCGTGGCAGCCCCTGTTCTGGTAAGTCTCCCTTACAGGGTATGAGACTGTTCTAGAAAGAGGAGTGACATGAGGAATGTCCGCCACCT
Organism: Cebus imitator; assembly: GCF_001604975.1. Lineage (NCBI taxonomy): Eukaryota > Metazoa > Chordata > Mammalia > Primates > Cebidae > Cebus > Cebus imitator. The sequence goes on from NW_016107700.1 coordinate 2,847,385, forward strand.
TGCAGTTGGGGGAGGGCACAGTCCTCTAGAGTTTGACACCTTCAAAGGAGGAAGGTGAGAAGGCTGGTCCTCTCTCTCCCAGTTCCTATTTCTGGGCTGAGTCTCAGAGTGAGTTGGCCAGACCTGAGGGAAGGCGATCTGTGCCAGTGCCATCACACCTGGTAGTTGTCACTGATCCAGCATCTTCAACCAAGACTCTAGACCTGGGTTTCAGTTTTCACCATTTGGAATGGTGGTTCCTTTGATGTGACTTTCCTTCTTCTGTGGATGTCACAGAGCCTCATTTCACCTTTGTTTGGTGATGCAGTCATCAGAAGGAATGTGAGTGTCTGGTCTGGGCTGTCACACAGTGATGCCCTTAGGAAGTGCTGCGGTGTGTGGAACTGTCTGCCTTGCCCACTAATGTCTCTGCGTTCCTGTGTTTGCTTTTTACAGTAACCCGCCTTTCTCTTGCTGCCACGTGTCATCTCTGACTGACACTGATGTGTCTGTCTGTCAGAATTTCCTCACTTCCCTATATCCTTGTTTTCCAGTTTGCTGTTTCCAGATTTTTTTTTTTTTTTCAGATTTCTTTACTCAGACATACGTACAGTGACCCAGATGCTCCCAAGAAATGTGGAGTCTGGGGTCCCTCCAAGCCTTGATTGGGAGGAACCTAAGGTGGTTACATATGCAACATGGGATGGGCTACGAGGCAGGGCTGTGCATGAGCTTTGGTGCGTGGCCACAGGAACATTGTTTGGGCTCATATACTTCTGCTTACAGCTCTTGCAGGCAGTGAGGTTGCCACAAAGTGAGGTATTACTGTAGTAGTTTTTTGTTTGTTTGTTTTTGAGACAGAGTCTCGCTCTGTTGCCCAGGCTGGAGTGCAGTGGCATGATCGCGGTTCACTGCAACCTCTCCCCCCTGGGCTCAAGTGATTCTCTTGCCTCAGCCTCCTGAGTAGCAGGGACTGCAGGTGCACACCACCATGCCTGGCTAATTTTTTATGTTTTTCGTAGAGACGAGGTTTAGTCATGTTGGCAAGGCTGGTCTCAAACTCATGGCTTCAAGTGATCTGCCTGCCTTGGCCTCCCAAAGTGCTGGGATTACTGGTATGAGCCACTGCACCTGGCCTACTGTAGTAGATTTTTAAATAAGTACAGTTTATTTTTCTCCCTTATTATATAACAAAAGGAGGATAGAAAGTGATGAGGGGAAAAAAAATCATTCATGAACTTACAGGGTCTCACTATGTTGCCTAGGCTGGTCTCAAACTCCTCGGATCATATAATCTTCAGGTCTCAGCCTCCCAAAATGCTTGGATAATAGACATGAGCCACCATATCTGGCCCTTGTAGTACATTCTTAAGTGAAAACCTCATTGGAAATGTAGATTGCTCTAGAGCTGAGAGCTATTTGGCCCTAACCTTCCTTTTTTATCTGCCTGCAGCCTTCTCTGCCCCTCCCTGCCTCCTACTGCCTGCTTCCATCTCTCCTTCTCTAGCTGTGAAGGGAGGATGCTGCTGAGGTTAGTGTAGCCCCGTGACCCCTGTGTCTAATTTCCAGGTGATTGAGGCTGACCACCACATGGAGAAGATGTTAGAACTCTTTGAACAAAATCGGGATCGAATATTAACTCCGGAGAATCGGAAGCATGGCCCATAGGATGTGAAAGGTCTATGGATCATGTCCGAAAAATGCCCGCAGCTGCCAAGTTAGCTATTAGGAGCGATCTGGAAAAACTTGCTCCCAGGAGGGCTTTGTGTCTGGCCAGCTTGATTTTCCTAATGGTCTTGTCTCCTTTGCAAGTGTCTTGTCATGAGCCTCTGGCCCTTGTGGGTAAATGACAAATGGGACCAATGGGTTTGCCGAGCCTGCAGCCTCACATTCGCCCCCTCTCCCAGTGGCTTTGCACTGCTGAGTCACTCGTGAAGCCTTTAGGGAGAGCACCTGTTGTGTACCTGACCTCACGCTTAAGCTGTGTACCAGTTGTCTCAACCTTCAGCAGGAGGCCGAGGTAGGAGTCTTATATCCTAGCTCAGAAAGGTTGAGGGGCTCCCCAGGGATCACATAGCCAGTGTGCAGTGAAGCCGGCGCCATTCAGACTTTCAGCCAACTCTACAACTTTCCCTCGCCCTGTGCTCCCTCCTGAGAGCTGTTCCTTATCACCCTGCCTCTTCCAGTGGAGGCTCTCTTATGTTTCCGGGGAGAGCTAGCAGTGTGTGGAGCTGGTATCATTTTCTCAATATTGAGCACTTCCCAAGGACAGTCAGCATTTCTAGACTTCCACAAAATTGTGCTGCATTTGGCTGGAGCCCGGTGTTCAGTGGTTTCCCTGCTGAGGCTGCAGCAGCCCTGTCTGCCATGTCTTCATATGGACTTTGAGGACCTTATTAGATTCACGTGCTGGCTCCTGAATGGTGCTGGGTCTCCTTGGTGGTGAAGGTCCTGCTTGAACTGCTGTCGTCTCCATGTCAGGGAAGTCACTTTTGGTTTGTGGCTGGGTGGCCCAGAGCCAAGCTGGGGCAAGGGGTAGCTAGCCCTGGCTTCCGAGGCTCCCTTCCTGTCTTGTGTCCTTGTATAAGGAGCTTTGCTCTTGGAGTTACTGACAGTCTGTGGCCCAAGGGAGAGACACAAGTGGACTTAAGTCTTTTTGAAATGTTGTTTCATCCAGAGGAATGCCTCGAGCCATAGAGCCTGAAATCATCTTTGTTGGTTCAGAAAATACCTTAGCTTCACTCAGCTGGAACTGCATTGAAGGCACAGCTGATCCTTGGATCAAACAGAAAACAAGAAAAAGAAAGAAGATTCCCTTTGGGGACAGTCTGGAAAGTTGGTATTTGCAAGTAAAGGCTCTGGAAGCTTTGCTGGTCCTGACTCTTTGAGGTGGGCAGAGACAGTTTCAAGAAGACTGGCTGCAAACCCCGGGAAGGATTAAGGCTCGACTCTGGAGAAACAGGCCACAGCCTCTCAGAGTAGCTGTAAATAGAGGTAGCAAGGCCACTCCCTGACCCCTGTGAGTGTGGGCACCTGTGCATGCGATGCTGTGACTCTACAGAGGTGCCAAGTGCCCCTGCTGGGCCAGTCCCAGAGAGTTAAGAGGTCAAGGCCTCCAACTCCTGGTCCTTCCTGTTTAGACCAATTCTTGTGCCACTGGCAGGATGAGAGGCAGCAGCCAGGTCGGAGCTGTGTCCAGCAGCACCTGTAGCCCACAGGCTGCTCGACACATGTAGCTAGAAAACTGGGGAAGGCGGAACCTTTGCTACTGGGAATCTTGACGTGTGGGGTCTCTCTTTGAGAATTTGTAAATGAACAGTCCAATATTTTCCTTTGGCTCAATTTGAGCATCCATTTTGGGGGAAATGTGATTTCTCTTTCTGTCCCTGTCTCTTTTTTTGCCCAAGGCATAATTTCAAGACGTTCTGAGAACATGCACCCGTGATTTTTCTCTTGCTCCGTGATACAAAGCAACTCCTTCCTTCACCTAAGCCCTGTTGTTGATTTTGAAGTGCTTCCTAGGCCAGTGGTTTTAGTTCCTGCCAGCATCCTTTTGCCAGTAGAGTAACAAGTTTTTATTTTTCAAACCCCATGTTTCCTAACATGGAATGTAAGGGTCCAAGAAGAGCCTGCTGTCCTCCCTGCCCTCCACCTTGGAGAGGAGGCTGGGTGCATAAGCAGTGGCCAGGGCAGGTCACAAAAACCTCCCAGCCTAGAGACCACACCTGAAACAGCTAGGACTGCTGTCCCCTGTGGCAGGCAGAGCTGATTGGGGCAGGGGTCACAGAGAAGTCATAGATAACTACTGTGGACCAGGTGCCCAGAGGGGACACCCAGGGCAGTGATGTTCCAGATGTGTCCCCCACCTCATCCCTGCTGTGAGACTGGAGTTCCATGGGGACGTGAAGTCAGTACACCCCGGAGCTGCTCAGCTGCTCTGCCTCGTTGACTTTTTAAAAATGTTGCACATCATATACGTTTTCTTTCAGTTAGCATTTATTCCAGTTTTAAGCTTTTTGATTGTACATGTAAAATATATGATTATAAATATTAAAAAAATATCTTATGTATCTGTTTTTTTTTTTTTTTTTTTTTTTTTGAAACTAGATAGAAATCTATTTCTCTTTTACATAAAGGAACTGTGTAGGGGGGGGGTGGTCCAGGGCTTTGTGGTGGCTTGGTGGCCATCGGGGTCCCAGGATCTTTCCACCTTTCTCTTCTGGTTCTACCTCCTGGCTCCTGGCTTCCTTCGTGTGGGACCTGACTGTCCAGGAGGAGGCTGGAGTTCCTACTCTGGCCACGATTGGCATCAGAGCCCACTGCTCCCCATTCATACTTTAATCCAGATGCTAACAATGTCCCTTTCCAAGGCTTAACTAGGATAAGCTGGCAGGTTCCTACAGGGCTTTGCTAGAGGCCCTGGGAGGTGGGGGAAAGGCAAGAGGGCAGTGCATACCCACAGACTGAGTCACATGACCTGGCATCAGCACTGCAGGGTCCCCTGGGCCTCACCTCCCTCTCCCCTCTACTCCCACATCACCCCACCCTCACCCTCACCATCCCCATTCCATACCATAATGTCCCTTGTTAGGCCTAACCCTGTGAGGACCGAAACCACCTCGTCCTTGTTTCGATGACATGAGTGACTGAATTTACAAATGAGTGAATGTGGACCTCTGGAAACATGTTACCCAGCTTGTTTTTGTCTTTCACTTGCTCTTTCTGCCCCTTTCATTTCTGTAGGAGCCCTTCACCTAGATGAGACGTGTCCCCCTGCCTGGGGAATGTATCATTCAGAACAATCTTCCTGCAGACTTGCACCATTAGACCTGGGGGACGGTGGTGCCATTTAAACCTCAGAGCAGGTAAAAGGCGGTCTTGAAATCTGTCTACCCACAGGGTGCTATGGAATCTGAATCACTTCTGTTTTCCTGGAGCCCTGGTGTGGGGAGCTTCCTCAAATGTTCACATGTGTGTGGAAGGAGGAACACCCATCTCCTTGGCTTCCCCACCCTGAAGAGTTAGTTATTAAAATAATGACAAGCTCTTACAAATGTCAGTCATCCATTGTTTAGAATGGAATAGCAATAATACATCCCTGGCTGCTCTGGGCTTGGCCAAGATTACTCACTGAAGTGCTTCCTAGACCAGTGGTTTTAGCTCCTGGCTCACACTTCCTTTTTCTAGTAATCCCATCCCCTCAGCTTCCCTAAGGCTGGAGTGAATTTCATGTTTCTCTAGTTTACGTAAGACGGTGAACTTGGCAAAAGCTATCATTAAACAGAAGCTAAGGGAAAGCCTATCTCATGGAATCCAGAATGGGTATTGGTATTTACCCCTCTCCACAGAAGCTCTCTTGAATTTCTGTATATATATTTTTTTTCTCCAAGACTGTTATTTATCAGACTTGGCTCTGTGGAACACAGGGTGTCCTCAGAGATTGTTAATCATTACAAAATATTGCAAACAATCTAAAGATGCATACACAAGAGAGTGGTTAAATAAACTGTTTTCCATTCACATGATGGACTACTATGCAGCTGTATAGAAGAATGAGGAAGATCTCTCTGAATAGATATGAAATAATTTCTAGGATATAAAATTATGTGAAAAAAGGAAATGAGTATCTATAATATGCTACCCTTCCTGTCAGAAAGAAGAGAGGCTGGGTGTGGAGGCTCACGCCTGTAATCCCAGCACTTTGGGAGGCAGGCAGATCACCTGAAGTCAGGAGTTCGAGACCAGCCTGACCAACAGGGCAAAACCCCATCTCTACTAAAAATACAAAAAATCAGCAGGGCATGGTGGGCACCTGTAATCCCAGCTATTTGGGAGGTTGAGGCAAGAAAATCACTTGAACCCAGGAGGTGGAGGTTGCAGTGAGCTGAGACTGCACCATTGCACTCCAGCCTGGGCAACAACAATGAAACTTTCTCAAAAAGTAAATTAAAAAAAAAAAGAAAAGATAGAAGAAAATACACAAATGCAAAGGAAATACAGGAAGGACACCCAGAGACAAAATACATTGGTGGGAAAAGACTGGAAAGAAGGGAAAAATGGGACTGGGCTACAGGGAAGAGAAGGGAATGACACTTCTCTGAAATACCTTTTTATTGTTTCAAGACAGGGTCTCGCTCTGTTGCCCAGTCTAGAGTGCGGTGGTGTGATCTTGGCTCACTGCAACCTCCGCCTCCCAGGCTCAAGTGATTCGCATGCCTCAGCCTCTTGAGTAGCTGGGACTACAGATGTGCACCACCAACCCTGGCTAATTTTTGTACTTTTATTAGAGATGGAGATTTCTCCATGTTGGCCTGGCTGGTCTCAAACCCCTGACCTCAAGTGATCTTCCTGCCTTGGCTTCCCAAAATGCTGGGATTAGTGAACTACCGCACCCAGCCTGAAATATCTTTTTCTATAACTGTGACTGTTAGAACCATAGCAATGTTTCACACACCCTTCACATACTGCCAAAATAAACAAGAGCAACTAGGATGTAGGGAGAACAGAAAACAGAATACAAAAAATTACAGATGAACCCCATCATACCACAGGTGAGTAACATAACCATATTGATGGGGGCAGGAAAGAACAGAACTAGCATGTAACTGGAAAACAGTATCTTTAGTGGATTCGGCAAGAGTAAAGGCAAAAATGTCTTGATTATAAAAGTTGTAATACAGTTATTAAAAGTGTTTCTCGGCCAGGTGCGGTGGCTCACACCTGTAATCTCAACACTTTGGGAGGCCAGGGTGGGCGGATCACCTGAAGTCAGGAGTTAGAGACCAGCCTGGCTAATGTGCTGAAACCCTGTCTCTACTAAAGGTACAAAAATTAGCTGGGCGTGGTGGCGCACGCCTGTAATCCCAGCTGTGTCAAGAGGCTGAGACATGAGAATTGCTTGAACCCAGGAGGCAGAGGTTGCAATGGGCAAAAAAAAAAAAAAAGTGTTTCTCACAGGAGCATAGGTTAGTGATTCTGAAACTGTGTATACTAAAGTTGAACAAACAAGTAAATAGATTGTAGACTATGAGGGCTGGATTTCTTACTGTTAGTGAAAGAGGTTACAAATAATAGAGAGGGGCCTAGAATAAACCCTGTGGTGCTGGATTAGAATAGGAGGTGTCAGTATAAACTCATGATTTAGAAATGTTAGGCTGTGATGGCTCACACTTGTAATTCCAGCACTTCAGGAGGCCAAGGTGGGTGAATTGCTTGAGCCCAGGAGTTAGAGATCAGCCTGGGCAATGTGGCAAAACCCCATCTCTACAAAAATTACAAAAATTAGCCAAGTGTGATGGTGTGCTCCTGTACTTGGGAGGCTGAGGTGAGAGGATAGATTGAGCCCAGGAGTTCAAGGCTGCAGAGAGCTGTGATTGCACCACTGCACTCCAGCCTGGGCAACAAAGCAAGACCCTGTCTCTAAACAAATAATAAATAAAACTATATATAGACAAATACAGAAATATAGATGTATGTGTGTGTTTATGTGTGGTTAGTACACATACCTATGTTTCCTAGCTCTGTCTTGAGTGGATCTAGAAGTGATGACACCGGTAACAGCGAGCACATCTGCTACCCAGATCTTGGTCTCTAAACACCATTCTCCTGTAAAAGGAACCAGGGCTCCTAGGAGATGTGGTCGATTCTAGAGATGCCACAGGGGAGTGACAAGATGAGCCTGGAATATCTTGTGTTGCCAGAAAGAAAGTGCAGGGGATTGGGGGACAATGGAACCATGTCAAGGGAATTTAGGAGCTTGCCTGAAGTTCCTAATGACCAAAGCTGGAACAGTTTGAGGAACAAAATAAATTGTGATAGTATTGGATTCTAACACATAGACTAAAATAAACATCCACGAATCCATGCTGATATAAATAATTGAAGAAATAAGTAAGTAGAAAATAAAGGGAGTGCTTCCTTATGAAGAATCCAGTTAATACATGTAAAAGGCAAGAGGGAAACAGATTTGCCATTACACAAACACCACAGTTAAAAATATAACAGACAAGATTTACCTGTCAATATGAAAATTAGTGGACAGAAGTTTGAGAAACAAGATTTGTATAGTTTCTAAGTATTTCCCCCAATATATTTATCAAGTAAAAAGGGAAAGAAAGTAATTTAACAGTGGAGATGGAAACCCTATACATACCAGCTTAATAAGCGATCAAGGTAGTAAGACATAGGACATCATGAAGTCTTTAACAAGATGCTCTGAGAAGGGTACAGCATCATATTTTTTTTTTTTCTTTTGAGACAGGGTCTCGCTCTGTTGCCCAGGCTGGAATACAGTAGTGTAATCACAGCTTACTGTAGCCTCAACTTCCTGGGCTCAGGTGATCTTCCTCAGCTTCCTGGGGAGCTGGGACTACAGGTGTGTGCCACCAGGCCTAGCTAATTTTTGTATTTTTTGTAGAGTAGGGCTTTTGTCACATTGCCCAGGCTGGTCTCGAACTCCTGAGCTCAAGTGATCTGCCTGCCTTGGCCTCTGAAAGTGCTGGGATTACAGTGTGAGCCATTGCGCCTGGCAGCATCTTTTTTTTTTTTTTTGGTGTGTGTGTGGTATTCTTGGCAGAAATGCATACTTGACTCCAGTAATAAGAAAGCACCAGACAAACTCAAATGGAGGGACATTCAACAAAATAACTGATTTTTAAAAACTCTTTAAAAGCATCAAGGTCATATTAGACTAGGCAAAAACTGAATAACTATTACAGACTGGAGGAGACAAAGGAAAATATACAAATGCAGTGTGGGATCCTGTATAGGCTCCTGGAATAGAGAAAAGATATTAACAGAACACTGGGAAACTTAAACAATGTTAGTAGTATAGTTAATAACATTGTATCAATATTAATTTCCTGTTCTTGATCATTATATTATGGTTACATAAGATGTCAACTTCAGTGCAATGTGGGATCCTGTATATGCTCTTGGAATAGAGTGAAGATATTAATGAAACATTGGGGAAACTTAAATAAGGTTTGTAGTATAGCTAATAACATTGTATCAGTATTAATTTCCTGTTCTGGATCATTATACTATGGTTACATAAGATGTCAACTTCAGGAGAAGCAGGGTAAGGGGTGGAAAGGAGTTCTTTGTACTATTTTGCAACTTTTTCTTGGTCTAAAATTGGTTAATGCCCTTCATGGGAAATAAAGGCAGAGCACAATACTGTAAATATTATAGTCTCAATTTTTAAATATATGTGTATATGGAAGAAAGACTGGAGGAATTGCGCAAACATAGTAACGTTGGGTATCTCTGAATGGTGGAAATGATGGCAATGTTTGCTTTTGTTTTCATATCTGTACTTTCTAAGCTTTCTACTCATTTGATGGTGTAATATGATGGATGCTTGGAAACAGTGGTGAATGAGACAAGATGAAGTTGATCTCATGGAGCTTATCTTCTAATGGGGGTAAATGGAAATTGAATACATGAATTAAAATCTTTGCAGAAAATTAAGCTGATGTGATAAGAGAGATGGTTGGTCAGAGGGGGGCCTCTCTGAGAAGGTGAAATTTAAGAGGAAATGTGAATAACAAGAAAGAGAAGATGGCAGGGTGGGGTAGGGGGACAGAGCAGAGGGAACAGTTTGTGCAGAGGCTGGGAATAGAGCCAGGCTCAGCACGTTCCAGAACCTAGCAGAAGCTGGGGTGGTTCTGGCTACAGTAGACAATAGGGAAGGGACCCAAGGTGAGTTCAGAGGGGAAGTGAGGGGATGAGCCAGAGACTTGATATGGCCTCAGGCACCCCTGGAGGGAATTGAACAGATGAGATGAGGGTCGTGATCAAACGTAGGTTTTTGTTTTTTTACATTAAAAAAAAATTTTTTTTTTAGACATAGAGATGGGGTCTTTCTATGTTGCCTAGGCTGGTCTCAAACTCCTGGACTCAAGCAGTCCTCCCACCTCCGCTTCCCAAAGTGCTAGGATTATAGGCATGAGCCACCATGCACAGCCCTAATGTAGGTTTTAACAGAATCCTCCGGCATTCGGCATTCGGGTGGCGCACAGGCTGCAGAAGGCTGGCAGCCTCCAGGGATGTGAGTGAGAGACGACAGTGAATTTGGTTACTGTGGAAGGAGGTGGGAAGGGGACAGATTCAGACTCTGTTATGAAAGGAGCTAGGAATTGGATGAAGGATGTCGAGGGGAGGGGAGAGAGGGCGAGACACACACACACACACACACACACACACACACACACACACACACACGCACACAGAGAGAGAGAGAGAGAGAGAGAGAGAGAGCGCAAGGGAGAGAGGAGAGAAGTCAATGATGACATCTGTATTGAATTTGAGTGAGTAGATGGTGGACTCATTTACCCAGATGGGGAATTCAGGAGGAGCAGGCTTAGTGGAGAGAACAAAAGCTCTGTTTTGGTTTGGGGATAAGCATGCTTATTATGTTAATGATCAGAAAAGAAAGAAAATAATTAGCCTGCCCCTGGAATCTTTGGTTTAAGTTGCTCTTCCAGGCTCCTTTGCTGCAGGTCAGGTGCCCTGGGGGATATGCCTTGGAGTTGCCGTGGTGGTTCCAAGCTGATGCAGCCTCTTGCCTCATCCTTCTCCTGAGATTGCTGACCTGCTCTGCCTCCAGGTCTGCCTTTTTTTTTTTTTTTCCATTATTTATTTTTATTTTAAGAGACAGGGTTCACTCTGTCACCCAGGCTGGAGTGAAGTGTTGTGACCATGGCTCACTGCAGTCTTGAACTTTTTAATTCATGAATACATGAATTAAAATCTTTGTGTAGAAAATTAAGCTGATGTGAGCTCTTTAATCTCTCAAGCAGTCCTCCTGTCTCAGCCTCTTGAGTAACTGGGACTACATGGCTGACTAATTAAAAAAAAAATTTATAGAGACAGGGTCTCGCTATGTTGTCCAGGCTGGTCTCAAACTCCTGGGCTTAAGTGATCCTCCCACCTTGGCCTCCCAGTGTTGGGATTATGGGTATAAGCCACTGCCCCTGGCCCCACTTGTTTTTGATGTTCCTGATGGAGGCTTGTGGCTGGGGTGTTGCTCCCTTGCCTGCCCCATAATGCTGTACACCCTGACAGCTCTCCAGCTTGGCTGTGGGCTGTCAGATGCTGTGCTAAGTGATTAGGAAAGGTGGGTAGGTAGATGGATGGATGGTGGGTGGGTAGATGGATGGATGGTTGGTGGATGGATGGTTGGATGGATGAGGGGCTGGATAGAAGGAAGGAAGGATCGAGGGACGGAAGGAAGGATCGAGGGACGGAAGGAGGGTGGGAGGTGGGGATGGATGGTTGGACGGACAGACGGATGGCTGGATAGAAGGAAGGAAGGATAGATAGATGGATAAAGGGAGGGAGGGAGGATGGGAGGAAGGGATGGATGGATAGTTGGATGGATAGTTGGAGTGGGTGATTAAGTAGTGTGCCCTGGGCTTCCCAGTGCCCGCTGCTTCCTGATTTGTGTCTCAGAAAGCCTGTGTAGGGGCTGTCTTAGTGGATGGCTCTCTCTGACTAGGATGGAGGTGGAGTCAAAGCTTTTAAATCCTTCTAGTCTGTGGCCCCTCCTTTGTCTTAAGGACTGAAAATGGTGTGGTTATATGCTCAGCTTCAGGGAGAGCAAAGGCAAGTACCAACATTCATTAAGCACCTGCTGTGTGCCCTGAAGGGACGTTCACCTATTTAATATTTCCCGTTTCACAGATGGGAAGCCTGAGGGGCTGTCCCTGGGTTAGTGACGCCTGCCACTGCATAGAGAGGGCCCTGGTTGGAGGAGGATGCCCTCTGTTGGGATCCCAGTGAGGAACGACTAAGGGCATGTGTATGTTCATGTGCCATGCCCAAATGTACCCACCTGTGTGTATGTTTGGCCTCCACAAGGGGCAGGAATGAACATTCTCCAAAGGGCAGCCTCCAAAAATGTCTGCTGAGCGTCAGGGTACAAACGACCTATCTCCTGTACCTTAAGGCAGGCTCACTTCAAGGATGCATTCTGCTCTGTCTCTCAGAGTCACCAGTGGGACTGAACTCAGTGGCCTGCAGTGGTGACCCACTTGGTGAACCCCTGACTGGCTTCCTTGCCTGCCTTGTTTCCTGTCTCACTCTATCTGGCACTCCTGGGATCACCTCCCTTACCAAACCCTCACACCCACATCCTCGTCCCAGGGTCTGGCCCTGACGTCCCTGTCTCCACTGTCCTGTGATGCAGCTTCTCCTTCCATCTCCTTGGGCCTCTGATGAGCCTGGGTACCCAGGGTGCTCTCCTTGGCCCCTGGCACAGACAGGAGGCATCTCCTTAGGAATGTGCAAAGGACCTCAAATGTGGTGCCATATGTAACACACCACAGCACAGGACATAGCATGGATGGAGCAGGAAAAGCCAAGAGCATGACAGTCCCAAAGGCCTGTGGGATCCTGTCTGCGGTGGGAGCGGGGTGTTGGTGTGGTTCAGGTTGGGGGCAGCACGTGGCTGGACACCATCACTGTGGAAGTTTCTCATCCATGCCCAGAAGGTGGAGCCCCAGAGCATGGAGGTGGCACCAGAGCCATGCCTAGTGGTGTTCAGAACAGAGGAATGGTTATTTTCCATACAGAGAAGGGGACAGAAGTGTCAGGCTCTGTCCAGAGAGAGATGCTGGTGCGGCAGGGGTTAGCTCTGAAAATGGAATACTCAAATGAGTAAAACCTTATGGAACATCTCAAGGTGGAAGAAAAACCCAGGATCAAAATAACGGGTTTTGTCTGCAATTATGAGCGTCGGTGGGTAGCGTGTTTCAAGGTGAAATGGGGGCTTCCTCATTTTTCAAGGCCTTACTTGTTCACTTTGAACAGTGGCAGCAGGGAGCCGGCAGGTGGCAGTGTGAGCTCAGAGTGGGGATGGTGGGCGCGGCAGAGCCAGCCTTGGCCTGTCCAGCAGGGACATGTGCTGAAGAACCAGAAGGACAAGCCTATCTCACAGTCTTTCCCCCTGCTGCACCCTCCTTTGGGATTGCACCCCACTTTCAAGGCACTTGGGGGTCTAGGACTAGTGGGTTCTATTTTGGTTCTGATGGGAGGGAAATATGACAGAGGAAGGGGACCAGGCTCTGTCTGCTAAGAGATCAGTAACCAAAGCCATGGTCTTATGGAAGGCATGGAAAGGAAGAGGGGAATTCCTGCTGAGGGTGAGACGGCAGCTCATTTCAGTCTCATTGCCATTTTTCTCTCTTTCCTGATAGTACAAACCATCAGGGTGCTACAAGCAGCCACTGTTAGATTAAAACATGCAGTCTCTGAAGTTCCTAGAGTCAGGTCCTGACGCTGATGGCCCATCCTCATGACGTTACACCAGCCGTGTCTCAGAGAAATGACGCCAACTTGCAGTGAGGTTAAAAAATAAAAGGTAACTCCTGTAAAGCACTGACTATCCAGACACCCACATCAACTGGGAAATAACAAGGCTTCAGTGATGCTTAATCTTGAGAGGTAATGGGTAGGGATTGTTAGCAGGAGGTGTATTTTTGTTGCGATTTAGTGTTTCCTTTCCTTACAAGTTTCAAAAGGTATAAACCCTATTCAGGAGGCTGAGGCAAAAGGATCACTTGAGACCAGGAGTTTGAGACTAGCCTGGGCAGCAGAGTGAGACCCTGTCTTCACAAAAGTTAAAAATCAAAAATTAGCTGGGTTTGGGGGTGCATGCCTGTAGTCCCAGCTGCTTGGGAGTCTGAGGTGGGAGGATCACTTGAATCCAGGAGTTCAAGGCTACAGTGAACTATGTTTACCAATTCACTCCAGCCTCTGGGTGAGTGAGTGGAGTGAGTCCTTGTCTGAAGAAAAAACAAAAAATAAAACCAAAACAAACCCTTAGGCACTCTCTCAAAGTGGTACTTCTTGCTACATTTTATTGATATATTTATTTTGAACACAGAAAAGATACATTGTTGCTTGCCTGGTCCAGGAACGAGAAAAGCTATTCAGCTCCATCCTTCAAACACTGATGAGCAGGTAGGAATTTTTATCCTTTTTTCCCCCACAGCACTCTCTAGAGTTGCAGAAGCAGGATGTGTTTCTTAAGAGTCTCATTCCTGGAGTGCATTTTAAAGCCTATACAGTACAACAGACAGATATTTTTTGCCTAGAAAACAGTACACCGCTAAGGTGGTCAGAACAGCTTGTAAACAAGCCCCTCCCCCAGTTGGAGTCTGGGGCTCCAGGGAGGCTGCGGGCAGGATGCTACAGAGCCTCTGGGTGGATTTCTTTAAGCTCCGCTCCAGAAGGAGTGCTCTCTCTACAGAAAATAAAATTCACGATCGCCATCCTTGCCACCCCTCTTGAGAAAGAGATTATTAAATCGTCTTAGCCCTTCATTGGAGGAATGGAAATGTAGGGAGGCTGGGTAGGGTGCTGTTGTTTAACGATGGGGGATGAGAGGTGGGAGGGAGGCAGGGTGATGGCCGCTGGCAATGCTGGCAGAGACACTCCTCAAAGATGCGTGGCTGCCACCGTCCGTGGGCTGGGTCTTCGGGAATCACCTCCATGACCTGCGTGATCTTTGATGGAAATCTCTGGGGTTTCTCGCCCAAGATCTGGGCCAGCCTTTCTACAGCCAGGCTGACCCTACAAATTCCCTTCCATGGCAGCAAGGCGGAGTAGCCTACTGGTCCTCTTGTGGTGGTAAGGTGGTATTGATGGGGAGCATACCCCCTTCATGTTGTCTCTGCAAACACCCACGTGGGCAAGGCCAGAACACATCCACTCACCATCCCCAGCTATGAGCAGCCACCTAGGAGGACAGCACCAGCTCGGGGGTCTGGCTCCGACCCATTTTCGTGCAGGCCACAGTGGTCGGCTGGACAGGGACTGAGCAAGGGGCCACTTCTCTGCTTCAGAGAGGTGCCCAGGCAGCACTGCGGTGAAGCCACCTGGAGAAGGGCAATGGCCTCATCTTCCTTGAAGACCCTCAGTCCTGGGCAGTGGCCGGATTGATGAGGGAACCGCCGCCGCACACCCACGGAGGGCCCTGCCCACCTACCTGGGGCCTGCAGCTTCAGAGATAGCTCCACTAGCACCACCTGACTGAGGGTACCAGGCTCGGGAGGGGGCCTGGTGGGCTGTGAGGGCTTCCAGGTTGTGCCTGAGCCCCCAGACCCGGGTCCCCCACCTTGTAAGTGGCAGGGTGGTGATGTGGTGGGCTCTTCTGCCCTGGAATTGAGAGATAGGCACAGTGCACAGCGGAACCTCACTGGGGCCTGTCCCACCTCCCAGGAGGACGAGCTGGCCCTGAGGGATCAGGACAGGGAGCTGACCTTGGATGGTCCAGCAGTTTCCAGAGGCAGAATCAGAATTTGGGCACAGCTTGCTGGGTGAGGGTAGGGGCAAACGGGCCCGGAGAGGGAAGAGAAAGTCCCACTTCCTATGTCACCTCTCTCCCCACAGTGCTGTCTACAGAGGCACAACCCACAGGTTGGGAGGAGGGAGGGGAGGTCAAGAGAGCTCCGTGTTCCATGAAACCTTTGCAGGTGGGTTTTGTGTTTGTGGCGGGCCTGTTTGTGTGCACGTGTCTACACACATGTGGGACATGTCTAGATCTGTGTGTGTGTGCATGGGGCATGTCAGTGTAGATGTCTGTGTGTATACAAGTTTGGTCTGTGTGTGTGTATGAGTCACATGTGCATCTCTCTGTATGTGTGTGTGCACGACTTTGTGTGCCTAAAGAACGTGGTTCAGCCCATAGGGACCGGCAGAACCCTGCCGGCTGGGTCCCTCATACGATCCTCTCTGGGCCGGAAGCTGGGGCCCGGGTTGGGGTGGGTGAGCTCTGTGAGCCCCTTGGCCCTGGTCCTGGGCCCGGCAGTGGCAGCAGGCCTGATGGGGGGCCAGCCCCACACACAGCCTCATAGGGGGGCAGTGTGTCCATGGAGACCGTGCGGAGGCCACTCTGGCCTGGGCTCCTCTGCTCCTGCTGGTGTCGGCCGGGGCTGTGGCTGCTGCCTGAGTCAAAGGCGCCATCCAGCGTGGGGCAGGAGTCGGTCAGCGAGTAGGGTGGCGGTGCGTCCGTGGGGACATATAGCTGAGTGGCCCCTGGCCCCACACACTCCTCGTAGCTACAAGAGAAGAGGCTCCCTCAGTGCCCCGCTTAGGCCTTAGGGCTGGGTCTCTCCCAAAGGCTTGGGGGGGGTCTCTCTGCAGTGACAAGCTGTCCTGGCTGTGGGCCAGGGTGGGCCTTGTCCACGCTGGCTCCAGTGAAACTCTACTACCTCCCTCTACTTCCAGAGGGGGCCCAAGAACCCTTGGGACCTGGAATCGGGACCTGACTCAGCCCTCATGTGCAGCATGAACTCAACACAGAATGGCCGAGTCTCTAGTACCTCGAAACAGCAGTGGTCACTGTCTAGCGAACCTCTCCCTGCAGCGCACTGGGTGTGTGGAGGCTGGGTAGGACTAACCTCAGGCTGCCAGACGCCCCTTGGTCTCCAGCCACTCCAAAGTTCCCCTTCTAGGTTTAGGAAAGAGTCCTGGGGCCCCTCTGAACCCACAGATGCGGAGCTAAAAAGCACCCACTGCCCTGGAAAGGACTGGCAGCATCACCCTTGCTTGTGATCCTGGGGCAGGGGTGAAGGTGGAAGGGCAAGGGGGAGGACAGGGCTGGGGGTCTCCTAGCAGGGAATGGTGGAGGCCCTGACCCCTTTCCCTCTTCAAGTACTGACAGGTGGTCTGCCTGGTGGCAGCTGGCAGGAGTGGACCAAAGGGCCCCCAGAGAAGAGCTCCCCACGGGGAGGGGCTGCTTGAGGGGCCTGAGGGCAGTTTGGACACAGCCACTGCTGTGGGCGTGATTGCAGACACAGGTTCCTCCTGGCCACAAGCTCCATCTGTCCCTTTCTCTTTCCACTGCCGCTGTCTCTGGGGTCCCCAGGACATAACTGAGGGCATAACTCCCTCCTTCTGGCTCCGTGAACCCCGCTTCTCTGAGAGAAACCCGTCTCAATCCCTAAGGCCAGCCTCTGCCTTGGTGGCTGCAGGTGAGGCCACAAAGACCCCAGGCTCAGCCAGACCCCTGTCGCCTGGGAGGTCTCAGCAGGTGTGTTTGTGTGTTCATGTGTGCGTGTGTGCATATGTGTGTGTGTTTGGGGGGAAATCACCCCTGTCTTCCCAGCCATGCCCCCACCTTCCTCACCCCTCCCCACCCCTGCCTCAGGCCTGCCCAACCTGTCCCGGCCCTGATCCCAACCAGCCTGGGCGGAGGTGCCTGACCACAACGGAGGCCTGCAGCGGGGACGGCTCTCCTACCTGAGGCCAACCCAATGCTCTGCTCTGGCTCAGGAAGAAGTCTGCTCCAGGCACCCCCAGGGCATCTGTGCACCTCCACCTCCATCAGAAGCAGCCGCACCTGTTCCTGTCCTTTAGATGAGCCACACCGGGTAAAGGCAGCCTCCTTGGGGCCCAGCTCCTGGTCTCTGGGGCCCAGTTGGCCCTTCCCCTACAGGCTGGACTCCTGGGGATCGAGGGAGGTGACTGTGTCCTCAGGCCATGGCCTTAGGAGCCAAGGGTAACCCTGAGCCACATCTCCAGACACCCACAGTATCTTCTTCCTCCCCAGGAAAACCCAGGAAGCAGGGTTATTGGTCCCTATTTCATAAAGAAATGAGGCCCCTGAGAGCCACAGTGACATGCCCGAAGGCATCAACTTGGGCAGCGTCCAGGATGGGCTCAAACCCAGGCAGGTCTGACTGCAAAGCCAGGGCAGGGGAAAGGGAGAGGAGTTCAAACCCAACTGTGCCCTCCGAAGCGGGGCTGCCTCCGGGCCTTTGCTCATCTGTGCCCTCTGCTGGTGATACCCTCCTCTGCATCTCTGAAGGTCCCAGTTCCTCCCAACCCAAGCCCCTCACACACCTTGACAAAGGGTGATTTCCTGTATCAGCCCATCCTCCCTGATCCCGTCTCCTCATCCTCCTCAGCATGGACAGTTTATCACCTGTGGCCTCGAAATAGTAATGGCACCACTGGTGAGAAGAGGCAGTGCCTTGCTGTGCATTTTATGGGTGCGTCTGTGTCATTTTCATGAGTCCCATGGGGCATTTCAACAATGACATTTCATTTCATTTCAACAATGGAGAAGCAGGCACAGCGAGATTAAGTAACTTGCTCATGATCATACAAGAAGGAATTTCCAGAGCGAGTGCACCTGGGGCCATCAGCTGTCAGCATATGGGCTCGTCCCCTCTTTGCTGCCCTAGTCCCTGGTGTTATTTATAGAAGCACAGTGAATTTCCCTCCCACCTCCAGGGAGACACCCAGAGGAGCAGATCCTCAGCGAGCTCAGGACAGCTGCCACGGAACCTCCCCAGAAACTGCAAGGGCATTCCTGGCACACCTGCTCAGCAGTCTGAGGAGCTGGGCTTGTCTCTTCCTTTTCTAGCATTTCCAGGTGACATCTGCTAAGTCACACTGCCTCAATGGGACCTGCTTGGTCAGGAGCGGGGAGGAGGTGGCTGTGCCCACTGAGAAGATGTCTTCTGCATTTATACTATGTGGAAAGGTGCCACTCTTTCCCATGATGGAGTTGGGGGGGTTCTTTGTGTCCAGGGCCCCACCCTCTGATGCCCCCCCTTGCCCACATGGCTTCCTTACCCTGGTGGAGAATCTGGGTACAGCTCCCTGAGCACTGTGGCATCCACATCCCCGTCAGAGCTGATGTCCAAGGGTGGTGGCCAGTCCTCCGAGGAGCTGCAGGCGTAGTGCATCCTGTGGCTTGAGCGGCTGTACGTGTGTCCGTCTGACACTGCAGGTAACAGACCACCAGCCTCAGCCTCAGGCCAGGATCCAGGGACCATCCTCATGGGTGTACCTGAGGCCGTGGAGGCTCTGATTCCCCACGTGACCACTCCCCTCCTCACCAAGCACAGCTGCCTTTATTTATCAGTGACAGCTCCAGAATATGGGTGCCATTGTTGTGTTGGGGATCGGGATACAGAGAGGAAGCAGAGCTGGCCCTGTCCTGGCCAGCTCCCAGGGTGGTGGCAGCCTGCCTTGGGGATAGCCTGGTACTGGGCAGTGTGTCGTGAGCTTTGGTAGAAGTCCTACTGGGACTGTGGGAGTAGAGGCAGGTCTGACCAGCCTGGAAGTCAGGGAGGGCTTCCTGGGGGAGGGGCTGCTATAACTGAGTTTTTTCTAGGAATTAACCTGGGGAAGAGGGGAAGGCAGGGAGGAGGGAAGCGAATGGCTTTCCAAGGAGGGAGATAAAAAAGAAGTGTGTGCTGTGAACAGGGAGCTTTGAGCTGTGGAGTTAGGCTGGGCATGAAAAATGGGAGGAGAGTAGCAAGGAACAAGGGCTGCAGAGAACTCTGGGATCAGGCCTCCCCAACCCCAACCACACTCAATTCCCTTTAGGTATCTTGGGGTAAAAAGGGGGCATCTATGATAAGTCTGGCAACTCCCCTCAATGCATTATCCTCTGACATCAAAGGCTCTGAAAAGTCCTGCAGCTAAGAAACACATTTAACTGTGCTTGTCCAGCATTCGACCTCAGACTCTTCCTTTCTTAGACCTAGAAACACTGCTTAGGAAATGCTGCTGGAGCACAATCCTCTCATTCCACAGCCGAGGTTCCAAGAGGCCCCATGACTTGCTGGAGGACAATACACAGTGAGTGGTTGGGCCTGAGGGCAGCTGGGTGTCTTGGCTCCTCCTTTCTAAGCTCCCCACCCACTAGTTTCTGACAGGTCTAGTCCTGGATGGGAACAGGGGGAGCTGCAAAGGTGGCTGATACACCAGGTCTCCCCAGCCCAGGGCTCCCAGCTGCCTCCTTCCCTCTGGGGGTGGGGCTTGGCATCAAGGGCAGAGATATGACCTTTTTCTGCTGTGAGTGGCGCAGTTGCCATCCCCATTCTACAGACTAGGAGCTGAGGCCCAGTTTCACACACGTGGTAAAGCATGGTGTTGGAATTTATGCAGTCTGTATAACCACAAAGACTGCTCTTTCCACTCCCCTAATCTCTTTTTCCCACTCTTCATATAATAGTGAGTGGAGGAATCTGCATATGAAATTTTATCTGTAGGTACAATTCCAGGGCTATATATGGACACTGAGAAAGCTCTCAGAAGAAAATATTCCAAACATGCCCGGCGTGGTGGCTCACACCTGTAATCCCAGCACTTCGGGAGGCAGAAGCGGGCGGGTCACCTGAGGTTTGGGAGTTTGAGACCAGCCTGACCAACATGGAGAAATCCTGTCTCTACTAAAAATGCAAAAAAACCCCAAAAAACAAAAAAACCAGCTGGGCGTGGTGTCATATGCCTGTAATCCTAGCTACTAGGGAGGCTGAGGCAGGAGAACCGCTTGAACCCAGCAGGCGAAGGTTGTGGTGAGTCAAGATCATGGCATTGCACTCCAGACTGGGCAACAAGAGTGAAACTCTGACTTAAAAAAAAAAAAAAAAAAATGAAAGAACATATTCCAAACATGTTGATAGTGGCCCTGTCCAGATGACAGGATCATGATCCTTATTTCTTTCTTTATACTGTCTATATTTTTAACGTATTCTATAGTGAATACACATTACTTTTCTACTAGGAGAAATGAAGTCAATAACATATGCTATAAAAAAAGAGCTAAAATAAGATTTGTTTCCCCTGTTCAGGGCATCAGCTGAAAGACAGAATTTTTAGAAGGACTTAGGGAAGAAACTAAGGAAAGACAACAGCACGCAGCAACAAGGTGAGGCTGGAAGTTGAACCTGGGCTGCTGGGCTCTGGTGCCAGCGACCCCTTCCCACCACTAGCCAACATTGCTAGGGAAGGGTTTTGGGTTCAGGGGAGGGTTCCACCTGCAGGGCAGCAGGTGTGGCGGTCACATGGGGATCCCTGGGGGAAAGTCAGGGCTGCTTCCTGGATCTGAGTGGGGTGACTGGGTGGGCAGTGCTGAGGGCTGTTAGGGCAGAAGCAAACTGCTATCTGTCCTTTCTTCTTGGGCTGCTTTTTCTTCGACCTCCCAGAGGGGAGCATCTTGGGAAAACTGAGGCTGCCCTAAGGTGCTCAGACCCCAAATCTGAGACATCCAGCTGGGCAGAGCTCTTGAGGAACAGCTGGAAAGAAACCAGCACCCTCCACCCCCATTTGAACTCCCCAAATTCCTTCTTTTCCCTTCTCTCCTGACTTCCCTGTCAGCACAGACCCAAATGGTCTAGGACTCCAGAAGCCCTGCTTCCCACTTCACAGGAGGTGAGACCTCCTCTATACCCCAATTTAAAAATACCTTCGTTCATTATTTAGCCTCACTCCAAGTTCACTGCCCCTTGACAGGCTCTGGGAGAGGGAGGAAAAGGAATTGGCACCCATGAGCGCCTGCTATGTTCAGTCTCTGTGATCTCATCTACCCCACACCCCACTGGGAGAGGAGAGTGGTGGTGCCCCTTCCACCAGATGAAAAGAACGAGAGTGGTCACGTGCTCTAAACTGCAGCAAGTGAGAGGAGACAGTCAGCCACCAGACCTCTCTTAAAGCTCAGGATGGAACAGAATTTTCTTTTTCTTTCTCTTTCTCTCTTTTCTGTCTTTTTTTCTTTCCTTTTTCCCTTCATTTTTTATTTTCTTTCTTCTTTCTCCTTCCTTCTTTCTTTTCTTTCGCTCTCTCTGTTTCTTCTCTCTTTCTTTCTCCTTTCTTCCTTTTTTCCTTCCTCCCTTACTCTCTCCTTCACTCTTTTCCTCCCTCCCCCACCCTCATTTCATTCTCAAATATTTGTGGCTCCTCTCTCTGTCTGGCTAGACTACAGAAAGGCTCTGTGGGCAGGCAGAGAGCCAACTCTGTCCTGAGGGTGATGAGGAGCCATTGAGAAGTGGTCACAGTCCTGTCACTTTGGTTGCCTTGTGGACAATGCCTTGGAGGTGCCAGGCTAGTGGCGGGCAGGCAGGGACAGCTGGCATTAGTGCAGTGGACTGGGAGCAGGTTTTCTTGGAGAAAGAGATGGAGATGGCCACATTTACTGAGCATGTATTTACCCATTAGCCAGGTGCTGTGACAGTTTAGTCCTCACAATAACCTTCTGAGGTGGATCCTCCTGTACCCATTTTATAGACGACTCGCCTGAGGCCCAGAGAGTTTTGGCAACTTTCCTGAGGAAGCAGGAAATCAGCCCTCTGTGGACACTTGAGCCTGAGGTGCCTGTGGGGCCTCATGGGGCGATATCCAGTGGACATCTGGGCACGCAGTTCTGGAGCTGACCTAAGGGCTGGAGCCAGGTAAGGGAGGACGATGGATGATGGACGAGATGGAGCAGGGAGTGGGTGTAGAGAGAGGACCAGGACCAAGACATGGGATGTGAGGGACCTTGGGGTGTAGAGAGAGGACCAGGATCAAGGCATGGGATATGAGGGACCTTGACCTATAAAGGGACAGAGGAGAGGAATCTGCAGCCAGAGGGGTGGGAGAAAGGCCAGGAGAGCTTCAGTCACCAGAGTCGGAAGGGTGTGAGTGTGTCTGACAGGTGGAAGGGGCCCAGTGTCAAAGGTTGGGGCTTGCTGGTGCACTGCTCCTCCTCCTTTTTTTTTTTTTTTTTGGAGACCGGGTCTTGCTCTGTTGCCCAGGCTGGAGTGTAGTGGTGTGATCATAGCCTACTGTAGCCTCAAACTCCCAAGCTCAATCCATCCTCCCGCCTTGGCCTCCCAAAGTGCTGGGATTACAGGTGTGCTGGGATTACAGGTGTGAGCCACTGCGCCTGGCTGTGCTGCTCTTGTGTTCTCCCATGGTTGCTTACAATGTGTTTCCCTCTTCCCTGGCATCCTCCCAAGGCTCCCAGCAGCCCCTGCACACCCTCCAGAAGGGTGGGGGAAGGTGTGGGGCAACAGCACCCCTGGGCTCCATGCTGAAGTCCCAGGAGGTGCCAAAGCTGGAGCTGAAAGCAGAAGTGGGACAGGGAGGCAGGAACCCCATAGGGGTCACCACCGTGACAGGCTGCAGCGGGAGCCAAAGCCTGACTCCACATGGCAGAGCTGTGGCCTCAGTCATCCTACCCACTCCAGGGACAGAGCCGAGGAGTCCCTGGAGTGGGTGGGACTCATTCATTCTGGCTCATTCATTGGCACCAGTCCCGAGGCCACCACAGACTACAGAGGGGCTGGCCTGCCCCCAGGCCTATCTCTTTCCTCCACGCCCAGGCCAACCTCTCAGCCTTTCAGCTTGGGAACTACTGTGAGCCCCTGGCATGTGTTCCAAGGTAAGTCATTGAACAAGTTGCTTCTTTGTGCCTCAGTTTCCTAGTCTTACTTTTTTAGAGACAGTGTCTCTCTCTGTTCTGTCACCCAGCATGGCATGCAGTGGTGAGATCATAGCTCACTGAAGCCTTGACCTGGGCTCAAGGGGCCCTCCCGACTCAGCTTCCTTAATAGCTGGGACTACAGGCATGTGCCACCACACCTTGATAATTTTTACTTTTTTTTTTTTTGTAGAGATGGGGTCTTGCTGTGCTGCCCAGGCTGGTCTCAAACTCCTGGTCTGAAGCGGTCCTCCCACCTCAGCCTCCCAAAGTGTTGAAATTACAGGTGTGAGCCATGGCACCCAGCCCAGTTTCCTATTCTTTATTTTTTATTTTTTGAGACAGAGTCTCGCTCTGTCACCCAGTCTGGAGTGCAGTGGTGCAGTCTTGGTTCACTGCAACCTCTGCCTCCCAGGTTCAAGCAATTCTCCTGCCTCAGCCTCCTGAGTAGCTGCAATCAGAGGCACGTGCCACCATGCTCAGCTAATTTTTATATTTTTAGTAGAGACAAGGCTTCACCATGTTGGCCAGGCTGGTCTTGAACTCCTGACCTCAGGTGATCTGTCCACCTCAGCTTCCCAAAGTGCTAGGATTACAGGTGTGGGCCACCATGCCTGGCCAATTTCCTAGTCTTTAAAGGGGGCCGCTTCATCTTTTGCTATGAGGATAAAATGTGGTGGCTCCTACCCTTGCCCATGGAGTTCTACCTCCAGGCCCAAGCCTGGGTGGGGGCGAGTCTCCTGCAGGCCCTACTCTCTTTGATGCAGCACAATAACCCCATGACCGAGACACTGAGGGAGGAGTGGGTGCAATGCCAAGGATGTACACAGAAGGGGGACACCCATTCAACTCTGTCTGGTAGGTGTGAGGAGAGGCCACACAAGCTCCCCTAAGGAGGCAGCCTTTGAGCGGGGCCTGGACGGCTTTTCTTGATTGGAGAAGTACAGGGAATGGCAGTCAAGGCAGAGGGAAGAGCCCAGGCAAAGGGCGGAGGCTGGAAGGAGCATGGACAGGTGCTTGGAGAGGAGCGGCGGGAGCTGGGCAAGGGCCAGGCTGTGTGAGGGGCAGGCGGCAGGCTGACCATCCTGGGTCTGCCCTGCACCCCGCAGGGCTGGGAGTTCTGGGTTTCTCTTGGGGGAGACGGGCATGCTCTGGGCAGGAGACCTGAACTCTCCAGGCTCAGGCTGGTGATGCAGGGGTGGGCCAGTCCTGTCCTGGCCGGGAAGTGCTCCTGACTTGTCTCCTTGGGGAGTCCTTGGCTTAGGAGAGACTTGCAGAGACTGTGTGGGCTGAGCTTTCCACGTCTGTTTTATTCATGCTGAACCTTCTCTTCGATCCTCATTGTTGGGCAGTGAGAACAGTCCGCTAGCCTGCTGTTCTTTCCTCAACTGTGGCCACTTGTCTCCTGACTCATCCTGGATGTCCCTCTGTGTCTTGCATAAGGTCCAGCCTCCTGCTCTTCTGGTTCTAACAGCTTTCCCAGGGGAGTGACATCCAGGTCTGAGTGACGCCCACTGTGGCCATGTGCACGTCTGCTGGACACTGCCTTGAGCCCACGGGATGGCTCCCAGGGGCATCTCCCCAACACCTCCAGCTCCCTTCTCAGGCAGTGCTGGGCAGCTGGCAGCCTGTAGGCACCAGGTCAGACTGCTTGGGCTCAAGTCTGGGATCCACCACTTGCCTGCTGGGTGATCCCGCCTGTTAATCATTCCAGCCTCAACTTTCTGATCTGTCAATTGGGATGATGATAAAAGGTAGGACTTTTATCATCCCACCAGGACTATGGTGAGGATTTTGCACAGTGACATTATGCACAAACAGCGCCAGGCACCCAGCAAGCACTCCTTACGCACTGGCCATTACTATCAGGCTCCTGTTCACCAACTCCAGCTACCCCTTAGTCCCCTCCTTAACCAGTTAACTCTGTGAAAAGGGACAGGAAATGCCCCAAACCTGCTGGCTAATCAGGGTGTGTCTGGGAAGGGGAGGAGGGGCCCCAAAGGCCAGGGCTGTTCAGATCCAATTCAATCTATTTCAAAAATGTTTCCTTTCTGCAGGTGCGGTGGCTCACACCTGTAATCCCAGAACTTTGGGAGGCCGAGGCGGGCAGATCACCTGAGGTTGGGAGTTTGAGACCAGCCTGACCAACATGGTGAAACTCTATCTCTACTAAAAATACAAAATTAGCCGGGTGTGGTGGCGTGTGCTTGTAATCCCAGCTACTTGGGAGGCTGAGGCAGGAGAATCACTTGAACCTGGGAGGTGGAGATTGTGGTGAGCCAGGATTGTGCCATTGCACTCCAGCCTGGACAACAAGAGTGAAACTCCATCTCAAAAAAAAAGTTTCCTTTTTCCCCAAGCTCTTCCTGCCCTAGAGGGGGAAGTGCCTTAGGTCTGGCCAGGGCTTTGGCTTCTAGGAGGCTGGCATTACTTCACCCCCAGTGTGAAGGGTGGCTATTGCTGTTAAGCACCGCCAAGGTCCTGCTTTTATTTTTCCTATCTGGTGGTGGCCTTGGACCCATGCAGAAGCCCCTGAAGGCCTGTGGATGGAGGTTTGGGAAGGAAGAGTCTGGCTTTTCCTGCCATTGAAAATTGTCCGAGAATGGAATCGATTGAATTTTTTCCTGCTGTCTTAGACAGCTGGCCCCTGGAGTGACAGTCAGGTGTCTACGTTCTGCAAAAAGATCAGGCATTCTGGCTACATGCAGTTTTGGGACTGGTCACCCAAGAATTAGCCACCAACTCTGATTAAAGGTGATTCCAACAACTGGGAGACCCTCAGATCAGTTCTGTTTGTGCTCTGCTGGCTCTCACTAGGGCTGGCTTTATTCACTCATCATTCATTCCGTCAGTTCACCTATTCACTTATTCATATACTCACCCCCCATCAACCCATCCTGCTGCTTACCTATTTATCTTTCTGTTCCTCCACCCAGCCCTCCCTTGCATCCATCCAGTCAGACATAACACTCAGTCCACCCATCTATCCATCTCTCCATTTTCTCATTCATCCATCATTTCATCTACCCATTTATCCATCCATACTCTCCACCCATCCATCTCTCCATCCATCTACTGACCCTTCCACTCAACCTCCATCAATCCATTGCTTCACTCCTCACCCATCCATTTCCCTATGAGTCCTTCACCCTTCCCATCCATCCATTCCTCTCTCCATTCATCCACCCATCCACCCATCTCTCCACCCATTTCTCCATCCATCCATCCATCCATCCATTCATCCATCCATCCAGGCACCAGCTAGACCAGCCGTTGGTACAGCCTGGACCAACAGTGGCAGGAGGAGTGACACACTCTCCTTCTGACCTTCAGCCTCACTCTGAGTTTCTCTCTTAGCAGTCAACTGGGCCTCTCATGCCACAGAGAACATTATGGTAGGCACCCGTGAGTGCTTACCATAGCCCAAGACTTCTAGGATGCTTTCCCGACCACCCTGTTCCACCCAGGGCAGAGCTGCCAACTCCTTGAGGCCTCTTGGGTTGCAACTGCAATCAGATGAAGTCCCAGGGCCCCAGGGTGGGCAGCAGCTCACCGTAGCCGTGCTCGAACTCTCGGTGTCGACGCCGGCGGTGGTGATGGTGGTGGTGGTGGTGGTGGCGGTGGCGGTGCCGCTGAAGCCGGGCCTGCCTGTCCCTGCGGATGCTGCCCACGATGATGGTGATGCAGGAGAGGATGATGACCACACCTATGACAGCACTTGCCACCAGCACGGGGGACACGAGCAGATGGCTGTGCTCCGAGCTCTCTGAGAATGTGGGGTAGAAGTAGCTGGTGCGGTTGTATCGTGCTACTGTGGATAGAGAGAGAGGACACTGAGCTGGAGCCAGGGACTGCCACACCCCTTCCTCCTCTGCCCCTGCTGCCCTGGGAACTGTCGATCCCTAAATAAATGGAGGAGAGTCTGGGCTCAGGCCCATGCATTCTATCCTGGCTGCTCCTGGGATAGAAGCAGGATAGAAGGAGGAGAGCAGCAACTCACCCTGCTGCCTGTAGGAGCCTCTGGTAGTGAGAGCTGACTGCCCTCCTCTCCTCTGAAGCTTCTGCTTGCAAGCTGAATTATCTCACAGATAGGAAAAGGGAAACTCAGAGAGGGCAGTGGACTTGGCCAAGGTCACACAGCAAATTAGTGGTAGAGCTGAGGCTTGAATCTGTGACTCTTAGAGATGGACAAGGACTCCACCAAGACATGAAGTTGAAAGGTGAACATGATTTGACCGATGTCTTAGGAAGTGGTGGGGGGATGCACAGGGGAAGGAACAGAGTGTGAGGAACGATTCTGCCGGCCTCGGGCAGGCCTGGGACTGTGGGCTGAAATTGACCCAGATGTGTTAGGGGGTTGGATCAGATCAGAGAAGGTTTCCCAGAAGAGGTGAGGCTGAGTTGTTCTTGGAGGGTGAGGATGAGTTAACTCAGGGAAGGCAGGGAGAAGCATTCCAGGCAGGACAAAGGCACAGAGGGGCGAAGGGGACTTCTAGGGAGGATGCGGTATGGTGGGAGCAAGAAGAGTGTGCAGGAACCTCCTCCAGGACTAACAGCTGGATCCTTGAGAATCCTATGCAAATAAGCCCCTGGGCATGAGTGACTTAGTCCTCCCACTGGAAAAGATGATGGGGCCTTGGGAGCTGGGGTCCTGGGGAGGAGTCAGGGTCAGCTAGGGGCAGCCATGGGCACCCACTGCCTCAGTTGGACAGTCAGCTCCTCATTGGTGAGTGTCTTGGAGTATCATCGAATTCCCTCCAACTCAGCCCTGTAACTCAGGATGAAGCTTTTTCCTTTCACAGATGCACGGACTGCGACTCAGCACTGGTAAGGGACTGGCCCATGGTCACTCAGTTACTCCATGGCAGAGCCAAGCTGGAATCCAGATCTGGCTTCGAAGTCCAGTGCTCGCTCTCCAGCATCTCCTGCCCTCAGTGTGAGCCCTTCCTGAGGCTGTCAGCCGGATCTCTGGACAGCAGTAGGGAGCCAGCTTCAGACATCCAATGATCCACAGAGTCACAGGCAAGCACCGGGAAGTTCAGATCTTTTCTGGGCTCTATTGTGAGAGGGGTCCCCTAGCACATTCTCCTTGAGCCCATGTTCAAGTCCCAGCTTTGCATTTGTTACATATGATCATGTCTGGTTTCCAGGGCTTATGTCTGACCATTCTCTATGTCCTCAAACTCAGCAATGGGGCTGGGCACACCAAAGGTGCCCAATACATGGGTGAGTGACTCCAGTCTTGAGACCAGATGGGGAAATGGCAGGGAGGCCTTGAAATGCCTCAGGGGAGTGAGGCCTCTGTCTTGGGTGGTAATCAAGCAGAGCATGGGAGGCCACCTGCCTGAGTAGCTGTAGGAAGGCTTTTTTCCCAGGTGAGGGCCTGGCCATCTACCAATCAGAGGCGTGACACTCAGCTGTGATTGCTTCGCCCTCCCATACCTTTCTAGCACCGACCCCAAAGCCTCAACCACACTCAACCTATGGCAGGGACAGATGGGAAAGCACAAACTCAGGACCTTAGCTGGGGCTAGAAACACGCCCTTGGGGCAGGTCTGGCCCATGCTGGTGGTGCTTGCAGTCTACTGGCCCTCATCAGGAGGGACTGGCATGGAGGCCTTTCTGTCTGGGCCAGTATGTCATCCTACCCTGAGAGCCAAGCCTTTGCTGAAGTTCACTGTAAGGTGCTCCCGTGGAGAGGCGTGCACTGGAAAGAGGGAGCCCAAGACTTTTGTTGGACATGCATGCCTCCTGACTCTCCAATGTGAGAATGTGGGATGTGGAGACACAAAAGTGACTCCATCTTGGATGCTGACATGGTTTGGCTCTGTGTCCTCACCCAAATCTCACGTTTGTAATCCCCATAATCCCCATGCGTCAAGGGCAGGAACAGGTGGAGGTAATTGAATCATGGGGGTGGTTTCTCCCATGCTGTTCTTGTGATAATGAGTGATTTATCTTGAGATCTGATGGGTTTTATAAGTGTCTGACATTTCCCCTGCTTGCACTCATTTTCTCTCCTGCCATCCTGTGAAGAGATGCCTTCCACCTTAAGTTTCTTGAGGCCTCCCCAGCTATGTGGAACTGTGAGTCAATTAAACCTCTTTTCTTTATAAATTACTCAGCCTCAGGTATTTCTTCATAGCAGTGTGACAGTGGACTAATACAGATGCTAATCCACCATGTCGACTTATGATTAGACCCTGTGAAAACCTCCTGATTTTCACTTTGTTTACTGTCCTTATAAGAACATGTAAACCTTGATGTTATTGTACAAATTATAGGTTATGACACATACAGCATTCTTGCCTGTTCTGGAGGGCTGCCTTTAGTTGTCTTGCACAGAGCATGTATACTCTTTCCCTGTGATACATAAGCCCTGGGTCTGGGGAATAACAGTGTGAAGATCTACCTGTTTTGCTGCTGTCCAAGACTACACTTCCATCCTTAAGTTTCCCAGATAAATCACTCTGTACCAACAAATTGGATTTGTCTGCCTCACTCTGACTTCTTAGCTACTTCTGCATTTGGGGGTTGCTTTGCATATATGGCCTTTTAATGAACAGTGGGGTATAAAAATTCCTGGAATTCTTTGAGGGCCAAACACAGACTACTGTTTTCAGGGCTCCTACTATGTGTAGGATAAGTGATAAGAGCTCATTTCATTCTTGGAACTATTTCATCCAATTCTCCCCATTTTACAGGTAAGGACACTGAGGCTCAAAGAATTTTAAGTGACGCATCTGTAGTCAGCCAGCCAGTACATAGCCAAGCCAGACCCTCTCTGGGCCTTGGTCTCCCCACTAAACCATAAGGAGCTGGATAAGAAGTTTTCTGCTATATAATAAAAAGCACAAAAAGGGGGATGAGGGAATAGAGTTATATAGGAGTAACTAGAGTAACTTAATTCTCATTGGAATGAAGTTAGTATAAATATCAAGTAGATTCTGATGAGTTAAGATGTATATGGCAAGCCCCAGAGCAACCACTAGGAACATAGCTCAAATATAGTAAAAAAATCATTAAAGAAA
This sequence comes from Cebus imitator, assembly GCF_001604975.1. NCBI lineage: Eukaryota > Metazoa > Chordata > Mammalia > Primates > Cebidae > Cebus > Cebus imitator. Next base: position 2,877,601 of record NW_016107700.1, read on the forward strand.
TTAAAATATTACATTAGAAAATATTCACTTAAAGCAAAAAGGAGAAATAGAAGAACAAAAAAAGACATGAGACAAAAAGCAAAATGGCAGATGTAAATCCAACTGTATGAATAACATTAAATGTGATTGATTAAATAATCCCATCAAAAGGAAGAGATTGTCAGACTGGGTAAAAAACAGATTACAACTATATACTGTCTCTGAGTCTCACTTGTGAACCAGACACAAATAGGTTGAAAGTAAACGGATGGAGAAAGATACGCCGTACAAACTGCAATAATAAGAATGCTGCTGTGGCCATAATAAAATCAGAAAAAATAGACTTTAAGACAAAAAGTGCTACTAGAGATAAGAGGGTCATTTTATAGTGATAAAGAGTTAATCCATCAGGAAGTTATAACAATTATAAACATATATCCATCTAACAATAGAGTCCCCAAGTCCATGAAGCAAAGTTTAACAAATTGAGAGAAAATACAGACAATAAAACAATAATAGTTGGGGACTCAAATATTCTGTTTTTAGTAAGGTATAGAGAAACTAGGCAGAGATCAATAAGGAAATACATGATTAGAACAACGTTATTCACAAACTAGACCTAACAGACATCTAGAGAACACTTCACAACAGCAGAATACGCATTCTTCTCAAGGACATGTGGAACATTTTGAAGGATAGGCCATATGATAGGCCATACAACAAGCCTCAATAGATTTTAAAGTGATTGAAATTGTACGAAGTATGTTTCTAGTTAAAATAAAATTGGAAATTAATAACAGAAATAAATTTGTGAAATTCACAAATACATGGAAATTAAACAGCATACTAATAAGTAAAGAGAAAAGCTAAAGGAAATTAGAAAATGCTTTGAGAGAAGTTAAAATGACATTGCACTAAAATTTGTGGGATGCAGGCTGGGCACAGTGAGTGGCTCACGCCGTAATCCCAGCTTTTTGGGAGGCAGAGGCGGGTGGATCACTCGAGGTCAGGAGTTTGAGACCAGCCTGACCAAGACAGTGAAATCCCATCTCTACTAAAATACAAAAACAAATTACCTGAGCGTGGTAGCGGGCACCTGTGATCCCAGCTACTTGGGAGGCTGAGGCAGGAGAATTACTTGAACCTGGGAGGTGGAGGTTGCAGTGAGCCAAGATTGTGCCATTGCACTCTAGCCTGGGCAACAAGAGCGAAACTCCATCTCAAAAACAAAAAAACAGCGCCCCCAAAACGAACAAACAAACAAACAACTTGCAGAATACAGCTAATGCAGTGGTTAGAGGGAAATTTATATATGTAAATGTCTACATTAAAAATGAAAAATCTCAAATCAACAACCTAATCTTCTACCTTAACATAACTGGGAAGAAAAGGGCAAACTAAATCTGAAGTGGGCAGAGGGAAGGAAATAATAAAGATTAGAGTGGAAATTAGTGAAATAAAGAATAGAAAAACAATAGAGAAAGCCAATAAAACCAGAAGTTGGTTCTTTTGGTTTTTTTTGAGACAGAGTCTTGCATTGTCTCCTAGGCTGGAGTGCAGTGGCGCAATCTTGGCTCATTGCAACTTGTGCCTCCCAGGTTCAAGTGATTCTCTTGACTCAGCCTCCTGAGTAATTGGGACCACAGGTGTGAGCCATCACGCCCAACCCAGAAGTTGGTTCTTTAAAAAGATTAACAAATTTGGCTGGGCATGGTGGCTCACACCTGTAATCCCAGTACTTTGGGAGACTGAGGCGGGTGGATCACTTGAGACCAGGAGTTCAAGACCAGCCTGGCCAATATGGTGAAACTCCATGTCTACTAAAAATACAAAAAATTAGCCAGGTGTGGTGGCTAATTCTAAAATATTAGAACTAATAAATTCAGTAAGGTTGCAGGATACAAGGCCGATATATAAAAATCAATAGTATATTTATATGGTAGCTGGACCTGTGGTCGCAGCTACAGGTGCTACTACAGACTTTGCAGAAATAAGACCTTACAGAAATAAGAATTATCATAGTATCATCAGGGAATACTATGAACAACTGTATGCCAACAAATTGGATTACCTGGATAAAATGTGCAAATTCTTAGAAATACACAAAACTAAGGAAAAAGACTTAAAAAGAACTCTGAATTGGCCTATCAGAAGCAAAGAGATTGAATGAGTAACGTGAGAAACTTTTCAGCTTCTTTTTCCAGAAAGAAAATCCCCAGACCAGGTAGCTTCATTGGAGAATTCTACCAAAAATTTACAGAAGAACTAATAACTTTAATGCATACGAATTTCAGTTTGGGATGATGAGAAGAGTTCTGGAGATGGATCGTGTTGATGGTTGCACAACAATGTGAGTGTACTTAATACCACCAAACTTAAAAATGGTTAAAATGATAAATGTTATGTTATATATATTTTATCACAACAGAAAAAGCTAAAAAGGAAATAATACCAATTTCCATAAACTTTTCTAAAAAATATAAGAGGAGGGAATCCTTATCAACTCATTCTATAAGGCCAGCATTATCCTGATACCAAAACTAGACAAAGACATTACAAGAAAAGAAAATTAGGCAGGGCAAGGTGGCTCATGCCTGTAATCCCAGCACGTTGGGAGGCAGAGGCAAGCGGATCATGAGGTCAGGAGATTGAGACCATCCTGGCCAACATGGTGAAATCCGTCTTTACTAAAAAACAAAAAATTAGCCAGGTGTGGTGGTGTGTGCCTGTAGTCCCAGCTACTCGGTAGGCTGCGGCAGGGGAATCACTTGAACCCAGGAGGCGGAGGTTGCCTTAAGCTGAGATCGTGCCACTGCACTCCAGCCTCATGACAGAGTGAGACTAAAAAAAAAAAAAATTATAGAACAGTATCTCCTAGGAATATAGATGCAAAAATCCCCAACAAAATACTAGTGAATTGGATCCAATAATACATAAAAAGGATTATAAACCAGGACTAGATAAGATTTATCCCGGGAATGCAAGATTGGTTTAATATCCACAAATCAATTAATGTATTACAACACATCAATAGATTTTAGGACAAAAACACGTGATCAAAACAGATGTTTTGAAAAAAACATGACGAAGTTAAATTCTCCTTCTTGATAACAACACTCAACAAACTAAAAATAGAAGGGAACTTCCTCAACCTGATAAAGGGCATTTATGAAAAACCCACAGATAACATGGTGCTTAATGGTAAAAGACTAAAACCTTTTCCATAAGATCAGGAAATAGACAAGAATGTCCAGTTTTGCCACTTCCAGTCAACATTATATTGAAGATTCTAGCCAGGGCAATTTAGGCAAGAAAATGAAATAAAAGGCATCCATATTGTAAAGGAAGAAGTAAAACTACATTTGCAGATGACATAATCTTGTATATAAAAAATCCTAAGAAATTCATTAAAAAATATTAGAACTAATAAATTCAGTAAGGTTGCAGGATACAAGGCCGATATATAAAAATCAATAGTATATTTATATGGTAGCAATGACCAAATCCAAAATGAAATTACAAATGAAATACTCAGGAGTAAATTTAACAAAAGAAGTACAAAATTTATGCTGGGCGTGGTATCTCACACCTATAATCCTAACACTTTGGGAGGCTGAGGCGGGTGGATCACCCGAGGTCAGGAGTTCAAAACCAGCCTGTTCAATATGGTGAAATCTCGTCTCTAATAAAAATACAAATAAAATTAGCTAGGCATGGTGGCAGAGGTGTGTAATCCCAGTTACTCAGGAGGCTGAGGCTGGAGAATCACTTGAACCCGGGAGGTGGAGGTTGCAGTGAGCCAAGATTGCGCCCCTGCACTTCAGCCTGGGCGACAGAGTGAGACTCCGTCTCAAAAAAAAAAAATTAAAAAAAAAAAAAAAAGTACAAACTTATATTCTGAGAATGCTAAACATTTTTAAAAGAAATTAAAGACCCAAATAAATAGAAAGACATCCCATATTCATATTTCAGAAGACTAAATATTGTTAAGATGACAATACTCCCAAATTCATCTAAAAATTCAATACCTTCAGAAGTCCCAGCCTTCATTGCAGAAACAAATGACCTTAAGCTGATCTTAAAATTGACATAAAAATTCAAGGGACAAAACATAGCTAAAATAACCTCAAAAGGACAACGTTGGAGGGGACACATTTCCTGATTTCAAAACTTACTACAGAGCTACTATGATCAAGATAGTGTAGTACTAGCATGGAGAAAGACATATGAATAAATGGCCTAGAATTGAGAGTTCAGAAACAAACCCTCACATTTATGGTCAGTGGATTTTCAGCAAGGGTGCCAAGAGAAGTAAATGGAAGAAAGAATAATCTTTTCAACAAATGATGTTAGGACAACTGAATGCTTACATTCAAAAGACTGAAGTTGGATTCCCTACATAAAATACAAAAATTAACTCAAAATAGATTAAAGACCTAAATGTATGACCTAAAACTATAAAACTCTTAGATGAAAACATAGGGGTAAGTTGTCATGATTTTGGATTTGGCAAATGATTATTAGATATGACACCAAAAGCACAAAAAGCAAAAGAAAAATAAACATCAAAATTAAAAACTGGACATCAAAGGACACCTTCAAGAAAGTAAAGAAAAAGACACTGTTGAGTGGGAGAAGATATTCGTACATCACTTATCTCACAAGGGACTTGTACCTAGAATATGTAAAGAGCTATTACAACTCAGTAATAAAAAGACAACCCAATTAAAAATTGGCAAAAGATGTGAATGAACATTTCTCTAAAGAAGATACCATTGGCCAATAAGCACATGAGAAGTTGCCCAGCATCATTAGTCAACAGAGAAATGCAAATCAAAACCACAATGAGATACCATTTCACACCCAGTAGGATGGCTATCATCAAAAAGACAGATAATGCCAAGTGTTGGTGAGGATGTGGAGAAACAGAAACCCTTATAAACTGCTTGTGGGAATGTAAAATGGTGCAGCTGCTTTGTGAACACAGACTGGCAGTTCTCAGATGGTTAAACATAATTATCACATGATCCAGCAATTGCACTCCTAGGCACATACCCAAGAAAAATGAAAACATAAGTCCACACAAAAATTTGTACATGAATATTCATGAGTATTATTCATTATAGTCCTGCAAAGTACATGGTGCACAGCTGCCTCTTTCTTATCCTTTAGATCTTTCCTTAAAAGTCACCTCCTCAGAGAGGTTGCTCCTGACTGACCTCCACCCCACTATATATCACTCCATGTATTTTTTTGGACAGCAGTCACCACAACCCCTGAACATCCTGCTTACTTATTTGTTTATGTGTTTATTACATTATGATGTCTTTGGATTCCCTGTCCACCTCATTAGACTGTTAGGTCCTTGAAGGCAGATATATCTTTCCTGACATTTTTTTTTTTAGATGGAGTTTTGCTCTTGTTGCCCAGCCTGGAGTGCAATGTCACAATCTCGGCTCAGTGCAACCTAACCTTCACCTCCTGGGTTCAAGCAATTTTCCTGCCCCAGCTTCTTGAATAGCTGGGATTACAGGCATGTGCCACCGTGCTGATTTTGTGTTTTTAGTAGAGACGGATTTTCCCTATGTTAGTCAGGCTGGTGTCGAACTCCCGACTTCAGGTGATCCGCCCACCTCGGCCTCTGAAAGTGCTGGGATTACAGGCATGAGCCATTGCACCCGGCCTTGTCCTGACTTTTTCATTGTGTGAATCTGCAGCACCCAGCCAGGTGCCGGGCACATAATAGGTGCTCATTACATATTTGTTGGATGACTGAGTGAACTGCAGAGGACTTAGTTGGCTCTGTGTCTGTCTCTTCATTAGGCTAGAATTCAGTTTCTTCTCTGTTTTTTGACTGATTGTGACAGCTTGAGTTTTGGATGAAGTGCCAACCTCTCATTTTTATTCCCTTGGCTACTATAAAGTTTGTCATTTTTCTTCAAGACTCACAGAGAAAAGGTGGCAAGATGAGGCTCTCCTCCATCTTTTTCTTGCAGGCAAGTGGAATCAGTTTAAATTGCCTTGTTTGACTCCAACTGAGGAGAAATCTAGTCCTTGGCTGGTGAATCTACAGCATACCTGCCACCACTTTCTAAGTCTATGCCAATGGCAGACATTACTAATCCACCATGGTTCTCTTTTCAGTTCAGCTCAGAAGGCAGCCTCAGCATCCTTTTCAACACAGCACTCCATGCTGTGTCCACAACTGGCTAGAGCCGGCTATGAAATGGTGCTTTTGGATGTCACTCATCTAGCATGATCCTGGTCCTTCCTGCTACCACTCCTGAGCCAGTGACCACTCTGATTGCTCTCAGTCATGTAGCCTCTCACCTTCAGAGCCCAGGGCAGAACATGGGAGGGTCAGGGACACCAGCCCGTCTTAGGAAGGGTAGTGTGTGGGGGTCATACTGCTGTAGAATAGGGGGCTGGCTCCAAAATTTCTGTCCCCAGTGGGGCTCTGGAATGTCTTCTGACCCCAGATGTTGCAGTGGTTTGGGACACACTGGTCACCCCATGATCCCCCATGACACCTGGCCATGGCAGGGCTGTAGGTGCTTAGATTGCAAATTTAGAGTTGGATGTGCATGTGCGTGTGTGTGTGTGTGCGTGCATGCGTGTGTGCGTGCGTGTGTGTGCCTGCCCTGCACAGCATGCAGAACCTGCCTCTGGGACCAGCCCCATGGGGTCACCTGGAAGATGCCCCTCCCTTCACCTGCCTCAGCAGCAGATGACAGCCTTGCCCTCGTCTGGCAGCACCAGGCTCATTAACTGCTGGGCGGGAGACGGCATCACCCACGCCTGCACGACAGAGCCGGTTGATTCAGGCATCCTCCTGCTTGGTCGGCTAGGAAATTAATCTCCCAGTCACCACAACCGGCAGAGGTAGGTGCTGCTTTAAATTATGAGGGAAATTCTTCCAATTTCCATACCCAGGGGCTATTTTATAAAAAAGATAAATATGACTGAAGAGAAATAACATGATGACGGCCCCCATTCCCACCCCTGGCCTCCCTGTCCCTCTGTACCAGCTGCAGCAAGGATAGAAGATGAAACAAACTTTGCCTCCATCCTGAACTTTCTTCCCAAGCAGTTTTTATAAAGCTGCTCATGATCAAGTTGAAACCTCAAAAAATAGGCTCTTCTCTGAGACGCCACCCCCCACCCATTCCAGTATGAGTAATTACCATCTCCTGAGCACCTATGGTGTGCCTCATACCATACGTGGTACTTGTCATGTACCATATTATTTCATTTAATCCTCATGATGGTCTATGATGGGATTCCTAGTTAATAGGTAAGGAAGCAGCCTCAGAGAGGTTAAGTAACTTTTCCAAGGTCACACAGCCCCACAGATGAAGACCTGGGTCAGTGGGAGACTGAAGCCCTGTGCTTTTAAGCCAAGATGCTATTCTGTGGCTACCAGGCACCATGCACTGGGAATTCTGGTATTTTAAATCTTGTGAAGGAAAAATGCTCCTCTCCCCAAAATGACATTTTGCTTCTTCTGAGCCACTTGACATATAGTCAGAGCCATCCATGACCTGGGATTATTCAGGATGAAGGTGTGTCAACAGCTGAACATTGCTGATAAGATACCAGGATTCTAGAGTTGGGAGCCTGTATGTCTCAGGAAGAGATGGGCCACAGCAGGCAGGTGCTTGGTGGGGAGCAAATCATTCAGGGCTGTGGGAGGACCTCTGTTCTGTCTCCTAGAGATGTTCTTGATTGCAGGTGGGCTCCTGTGGGTGATTTCACCGAAGAGGAACAATGATAATGATAAGATGGCTCTCACTGAGCAGCCACTTACTCTACACCCATCAGGCTCTAAACTCTTTTCATGCATGCTTCTCTCATTTAATCTTCACAGCAGCCCTGAGAGGTGGAGAGTGTCTTTCCTCCATCTTATAGATAGGGAAGCTGAGCACAGAGCTGGTTAAAGTGGTGAGCCTGGACTGCTCTTTGCAATTCCTGAGCTGGCACTCCCCAGCGCTCTGGTTCCATAGGGACGGAGAATGCCAGCAGAGTGGGGCCTGTCTCTCTCTCTCTCTCGTTACCCCATCTGCGCAGGATACTGGGCAGGGCTGGTGCAGAGAGGAAGCTCAGGAGCCATCTGAATTGCACCAAGGGGAGTCCCTGACTGGTTGCTTGGTGTGCCTGATGTGCCTAAGTGCCTTCCCTAGGAGCTGCTTCCAGTCACCCATTGGCCCATCCTCCCATCCATCACCCAGCCAACCCCCACAGCCTAACTGTGGGACATTTACAAGACATTTACAAGCACTGCCAGAGTGTCAGAACAGAGTAGGTGCTTTCAGCCAGAAGAGCAAGTCAGGTATTAAAATTAAAGAGTCCAGGTTTGGAATGGCCTACCCATCAATGATAAATCGGTCTGGCAAATCCCATTATAGAAGAACTTTGGGACCCTGATGAAGACTTGATGCATTTGAAGAATCACAAGAGAGGAGGAGGCTGGAGAGAAGCCTGGTAGGGGCTAAGTTTGGAGGGGCTTGCAGGGGCCAGATCATGACGGGTCTTGAAGGTCACAACAAGAGGCTGTCCTTTTAGCCAGGTGCGGTGGGGCTCACATTTGTAATCCTGGCACTTTGGGAGGCCAAGGTGGGTGGATCACCTGAGGTCAGGAGTTTGAGATCAGCCTGGCCAACATGGTGAAAACCCATCTCTACTAAAAATACAAAAAATTGGCCTGGCGTGGTGGCAGGTACCTGTGATCCCAGCTACTCGGGAGGCTAAGGCAGGAGAATCAATTGAACCCGGGAGGTAGAGTTTGCAGTGAGCCGTGATCGTACCACTGTACTCCGGCTTGGGTGACAGAGTGAGACTCTGTCTCTAAAAAGAGAGAAAGAGAGAGAGAGAGAGAAAAAGAAAGAGAGAGAGAGATTGATTGTCCTTTTTCCCAAGGGCAAGAAGGGACATGGTCAGAGTGTTTTAAGAGAGCCTCTGGTTGCAGATGGAGGACAGATGGGCAGGGGCAGGGTTGGGGGCAGGAGACCAGGGAGAAAGGGAGAAAGCTGCTGCAGGGGTCCCCATGGCCTGGAACTGGGATTAGAGGAGGCTGAGCCCATAGACCCTGTCCTGTGCAGAGCTGAGCACACACAAATGCCACAGAATGACACTGTGGGGGTGTTCTTGGTCTCTCCAATTAAGTTGTCCTTTGAGCAGGCTTCTGAGATAGCCCTGGTATTATTCCCATTCCGCAGATGGGACCCCAAGTCCCCTGATGAGGCAGCAGTGTGGCCTGGGTCCATGGGCCTCTGCTGTGCAAGGCAGAAGCCAGCACTGGCTCCTCCAGACTTCTAGTCCAGGGCTGGGACTGAGAGTTGCATGGAATCCAAAGGCCCTAAATGACGCAAACCTGGATGTGAGGGTGAGTCTGGAGCTTGCTTCCTCTCTGTGTGGATGCTATTGTCACTCTCATTAACAGATGAAGATGTTTTGTGTTGGTGAGCTAAAGTTACGTTTTCAAGATTGCCCACCTAGTTCTGTGGCAGACCTGGGATTTAAACCCAGGTTTATCAAACAGTAGCACAGAGCAGAAGAGAGCAGGATTTTGTGGGGCTGGGGGGTTTGGGATGGGGGTCAGAAAACTGAATTCTGTTCCTGATTCTATCACTCACTCACTCACTGTGTGACCTTGGACATGCCCCTTGCCCTCTCTGAACCTGCTGGCTATCTGTTTGAAGAGCCACTGATTATTCAACTGTTCTCCCTCCAGGGTGGGTGAACAGGTTGGAGAGGGGTGGGGAGGGGGCCAAGAACTATGAGGGGAAGCAATGAGATCTAGGCCTGTGGCTTAGGTGAGGGCTGGCTCCAGTGTGGGGAACCTGGGGAACAATAAGGGCAGGGAAACTGAGGCAGACCATCACTCCCAAGTCCTTGCTTAGTATAGTATGCAGGCAGCTCCACAGTCATTCTGTCTGGGTTCAGGAAAGTGCTCTTTGCAGCCTGAAGCTACCTGAGCTGCAGTGACAAAGGGAAGGAACAGAGATGCAGGATGTGCTGACTCAGCATCTTCAGATTGCCAATCCTGCCCACTCTCTCAGAGATGCTGGTTAGAGGGAGAAGGGGGGCCAAGGACTCAGAACTAATGGATGGCTCCTGTCACAAAAATTCCAAAGACATTTGTCATAGGTCCACTTCCCTAGCAAGTCTGGCCTTGGCAGTGCACTCTTCCTGCACTGCTGAAATGGACAGGGTGAGGCGTGGAGTCATTGGAGGAAGTGTAGGGAACATGACTCAGGCACCATTTTCCCTCTGTTCACCATTGGCTGTTCCCATCCTCCAAGCAGGGTCTTCAAGAGGGGCTGGGGCAGCTGGGCACGATGGCTCATGCCTGAAATTCCAGCCCTTTGGGAGGCTGAGGTGGGCAGATCACAAGGTCAGGAGTTTGAGACCATCTTAGCCAACATGGTGAAACACCATCTCTACTAAAAATACAAAAATTAGCTGAGTGTGGTGGTGGGTGCCTGTAATCTCAGCTACTTGGGAGGCTGAGGCAGGAGAATAGCTTAAACCTGGGAAGTGGAGGTTGCAGTGAGCTGAGATCATGCCACTGCACTCCCACCTGGTGACAGGGTGAGACTCTGTCTTGAAAAAAAGAAAAGTAAAAGAAAAAAGAAGGGCTGGAGCAGGGGATATGGCAGGGCAGGGCTCATTGGTTTGGATACTTTTGAGTCTCCTCTGGTGTTTTTTTTTTTTTGGCAACTTCTTAGCTCACTTGCTGATATCTGTCTTCTGGTCACCAGGAGACTGATAGAGGGATGTTGGAGGTCTGGGGACAGGCCAGGAACATCTCAGAGAGGAAGACAGAGAAGGGCTGGATATTGAAGGATGAACTAAGCATATCAGGATCAGAAAGGGAAGAGAGGAGCATTGGCAGGAACACAGAGGGGTGAGTCTGTGGGATGTCGCCTTGATGGCAGCTGAACGTTGGGATCATGGGGTGAGGAAAAGGATACTTGGTGTTCAGACTACTTCTTACAATGGGGGTGCATCTCTACAAGAAGTCAATGGGTGTCTTGTCATGGTCCATGCCACCTGATTGGTGGCATTGGGAGCAGGGCACAGTGGACAGGAGAAATGGAAAGTGAAGTCATAAACTATTCATCAATCCTCCATCAATTCACCCAGCCAACAAATCATCCATCCTCTCAGGCATTTATCTATCTATGCATCAACTCAACATCCACTCAGTCATCCACTTACCATCCATCCATCTATCCATTAATCTATCCATCCATCCATCCATTCATCCATCTGTCCATTAATCATCCATCCAGCCATTCATCCATCCATCATCCATCCATCATCCATCTATCATCTATGCATCTATCATCCATCCATCATCCATCCATCCATCCATCCATCCTTCCACCCATCCAGTCACCAATATTCACCAAATGCTTTCTCCATGCCTGTATATGTGCCAGACACTGGGAATACAAATATGAATCAGACTAAAATGAACCTAAAATAAACTGGGGAAAGCAAGAGGTCCCACACAACTGCTCTGGCATGGTGAGGGGAGTCCTGGTGCATTGCAGAGCTCCCACTCCTACCTCTGCTTCCATCTTTTTAAAGTGCCAGAGTGAACAGGAGAGCACTCCACTGCCAAGTAGAAGCTTTTCAACCATTGTGTTAAAACATAACTGGAAAAATACAAGTGATCACCCACAAACCCTTAATGGTTCTATAAACATAAGATGAAAGCAATTTATTCCACTATTAAGATACATTCTGTCACTTAAGTTTATTCAAATAAACTCACTAAAATTAACTCACATATTCCTCTGCTTATCTAACTTCCTTAAGTTTACCACCTTGTCATCATTCTCTAAGGTTTTTAATTCCGGTGTAAAGAACAATTTATTTATTGGCTAAAAAACTCACAGAAACAATTTCACAAATTACTTTTCCCCACTTCTGCTGAGGAAATGGCAAACTGGTTGACATCACAGAACCAAGACACAGCAGAATTAAACATTCCACTTGAACCCACACCAAGCTCTCGTTTTCTTGCTAGAATAATGACTGGACTCAACCTGCCCACATTCTCTTCTCTTCCATCACCACCTAGAGTCGGCTCTTGAGTCACTTTACACAAAGAGCCCAGAGCCACCTTTTTTTTTTTTTTTTTTTTTAATAACACCAGTAGAGTTACTGTGCATTCCTGATAAGTAGGAGACAGTGGATTTGGGTTGAGAAGCAGATTCTGGGGGACTGGCTGGGCCCACCTACCAGCTAGGGGATTCGCTCCCACACCCCAGCTTGCAGTTTGCTACTCAAAATCACAGCTCAGAAAAATGACCTTTGACTATACTATGGACTCCAGGAAGCTAGTGAATAATTGAAATATAAAATGTTAAATTCATGAATGCTGCAAATTTTCATCAGCTTTCACACCTGGGGAGAGAGAATATTTACAAAGGACTGTGGGAAGGCCATGCCATCCACACACTGCTCTGCACAGTAAAGGTTTAGCCCTTGGAACAAGTGTAACCAGCCTAGAGCTATGTTCTTAGACCACAGCAACTGAGCCTCCTTCCCAAGAGCTAACTTCTTGGAGTTGTGCTTTGGCCTTATGCCTCAGAGCCTGTATTGAGGGGACCGGCTTAAGATGTAGCTTCCTCACAGCCAGGCACACTTTGGGATGCTGAGGCGGGCAGACTGCTTGAGCCCAGGAGTTCAAGACCAGCCTGGGAAACATGGTGAAATCCTGACTCTACAAAAACCACAAAAATTAGTTGGGCAAGGTGGCACGTGCCTGTAGTCCCAGCTACTTGGGAGGCTGAGGTGGTGGGAGGATCACTAAGAGCCTGGCTTAGTGACACCGACCAGGGTTAACACCTATGTACCTTAGCTTCCTCATCTCTACAACAGAGTAACGACCACTCAGAGTGTTTCTGTGAGGATTAAGGGAGATAATTTAGCAGTCCATACATGTAATTATAAAGCGGACAAAACTGTCAAAGTATCATTGCAGTTCTCTGGAAATTGACCAAAGGCATACAATGAACTGAGAAGAACATAGGATGAGAAAGACCGAGTGTCAGGTGAGGACATTGTGAACCTGTAATGTTCTCACCTGTGACTGCTCCCATACCCTTCCCCACCAGCTCTGCTTGCCAGTCTGTGAAAACCAGCAGCTTCCCTGCTACAGCTGGAAAGAGCCCATCCAAATGGATCACACCTTCTTGTTTCTTTGTCTTGTAAAGTATGATCCATATTCAAGAAAAAATAAAAATAAAACAAAATAAAAAACCAAAACCAAAACCAAAGCAAAATATCTGTCAATAGAAGCTGTGGATGTTGGATTTAGCAAAGACTTTAAAGCAGCTGTTACAAATATGTTTCAATAACTAAGGAAAGTCATGTTTAAATAATTAAAGGAGAGTAGGATGACAATGTCTCAATGAATGGAGAATCTTAATAGAAATTATAATAAAGAACCAAATGGAAATTCTCATTTGAAAAATATAATAACTTCAATAAAAGAATCATTGGAGGGATTCATTGGCAGATTTGAGATGGCAGAAGAAGGAACTGATTAACTTGAAAATAAATCAATTAGAAAGTAAATCAATGTGAGGAAGAGAGAGAAAAAAGGATTGAAGAAAAGAAATGAACAGAGACTCAGAAACTTCTGGAACAACATCAAGCATAGCAAAATATGTGTAATGGGAGTCCCAGAAGGAAAGGAAAGGGGATGAAAAAATGTTTGAAGTAATAATAGAGACAATTCTCCAAATCTGACCAAAAAAATCTACATATCCTTGAAATTAAACAAATCCCATGTAGAATAAACACAGAGAAATCCACACGTACACATATCACAGTCAAACTACTGAAAGCCAAACATAAAAGACAAAGAGAAATAATGAAAGCACCAAGAGAAAAACAGCTCATCACAATCGGGGAATAACAATATGATTAATAGTTAACGTCTAATCAGAAACAGGGGAGGGCAGAAGGCAGTGGAATGACACATTCAAAGTGCTAGGAAAGGCTGGGCATGGTGGCTCATGCCTGTAATCCCAGCACTTTGGGAGGCTGAGGTGTGTGGATCACTTGAGGCCGGGAGTTCAAGACCAGCCTGGTCAATATGGTGAAACTCTGTCTTTACTAAAAAATATAAAATATTAGCTGGGTGTGGTGGTGCACACCTGTAATCCCAGCTATTCAGGAGGCTGAGGTACAAGAATTGCTTGAACTTAGGAGGTGGAGGTTGTAGTGAGCTGAGATCATGCCGCTCTACTCCAGCCTGGGTGACAGATCGAGATTCTGTCTCAAAAACAAACAAAACAAACCCAAAGTCCCAACAACAACAACAACAACAACAACGAAACTAAACAAAGAAGAGTTCCTTTTTATTTTTTTTTTTGAGATGGGGTCTCATTGTGTTGCCCAGGCTGGAGAGCAGTGGTGCAGTCTTGATTCACTGCAGCCTCTGCCTCCCGGGCTCAAGCAAGACTCCTGCCTCAGCCTCCTGGGACTACAGGTGCACACCACCATGCCTAGCTATTTTTTTTGTATTTTGGTAGAGATGGGGTTTTGCCATATTGCTCAGGCTAGTCTTGAACTCCTGAGCTCAAGTGATTTGCCCACCTCAGCCTCCCAAAATGCTGGGATTACAGGTGTTAAACACCATGCTCAACTCAAAGAAGAGTTCTATATTAGCAAAACTATCCTTCAAAACTGAAGGTAAAACAAAGATATTTCCAGAGAAAAATGAGAGATTTTATTGCTAGCAGGCATGCCTTATGATAATTACTAAAGGTAGCTTTTTAGGCTGAAAGGAAATTATTGATGCTAGATTAGATGCTAACTTAAATCTGTAGGAAGGAATGAAAAGTTCTGGGCACGGTAAATATGTAGGTAAATATAAAAGGTTCTCTCTACATACTCTTTCTCATTTATTCTTATAACTTCTTTAAAAGACATAAGATTATATAAACAATAATTATAACACCATGTTGTTTGGCATATATATATATATATATATATACACATATTATAATACAAGCGCAAAATTGGGAAGAGGAACATGAAATATATTGGCAAGGTTTCTATATCTTATTGGATTTGAGTTAATGTTACATTGAAGTAGATTATGATAAAGTAAGATGCATATGTAATCCCTACAGTAACCTCTAATTAAATAAATAGTAAAAACCCCCCAAAGAATCAAAATTGTACATTAATTTAACACGAAAGAAGAAAGAACAGACAGACAAAAAAGACATGAGAAAGAAAGAAAACAAATAGCAAAATGGCTGATGTAACATTTAACCATATCAACGTTTTATTAAATTAACTTGTGTTTTTAAAAAGATATGAATGGTGGCCGGGCACGGTGGCTGACGCCTGTAATCCCAGTACTTTGGGAGGCTGAGGCACGCGGATCACTTGAGTTCAAGAGTTCAAGACAAGCCTGGCCAATGTGGTGAAACTCTGTAGTAAAAATACAAAAATTAGCCAGGTGTGGTGGCAAACGTCGGCAATCCCAGCTACTCGGGAGACTGAGGCAGGAGAATCACTTGAATCTGGGAGGCGGAGGTTGCAGTGAGTTGAGATTGCACCACTTGCACTCCAGCCTGGGTGAAAGAGTGAGACTCTGCCTCAAAAAACCAAAAACCAAAAACCAACAAATGAATGGAGCCTAGGCAACACAGCAAGACCCCTATCTCTATGAAAAGTAGAAAAATTTAGCTGGGCTTGGTGGTGTGTGCCTGTGAGGATTGCGTGAGCCTGGGAGCTCTATAGAGAGCCATTGAACTCTAGCCTGGGTAAAAGAGTGAGACTTCATCTAAAATATATATATATATTATATATATATATATATATATATATATATATATATATATAATATATATATAAATATATTTTATATACATATTTTATATATATATATATATGAATGGATTAATAACTCCACTTAAAGGGCAGAAATTGTCAAGAGTAAATAAAAAGTTAAAACCTAACTATATGCTGACTGCAATAAACACACCTGATTCAAAGACACAAATAGTTTGAAAGTAAAACGATGGAAGAAGATACAGCATACAAACAGCTTGAGTGATTACGCAGATATCAGAAAAAATAGACTTTAAGGCAAGATATATTTCTAGAGACAAAGACATTTCATAATGACAAAAAGTCAACATATTAGGAAGATATAAAAACTATATATGTATTATATATGCACCTAACAAGCCCCCAAAAACATGAAGTAAAAACTATGAGAATTGAAAGAAGATATAGATAATTTAACAATAATAGTGAAGATTTCAATGTCCCAATCTCAATAACTGACAAAGCAATTAGGAACTCAGCAAGGATACAGAAGACTTGAATAACACTATCAACCAGCGTGACATTCTTAGAACCCTTCACCAGCTGAAGATTACATATCCTTTTCAAGTGCACATGAGACATTCTCCAGGATAGACCATATATGGGCCATAAAACAATTCTCAATAGACTTAAAAATATTTAAATCATACAAAATATGTTCTCTGACCACGATGGAATTAGAGATTCAAAATAGAAAAATATCTGGGAAAAACTCAACTATTTAGAAATAAGGCCCGGCGCAGTGGCTCACGTTTGTAATCCCAGCACTTCGGAAGGCTGAGGCAGGAGGATCACTTGAGGTCAGGAGTTTGAGAGCAGCCTGGCCAACATGGCAAAACCTTGTCTCTGCTAAAAATTCAAAAATTAGCCAGGTGTGGTGGTGGGTGCCTGTAATCCCAGCTATTTGGGAGGCTGAGGCAGGAGAATCGTTTGAACCTGGGAGGTGGAGGTTGCAGAGATCTGAGATGGTGCCACTGCACTGTAGCCTAGATGACAGAGCAAGACTCTGTCTCAAAAAAAAAAAAAAAAAAGCTTTCGCTGCTGTGGCTGCAGCCATGAGTATACTCAGGCTTCAAAAGAGGCTCGCCTCTAGTGTCCTCCGCTGTGGCAAGAAGAAGGTCTGGGTTGGACCCGAATGAGACCAGTGAAATCGCCAATGCTAACTTGCGTCAGCAGATCCGGAAGCTGATCAAAGATGGGCTGATCATCCACAAGCTTGTGACGGTCCATTCCCGGGCTCACTGCCAGAAAAACACCTTGGCCCGCCAGAAGGGCAGGCACATGGGCATAGGTAAGTGTAAGGGTACAGCCAATGCCTGAATGCCAGAGAAGGTCACGTGGATGAGGAGAATGAGGATTCTGCACCAGCTGCTCAGAAGATACCGGGAACCTGAGAAAATTGATCGCCACATGTATCACAGCCTGCATCTGAAGGTGAAGGGGAATGTGTTCAAAAACAAGCGGATTCTCATGGAACACATCCACAAGCTGAAGGCAGACAAGGCCCCCAAGAAGCTCCTGGCTGACCAGGCTGAGGCCAGCAGGTCTAAGACAAGGAAGCACGAAAGCTCCGTGAAGAGTGCCTCCAGGCCAAAAAGGAGGAGATCATCAAGACTTTGTCCAAGGAGGAAGAGACCAAGAAATAAAAGCTCCCCCTTTGTCTGTACATACTGGCCTACGTGATTACATAGATCAGCCATTAAAATAAAACGAGCTTTAAAAAAAGAAAGAAAGGAAGGAAGAAAGAAATTAAACTCATGCTTCTAAATAATCCATGGATCAAAGAAGAAATCACAATCAAAATAAAAATATATTTTAGGCCAGGCACTGTAGCTCATGCCTGTAATTCTGACACTTTGGGAGGCCAAGGTGGGAGGATTGCTTGAGCCCAGGAGTTTGACACCAGCTTAGGCAACATAGTGAGACCCTGTACCTACAAAAATAATAAAAAATTAGCTGGGTATGGTGGTGCATGCCTATAGTTCCAGCTACTTGGGAGGCTGAAGTGGTTGGATTGCTTGAGTCCAGGAGTTCAAGGTTACAGTGAGCTATGATTGCACCACTGCACTCCAGCCTGGGTGAGAGAGTGAGACCTTGTCTTCAAAAAAACAAAACTAAAAAGTGTATATATTTTGAACAGAATGAAAACAAAATACAACATATTATCAAAATTTATGGAATATAGCTAAATCGATGCTTAGTGGGAAATTCAAAGCTTTAAATACTTATATTAGGAAAGAAGAAAGAAAAGGAAAAGGAAGAAAGACCTCAACTTGAAAACCTAAGCTTTCATGTTAAGAAACTAAAAAAAGAAGAGTAAACAAAACCCAAAGCAAGTAGAGGAAGAAAATAATAAAGATGAGAGCAGAAATCAATGAACTAGAAAACAGAAAAGGAGCAGAGAATATCAAGGAAACTAAAAGTTGTTTTTTGAAAAGATAAACAGAATCAACAAATCTTTTTTTTTTTTTTTTTTTGAGACAGACTTTCGCTCTTGTTACCCAGGCTGGAGTGCAATGGCGCGATCTCGGCTCACCGCAACCTCCACCTCCTGGGTTCAGGCAATTCTCCTGCCTCAGCCTCCTGAGTAGCTGGGATTACAGGCACGCGCCACCATGCCCAGCTAATGTTTTGTATTTTTAGTAGAGACGGGGTTTCACCATGTTGACCAGGATGGTCTCGATCTCTTGACGTTGTGATCCACCCGCCTCAGCCTCCCAAAGTGCTGGGATTACAGGTGTGAGCCACTGTGCCCGGCCAGAATCTACAAATCTTAGCAGCCTTATGAGGTAAGTGCTAGTAATCTAATTTCACAGATGAGGTTACAGAGGCTCAGGAGGGTGAAGTGACTTGCCTAAGATCACAAAGACAATTTTTAGTTGGGGGGAGGGAGACAAAATTTGAACCTGGTTCTAACTAACTCCATATCCCAGGAAATAATCATGATATCTAGTCTTCGTCCTGGGAGGTGTGCGTCCCTTCCTTAGTCTGGGGCTGTACAGTTGGGCTTTGGGGTAAGTGAGTCTGCCATGTGAGGTGCCATGAGGATTGGGAAACCCAGCTATGAAGCAAAACATCTATAAACCTCATCCTCTTTTTTTCTACACTTTAGAATGTCCATCCTACAAAAAGGGTCTAGACATTTCCCCAACAAACACTCACCTGACAACCCACTCAGGCCCCTGGTCTCCCCACAGATTCCTTCACTAAACACCCATGAGGGATTCTGGTGCCACCTGACCTCTCTGTAAATGTCACATTGGATGGGCACACTTTTGCCAACTCCTTTAGGCCTTTCTGGTGGGAGAGCAATTATGGCTCCTTCACTATTCACCACACTGCCCAGACCCAAAGCCAGAGGTCTACAAAAGGCAAGGCCCTGTGGTTTTCTATTCTGGAGCACATTAAAGGTGATAGGCCTTTGTTCCCTGACCCTCAGAGGTTCCTTCAGTTCCCAGAACTTACAAGGGCATCTGGAAAACCAGCATCAGGGTAGCAGTATATTGAAATTAGTATACCAGGGCATATGCCAGAAATGCAAGGACGGTTTAAGATCAGGAAATCTATTAACATAGTATGTTACCTCAGTAGGTAGGATGAGAGGAACCAGTAGAATAGGAAAAGACAGTTACTTCTTTGCCATGATAGATCCTGATGATCTCAACTGACTGCCAACGTCACACTAAACCATGGAGGTTTGGAGTAGTTTCCCAGCATGTAGCTCATGGAATGTGGATTCCAAAAAACATTATGAAGTGTTTGGGGAGAAGTTCTTTATCCCCCACCTACCCCATCATATTGCTTTGCAGGCCTGAGTTATTTTGAGAATCAAACCAGTCCCAGTCCCAGGTCTTATATTCACCAATATTCAGTATCCTAAGAAGGCAAGAGGCTCTAGGGTCTTCTGGAAAAGGATCACCCCTCAGCCACTTTCCTTGGGCAGCCAAAGCCCTGAGCTCCATTGCTGGAGCTGTCCTGCTTCTTGGACTAGGACAGCACCCTGGCTAAATAAGACACAGACAATCCTGGGTTCAAATCCTGGCACTGCCTCCTGATGGCAATGCCCACTGAGCAAGTCAGATCTCTGAGCCTCTATTGCCTCATCTGTAAAATGGGAGCAGCAATTTTGGCTATGAGCTAATCAAAGCAAACTGCCTAGCAGGATGCCTGGCTCATAATAGGTGTCCAATACATGCCAATCAAATCTTGAAAATTTAAAGAAATTCCCTCTGGCTTTTTAAAGATGTGGCTTGGGTCACAGTTTTATTTTCCGAAGAGGGCTTCTCCTCTGTATCTTCACTGAGAATGGAGAGCAAGCTCCCTCCTGGGGCATTTTCCACCTTTATGTAGAACACCTTACCTGGACTCAGGATGGGAGGTTAAAATTTCAGCCACTAACATATTGTATGACATGGTCCCATTCCTTTCTGGACTAAGTTTCCAATTCTATAGTGTGAGACAGGGTAGAGCCTCAGGGTAAGACTCACAGGCTTGACAGATGACCTCTTGCAAACAACCTATGAAGTAGGGAGAATCTATTTGCCTGAGTTACCCCATCAGGTGCTTGTGATGGGGTCAGGCACAAGGCTGACATCTGGCTGGCCCCTGCTGGAACTTGGCAAATGCAGGTGGGCCCACGGTGCCAAGCTGTCTCTCAACACCAACTTGGGGCTGGCAGAGAAGGGAGACAGAAGATGAGTTCTCTCCCTGGGCAGTCTGGGGAGAATCCTGCAGGGAAGACTGTTAGTTCTGCAACAGTCACTGTGGGATTAATATGCTGAAAAAGAAAAGAACACATGCTCATTGAGCGCCCATGTGTTCATCAAACCCTCATAGTCATGTTGGAAACTAGGTCTAATGATCCCATTTTACAGGTGAAAAAAACAAAGGCTCAGGTAATTAAAATACATTTGCTCCAGTGTTTTTCAAACCTGGGTCTCTTAGCTCTTGCTGTTGTTACTGCATTAGGCCACATCTACCTCCAATCCTCTTCCTTAGGCCCATTCCTAGGGGAGACAAGTGCCACCCAGGTATGAAGCCACCCTCAAACTCCTGGGCTCAAGTGATCCTCCTACCTCAGCCTCCCGGATAACTGGAACTACAGGCATGTGGCACCATGATCAGCTAATCTTTAATTTTTTTGTAGACATGGTCTCGCTATGCTGCCCAAACTCTTGAGCTCAAGCGATCCTCCTGCCTTGGCCTCCTAAAGCACTGGGACTACAGGTGTGAGCTACCACACCTGGCTGGGTTCCTCTCTCTTATCTTTGAAGCATGCAGGCTGCACGCTTCTGCAGTGATGCCTGAGAGGACAACGAGTCTTTCCCAATCACCTGGGCCTAGGTCCAGCTGCAGGCAGAGCTGAGCGTCAGGGTAGCTAATTTAGGGTAGCCCTTGGCAGAGAAACAGAAGTATCCTTACTCATTCCTATTTGTAGGAAAATCCCTCCCCAATGCACTTGGCTTTGGGATGCCATGGGTGATGACCGCACGGGATCATGCTTTCTTTGGCAAGACTTCTAGATACAGAAACCATTTTGCCCTTCACCAGCCCAAGCTCACTCTTTAGGTCCTTCCCTTTCCCACATTCCCACACTCGGTCCCTGGGTGATCTCATCCCACTTCATAGCACTGAGTGGCATTCACATGCTGACAGTCCCCAAATTTACATCCCAGCTCGACTCTTCTCTGAACTCCACATTCATAGACCCAACCGTCTGCCCTGTATCTCCACTCCAGTGCCTGCAAAGCATCTCAGACACACAACACATCAAAACCCAGAATCTTGACTCACAGTTCCCCACCAAACCTGCCCATAATATTCCCCGTCTCAGCAAATGGCAGCTCAGTCCTTCCCATTTCAAGCCCCAAATGCTGTCCTTTTTGACCCTTCCTTTGCATCTACCCCAGATCCAGTGAATCTGCAAATCCTAACAGTTTCACCTTCAAATCTGACCCAGTATTGCCACTTCCACTGTGAACTCCACGGTCCAAGATACCATTGTCACCACCTGAACCACTGTCCTTTTTTTTGAGACAGAGTCTCACTCTATTACCCAGGCTGGAGATTAGTGGAACAATCTTGGCTCACTGCAACCTCCGCCTCCTGGTTTCAAGCAATTCTCCTGCCTCAGCCTCCTGAGTAGCTGGGATTACAGGTATGTGCAACCATGCCCAGCTAATTTTTGTATTTTTAGTATCTTTCACTGTGTTGACCAGGCTGGTCTTGAACTCCTGACCTCAGGTGATCCATCCTCCTTGGCCTCCCAAAGTGCTGGGATTTATAGGTGTGAGCCATCCTGCCCAGACCACTGTCTTAACCTCTTAACTGGTCTCCCCGCTTCCACCTGAGTCCTTCTCTAGCCTCTTCTACCACAACCAGGATGATCACGTCCCTTCTTGCTCAAACTCCTCCAATGACTACTTATCTACTTGATTAGATGCCAAAGTCCTCCCATGGCTTCCAAGGCCTTACATCATCTGGTCCCTGCTGCCTCTGGTACCTTTCCTCTCCTCCTCTTCAGGCACCCTGGCCTTCGTGTTGTGACTGGATCAAGCCAAGCCTGCTTCTGTCTCAGAATCCTCTGCCTGGACGCTCTTCCTCTGGACACCTGGATGGCTCCCTCTTTTCCTTCTAGCAACTTCTGTTCCAGTGTTACCTTCTTGGTGAGCCTATGCCTCAACCCATCACCTCACTCTGCTTTTTTTTTTTTTTTTTTTTTTCGTAGCTCCTCCCCCCATAAAACATATTAGATATTCATTTGTCTGTTTGTGTCTGTCTCTTCTGGCTATGTTAGCTCCATGATAGCTAGGACTTTGGTTTGTTCAAGGCGTAACCCTGGCACCTAGAAAGGTTTCAGCATGCAGCAAATCCTCCATAAATATTTGTTGAATGAATGAATAAATGAATGGAAGAGGATGCCTGATACCAGGGATGACTGTCCACAGTTTACAACAGGAACCACGAGGGAGCAGCACTGCAGATAACCAAGCCTCAGGCTTCCTTCTGGCTTGTGGAACCCACGGCCCCCTTGAACTGGAGGATGGCAATGCCCCCGCCATGGTGCCAGGCATTTGGCACATGTTAGCTCAAGCCCCCACCTCCCACTCATGGCAGTTAATCCTCATGGTAACTCACAGGACCAGGATATCCCCATTTTACACCTGGGGGAACTGAGGCTCAGGGAGATCAGGTAGTACAAAAACGACATGGGCAGGATTCAAATTCAGTTCTGTGTGCTCCAAAACACAGCTCCAGTTACCCACTTCTGGGCTGTTGGTGAGAAAGATATAGATCAAGTCAGTGTCCTCAAGCCCCTGTTCCCAGAAAGACCTGCCAACAATTGTAAATTTCACAGTCCGGTTAGGTCTTTGCCACCCATTCTCTCTGTCTTCCTCCCCTCCATCCTCCCCCTGTACTAGGACAAGCAGGGGCCACTGAGGGAATCTGCCTTCAGCCACCTGTGATGGGCTGCCTCCACCTGCATCCTCAGTGCCCCTCTACAAGCCATGGAGGCTGATGTTCATCTGGCCTGCAGCCCTGACTTGCTGTTTGTCCTGGAGGTGAGTCAGGAAGGAGGGGCTTGAGACCTCTCTAAGAGGAAAGGGAAGGACCAGATTGGGGAAAATCTAAGTTCAGAGAACAAAGGGAGCTCTTTGGTCAGAAATGCTCAGGAAGGGGAGCTCAGGGGAAATGCCCAGGAAGCCCTTCCTCAGGGCATGGTGGACACAGGGAAGAGCCACCCAGCTGCTATAGGGCAGGGCTGCCACCAGGGACAGTGAGCTCACCACCAGGGGACGGTGAAATGAAAGCACTTTGCTGGCATACAGTGCTCTACAACAGCTGGGGCTACTGTTATTGTCATTAAGATTGCATTTAGTGCTCAAGCCAGGTTGAATGCCCTCTTGCCAGAGACTTGCATATGATATGATTGTGCATTGAAAATTAAGATGAGTGGGCTGGGTACAATGGCTCATGCCTGTAATCCCAGCACTTTGGGAGGTCGAGGCGGGTGGATCACTTGAGGCCAGGAGTTTGAGAACAGCCTGTCAATATGGTAAAACCCCATCTCTACAAAAAATACAAAAATTAGCTGGGTGCAATGACAGGCACCCCAGTAGCTGTAATCTCAGATACTCGGGAGACTGAGGCAGGAGAATCACTTGAACTGGGGAGGTGGAGGTTGCATGAGCTGAGATTGTGCCACTGCACTCCAGCCTGGGTGACAGAGCAAGAGTTTGTATCCAAAAAAAAAAAAAAAAAAAAAATTAAGATGAGCTATGAATAAAATTAAGATGAGCTATCAAATGCCAAGTACTCACTAGGGTCAGACTCTATGCTAGAACAGAGAATTGTGAGGAGGGGCAGCCAGGATGTTCAGGGGCCATGAAGTCCTGCTGCAGAGTGGATTCCCCACCCCTGTTGTGGCGTTGAAGGAGTAAACTGGGCTCCACCCTTGTCCTTTTGTCCAGCTGTGGTTTGGCTAAGATTGATCCCTGGACAAGCTCACTTGGGGTGTAGCCCTGGCCCCACCATTTTCTAGCTGTGCCATCTAGTCTAATTTCTTACCTCCTTGAGCCTCAGCTTCCTCATGTGTGGAATGGGCACACTGACTCCTCCCTTGTAGGACTTCTTCAAGGAATCAAGGAGGCCACGTAAAGAAATGATGATAGGGCCTCATAAGTCCTTCACCTGTCATATCTTATTTGATCCTCACAACAACCCTCAGAGTCAGAGGACTAGCTGAAGTCACTCCCTCTATCTCCTTGCCCACTCCAAAGTCATACTTCAGCAAAGGATGGACAATGGTTTCATTTCACAGGCTAGAGATCTTTGGGCAGTGTCTGCATGCGTTCTGGGCTCAGTAGGAAAAAGTGCTACAATTGATTAGTGATGTCTGCTCTGGACACAGAGTGGTGAATTTTGCAGCATGTGCAATCATTTGCCCTCCTTGCTCTCAAGTCCTTCCTTCTGTTGTTATCTATGTCTCTGCAGAGATAACTGCCACAATGAGCAGAGCAAAAAACAGCAACATTTGATCTGAACCCCAAATTCATCTCCTGAGTCCCTATCTCTATTTCCCCCCTCCCTCAATACAGACTTATGTAGGGAGAAGGTGGCCAAAAGGACAAGATTTTCAAATTTCTTGAGCACCTTCTCAGTTCCAGGCACCAAGCTAGATTCTCCAAGTGGGCACCAAATCAAAAAGGTAGTATTGTTATATCCATTTTATAGATGAGCAGATAGAGGTTTCTAGAAGTTAGGCTGCTTGCTCCAGCTGCTAAGAAGCCAGGTTGCACTGGAACCCACGCTCTGCATATCACACCATCTCTGAGGGAGACCCAAGCCCATCAGAGGCCCTGCCAGGCTGCAGTTCCTGCCAGCCTGCAGGCAGCCACCACGAGCCCAGCACAGACACGCTCTACTTAACTTCTCTGTGGATGATTTGATGCTACCTTCCATCCTTCTTCTTCTGGCCTTGCTATAGACTCAGTCTCCTCTGGGGCCCATAAATTCCCTCCTTCCTTAGATCTGTTCCCAAAGGCCAGAGGGAGTCAGGCTGCCCCAGTTTTCAGGGAGCTCCATGGAGCTGCCATCAGCTGGTGGCAGGAAGAGGTTGTAAAGCATCTGTTCTTGGAGCCTGCATCCTGGGGGAGTCCTGGGCCACCCTGCCCAGCTAGGGCCTGATGGAGAAAGCTCCTCTACCTCCAGCCTTCCTGAAGAGCCAGGCTGGTTCTCCTACTCACTCAGTGCTTGAGGCAGGTCCTCTGAAGGCTGGGAAATGGCTCACAGGCTTGGCATTTGCAGGCAGAGGAACTGACTTCTGCCTTGCAGCCACTTGGCCAAAAACCCCTCTAGTCAGGGTTTGCTCTGGGTCAGGGTTTGCCTGCCCCCCTCTGCCTCGGTCTTCTCATCTGCCGAATTGAAGGGGGTGGGGGTAATAAAGACTGCTGGCGCTGTCTCTGTTAGGCACAGGGAAGAGCTGAAATGTCTGAAAGTGAGACGGCATTGAGGGTGGGGAAGTGGGGGTTTGAGCAGTGCCAAGGAGGGCTCAGCCCAGCCCGGCTGATTAATGCCTGCCTGACTCCCGAGGGGCCGATGGACAAGCCTGCACCCCCAGGGCCTGCAGCCATGTAGGCTCGCAGACCTGGGCTACAGGTGGGCTGGCGCTGCTCACCTTGCCACCCTGCGCTGGGTGGACATACCTGTTCACTCTCTCCAGACCTCATGTGCACTGACTCCTAGGGATGAGGTCTTGCTTGGGAAACATTTGGGCTTGTTTTACCTTCTGCAGACTTTTCTGGCTACTCTTTGAAGCTGGCAGGAAGTAGGGGTGGAGAAGCCCAAACAGGAGCAGGCTATGGCTCCTACTCTAACTTTTCAATTTCTTGGGGGCTTCGGTATCTTCACATGTATCTGGCAAGCTCATTTTGGGGGCTAAGGAAGTTAAACCAGCTATGAATGTTTCTAAATGCACAGAGCAGCTCCAGATCTGGAATGAGGAGTTAAAAACAGGGGTGTGTGTCCATGTGAGTGCTGGGATTTCTGGGTTTCCTTCCCGAGCATTCCTATGGCTGTTTTGGGGGGTCTGGAGCACTCAGGGTTCAGCATCCCTCCCAGAACCCGTGTGAGGACCTCTGGTCTGTGAGCCATGGGGGCTGCCCACAAAGCATCTGCTTCACCTCACCTCATTCACTTGTTCAGTTGCTCAGTGAACACTGAGCACCTCCTATGTGCCAGGGTCTGAGCACCGTGCTGCGGGTGAACCTCCCCGCTTCCTGGACGTTCACCGTCCACCGGCGGCATGAACAAGTGAACAAACAGAAGAGCCGCTTCATGAATGAGCAATTTCTAGATTGACTCTGAAGGGGTGGGGGGCTGAGATGGAAGATCTGTTGAGCTGATTCAGAGGCCCAAGAGTCTCCTTGGGCAGCTGGCAGTGATGGGTATATGATAGGAGGGAAACTGAGGTTCATTTCCAGATTTCTGGCTTGAGCACCCCAAACCCATACAGCAAAATCAAGCAAAGTTGCCCTAGAGGGCAAGACAAAGAGTTCAGTTTGGCTCAGGTTGAATGTCAGGTTAGGGGTGGGGGCTGCCCAAGGCAGACAGGCAGCAGGAGGAAGAAGGAATCAAAAGCCCAGAAAGAAACTAGAGTGGGAGAGACCCTTGGAAGCTACCGGCCGAGAGGCTGCAGCGGAAAGCAGAGTGAGGATGAGAAGGTCCAGTGAGTGTACAGCAAGAAGGGCTGGAGCTGCGCTGGAGCCCTGGGGGTCCAGCATTCCAGGGCAAGTGCGGGGAGAATCCTTGATCCTCCACCACTGCCAAAGGAGACCACAAATGGAAGCTCAGATGGTCCGAGCGGCTGGCTGGAAGACATGGGGAGGACTCTTGGGGAACCTAAAGCAGGAGAAGTCATCACAAACAGAAGCACCCAACAGGGGCTGGGTGTGGTGGCTCATGCCTATAATCCCAGCACTTTGGGAGGTCAAGGTGGGTGGATCACCTGAAGTCAGGAGTTGGAGACCAGCCTGGTCAAATGGTGAAACCCTGTCTCTACGAAAAACACAAAAAATTAGCCAGGCATGGTGGCGGGTGCCTGTGTCCCAGCTACTTGGGAGGTTGAGTCAGGACCTGAGTCCGCCTGAACCTGAGAGGTGGAGGTTGCAGTGAGCCGAGATCATGCCACTGCACTCCAGCCTGGGCGGTAGAATGAAACTCGTCTCAAAAAAAAAAAAGAAGAAGCACCCAACGGGGTCAGATACAGCTGAGAATTGTCAGGATGTGGGTGCACAAGCCAGACTGAAGCTGACTGCAGGTCCTGGAAGGGGACAGCGGGTGCGTCTTAGACAAGTTCAGACTGGAAATGTGAGCAGAAATTGGCAGAGACGATGACAGAGCCTCCATGGAGCCTCACATGGAGCCTCACCGGGCTTGGCGGACCCCGTTGTCTCAGAGAAGCGTCTGGGTCAAAGTCATGGAGGGATCTGGTAGCAGAGTCAGGGGCTTCAGCTTCTCCCTGACCACGGGCCTCTAGCTCCTCCTCCAGGGTGTTTAATTATGTTTACTGACTCAACAAACATTTATTGAGTGCTTACTGCATGCTAGGTGTTGGGACTTTGGGGAAGGGCGAGAATCAGAGACATGCAGGAGCCATTCATTTCTAAATGGCCTAGAGTGTTGGTCCTCAGGAGGTGGAGACGCAGAGGGCCGCCCTGCAGGGATGGCCTCTGTTAGTGAGATGGGCCCAGCTTCCAAGGGCCTGGGCTTCACCCCAAAAGTTCCGGAAAGCCCTCCTCACTCAGCATCCCCAGCTTTGACTTTTCCCAGCCTTGTCCATGCCTGGTTGCTCCTTCCTGGTCAGCAGACTGGGGCAAGAACATGACCACCCCAGCGCTCTGCAGGGCAGGGGTCCCTGGGCTCTGAGGTGCCCTGAACAGAAGTCTCATCTCCTGACCTGGGTTTCCTTTCCCGATCATGCCACAGCAACAGTGACAATAGTAACAACAATTTATTCAGCCTGGACTATCCATCAGAAATAATCTTATTGACTCTTATTGGAAATAACCTGCACCCTCCTTGGGTACCCACAGCAGCCAGGCTGCACACCACCACCCTCTGGACACCACTCTTTGAACAATGAACCCCACAGCCAGCTCATCCCCCTGGCGTGCCTGGTGACGATCTCACCCAGGTGGACATGCCAGCCTCCCCTCCTCCCCCTGCAGCTGTCCCTTGATATCCAGTGATTTAATAATCAGGGATTCAACTTTTTGGAAGAGAGGCCCCCACCCATGATGCATGTAATCAATGGCACAGATTTGAGCAGACATTGGTGAGTGGGTGAGGCATTACCCAGAGTAAGCATGGGAGACAGGAGAGGGTCCCCCTCTGAGGTTGGGGTCCCTGATTTCATACAGACTCACAGTCCTAACTTATCAAGGTGAAGGGATGGGCAGTCATGCATGTCCTCCCAAATTACAGCAAGAGGTGGTAGTTTTGGGGGCTCAGGGAACATCATGGAAGAAAGCAGGTGGCTGCTATGGGAGAAGTGAAAGGGGTCCTGGGCAAGGGTGGTGGCATGACTCAAGCTGGTGGAGACTAGGGGAGAAGTCAAGGAGGCTGCAGTCTTGGATGCTAGGGGTACCCCTGGCTGAGTTCATCACTTGGACTCAGGGGCCTCAGGGAGCCATGAGAAGACTGCCGAGGGACAAGATCATCCATTGGCTTCCACAAATGAGGAACTTCATGGTGGGGATGCTTGGGATGGTTTTCCTTAGGAGAGTAAATCCCAAGGAGCGTGTTCTGTGGAACACCAGTCCCATAAAACATTCCTTGTGGTTAATGTTTGAGAGGAGGAGCAGGTTTTCTCTTACCTATGGGAGCCTCACAACACACATAACCATATATATATATATATATATATACATATGTATGTATTTTTTTTTTCCTTGAAACAGAATTTTGCTCTGTTGCCCAGGCTGGAGTACTATGGTGTGATATCAGCTCACTGCAACCTCCACCTCCCCAGTTCAAGCGATTTTCCTGCCTCAGATTCCTGAGTAACTGGAATTGCAGGCACCCACCACCACATCCAGCTAATTTTTGTATTTTTAGTAGAGAGGGGGTTTTACCATGTTGGCCAGGCTGGTCTTGAACTCCTGACTTCAAGTGATCCACCCGCCTCAGCCTCCCAAAGCTCACAGGTGTGAGCCACCGCGCCAGCCACACATCACCATATTAAAAGCTCAGGAAGGTCCTGCAGGAGCAAAACTTTCTTAACGTGACTCCTCCAGTATTTTCCCCACTTATTTGGCCATGGAGTCTTATTTGTGTGTGGGTGTCATCCCATTACCATCCCTCAGAGGAGCTCTGATCCACACTTTGGGAAGGGCTGATACAGGAGAAAGGGCCAAAGTGTGATTTTCAGTTTTCAGGGAGCATCTTGCAGGTGTCAGGGGTCTTCCATGTTACCCTCTCCCCACCCAGCATGCCACATTAGCCTTTGGTTGGACACCCGCAGTTCTCTGGCCAAACACCTCAAGCTGGTCTCTACAGCTCGACTCGAAGTTCTGCCCTTGCCTGGCCCCAAGCGGCAGAAGGATGCGGGGAGGAGACTCACAGGGGCAGGGACGTTTGAAGGACATGTCATCCTTGGAGCAGAACAGCGGAGCCAGCCTGCCCACGGGCACAGCTCTGACTTCTCGAAGGGAAGACCCCTCCACTCACCTGCAGAGACACAAACAGGCAGGTGTTGGGGTGCCCATGCCACTTGTGCCCATGCCACAGCCCCTGCAGGCTGGGTGCTCACATCTCCTGAGCTGTCAACCTCTGGGAAAGAGGATGGTGACTTCTTTGAGAGCACGTGTCCAGTGTGGGCAAGGGCCTGGGGGACCTCTGGGCTGTGGAATGGGGAGAGGGTCACAGGGGTGGCACAAGTGTGTGCTGGGGTCCCAGTGGTGGGTAGTGGTGGGGAGGAGATTGCTGTCTCGGGTGGATCCTTGAGTGGGAATTAGAGGTGCCAGGGTTTTTCTGTCTCATGATGAATGTGTGAGATCCACTGTCTCAGACAACTTCAATGGACCGCGTCATCCTGAGCCACTTGGAACTATCAGGGCTGGGACACTGAAACCTGGAGAGGGTGAGGGGCTAGGTCAAGGTCTGACAGCTGGCTTTGGGAGACTGTTCACTGACATCTAGCCCACATCATATTATTATTATTACTCCAACATAAATAAGATGAGAATGTTCTTTTCATTCTCATTTTATAACAGAGAAGTTGAGGCTCAGAGTGGTTATGCAGCTTGCCCAAGGCCACACAGCTTCTAACTACTGGCTGAGACTTGAGTTCAGGTCAGTTTGACTCCAGAACCCCCACTGTCAGCCAGCACAATTCTCTAGAAGGCATCTCTGTATTAAATTATTGATTCAGAAACAAAGGTCTACAGAATGAAAATGCTTCTTTCTCTCCTTCTCTGCTCCCCAGTGTGAACCTGATGAACACGTGGATGTCTAGAGCAGTGAGGGAGTGCCAGGTCACTTTGACTCCAATTTGCAATGGAGGAAACATTTTAAAAAGGTAACTCATGGCTGGGTGCGATGGCTCATACCTATAATTCCAGCATTTTGGGAGGCAGTGGTGGGAGGATTGCTTGAGTCCAGGAGGTCAAGGCTGCAGTGAGCCACGTTCACACCACTGCACTCCAGCTTGGTTGACAGAGTGAGACCCTCTCTTAAAAAAAAAAAAAAAAAAAAAAGAAAAGAAAAGCGATCCATTCTCCTATGCTGCTAAAGATCTGAATTGGTTCAGTCTCTCCTGGTGTGTCCCCAAGGGACATGAGGCTGTAGGAACAGGAGGGACATAAGGTTCTTATTTCTAGGGATGTGGTCACTTCCTTTGCAGAAACCAAACTGCACCTTTGGGGGTTGCTGAGCAGAGACCATGAGTGCCAAGCCCAGTGGGCGTTTGCAGGGGAAAGCTGGCAGCCCTAAAGCCAATGAGAAAAGAGTTTGCCCTTGCAGAGGTCATGAGGGGTACATATGCCTCATCCCTAAAGCAAATTGAGGCTTGTTATCCCTGCTTGGGAGGGGCTATGAAGTATGTGAGAATGCCAAGGCTCAGAGAGGCAAAACGCTGCCAAGAAGTGGCAGAGTTGATATTAGCACTGAAGGATCAGACTTTTGAGCACAGTCTCTCCAAAGACAGTTCTCTGGTTCATTTGTTAACTAGAAAAACCCTGTTATTTCTCAGTGTGCTTTGGCTATGTTTCCCTACGAGGAAGCCTTCTGGACACTGGGGCCTCCAGGTGTGGCTGGCATTCACCAAACACCTGCATGTGCCTAATGTCACCAATGGTGCTGCAACAGACCTTTGAGGCAGGGGACATCATGTCCATAGTGTAGATAGGAGAATAGGCTCAGGGAAAAAACCCATCCAAGGTCACTAAGAAGAGATAGAGGAAGAGCTGTGTGTGAAGGGACCCTGTCACCCCCAGTGCCTCTCACCAGAGACCGCTACCCTGGTGCTCTGGCTGGCCTGCTTCTTAGACACACTTAGGCCAATCATCCTTCTGGACTATTCCCTCTCCCTGACATGCCATTCCTTCCACTTGGCAAACTCCTATGTAGCTGTCAACACCCAGATCAAGACACCTCTTCAGTGGGGTCCTCCTTGACGGCTGGAGACAGAATAATCACTCTGGCTGTGTTTCTGTCACACCTGGATGCCCTTCCAGGACAACTCTGGATCTAAATTATTCTAGACTGGTAGCTCCTTGAGGACGTGGAGGGTCAGTGCGGCCCCTGCAAACTAGCTCAGGGCTGGGAACTAAGGGGAAGTTCAACAGTGCATGGAAACACTAGAGCAAGCGAACCTTGGCCCGACACAAATGCGCTACTGAGGGGTGGAGGCTGCCTATCCAAGGTGCTTGACTTGCTGAAGAGAAGGATCTCTATGCAAAGAGCTGAGATGCTTCCCAGGCACCTTGTTGCCCTTGGTGACCAATGCCGACAGTAGCCAGGGCTGCCACTCCCTCCCTCTTGTAACACCGTCAGCACCTTACACAGAGCCTCCCACTGCAACCTGCCAGCACCCTGGGCTTGCATCCATTGATTCATTTCCCAAGCACCTGCACAGTGTCCCGCAAAACCCTTGGAAAACACATGGAGGGGCTTTGGGGTTTCTAAAATAGAAGCTGGATTTTCAATCTGGCTGCCTGTTTCCTTCTTCCTTTCCCCACTCCAGGATTTCTGCCTGAGGCCGCAGAAGAAAACCACTCCCTGGTGGCATCATACCCTCTGCTAGGATAGTGCTTTGTTGGGGTCATCAAGACAAAGGAGGTGGGTGTGGGGTGTCCAGGTGAGCAAGTGCCCATCCTGGTTTCCTGCATGCATGTGACTGGCGATGCTGTGAGAAGACAGCCATGAGGGGCACAGATGGGCTGGGACTGTGGTTCCTTTGCCAGGGGTTGGGGTCAGGGTCCTGGGTGGGGGTGGGGGCGGGGGCAGGGGTGGGGGCGGGCCCACCCAGCTGCTGGGCCAAGCATGGTCACCTCTTCCCTGCCCGTCCCTCTTTGAGCCCAGCATGCGAGGCTTGCTCCTGCCGGTGACTCATCTCTGACTGGATTGTCTGGCTGGGAACTCGAGGGCGGGCGGGTGGCACTCCAGGCCTTGAAGTGACTGAATGGTGTGTGGCAAATCCACGTCATTCCCACACCCCTTCACGTCCCCGCTCCTGGAATATCTCCACTCTAGGCTCTGCTGTGACACTCAGAGTTGGGCAGGGGAGTGTGTGTCTAAGGGGGGAAAGCCTGGGTCTGCCTAGGCGCTGGTGACAGGGGAGCCTTGTGGCAGAGGCTCACAGAGCTGGAAGGCCCCAGGAGCAGCCAGCCTTGCTCTGTGGGTGGCTGACAGAGACGGGCTGCGGGGGTGGGCTGGCCTTGTGAAAGAGGCCATGGGATGGCAGTGTGTTCACACAACCCCTGCTCAGCTGCTGCCACATGCTGTCAGCTTCTTGAATCCTCAAAACAAATCCCCAGTTCACAGACGACAACACTGAGACTCAGAAGAATAAGGGGTCTGATGAGGTGGTGAGCCCCCTGCCCCAAGAGGGTTCCTAGGAGGATTTGAAGCAGGAAACTGGCTTGCTTAGCTTTTCTCTCTTTAGGAAGGCGGAGGGCCGTCAGGTGAGTGAGGCAGGAGGAGGGGAGTGTGGGAGGCTGTGGCCAGAGGTGATGTGGCCTAAACAAAGGCAACAGTGACAACGGTGACCGCAGAGGAGGGGCAGAGGCTGCCATCACTGTTCAAGTATTTATTGAAAGTCCCGGCTGGGCGCAGTGGCTCACGCCTGTAATCCCAGTACTTTGGAAGGCTGAGGAGGGTGGATTACTTGGGGTCAGGAATTTGAGACCAGCTGGGCAACAGGGTAAAACTCCGTATCTACTAAAAATACAAAAAAATTAGCCGGGTGTGGTGGTGTGTGTCTGTAGTCCCAGCTACTCAGGAAGCTGAGGCAGGACAATCACTTGAAGCTGGGAGGTAGAGGCTGCAGTGAGCTGAAATTGTGCTGCTGCACTCCAGCCTGGGCAACCGAGGGAGACTCCGTCAGAAAAAGAAAAAGAAAAAGAAAAAGAAAAAGAAAAAGAAAAAGAAAAAGGAAAAGGAAAAGGAAAAGAAGGAAGGAAGGAAAGGAAAGGGAAGGGAAGAGAAAGGAAAGGAAGGGAGGAAGGAAGGAAGGGAAAGGAAAGGAAGGGAGGGAGGAAGGAAGGAAGGGAAAGGAAAGGAACGGCGGGGGAGACCCTGGTGCACTAGATTTCAGGTGCTGGGGACAGACTGGTGAGCAGTCAGACACACTGATAATCCCTTTCTGACTAGGGCTGGAGATGCAATGGTAATGGTAGAGTCTGTGAGCTAACAGCAGGGGAAGGAACAGAGGCAGGGCGTGCAGGTAGGGATTGCACTGTTAGATGGTTAGATACAGTGGCTGCAGAAAGCCTTAGTGAGAGGGTGACAGGTAAGTGAAGACTGGAGGAAGCGAGCTAGGTGGGCAGATACCTGGGGAGAGACGATTCCAGGTAGAGGTAGCAGAGAGAGCAAAGGACCCTGGGGGGAACACGCTTGGTGGGTTTTAGGGACAGATGAATGTGATAGAGAGGGTGAGTCCCTGTGTCTGGCTGGGTGACCAGCAGATGGTGGAGATGGGAGAGATGGTGACTCCAGGTCTAGATAGCCCAGACAAGCACTGGGTCCCTGGCACTCAGTATGGTGCCTCATACATGGGAAGTGCTCAGAGACTGTTTGCTGAATGAATGCATGATGCCATCTTGCAGGGGTTTCATGGATAGATAGGTGTGTATGTGATTGTCTAGAGCCAGAAAGAAGTCAGAAAATCTCAGGGCCTTTGGTCAGTTGCACTGATCTTGAAAGGACGGCATGTGCCTCACCAATGCAGGGTCTAACTCATGACGCTGCAGGCGGGGGCCATCAGGCAGCAGACAACACCTTTCTCCTGTCCCAGGAAGGTCTTCATGTGAGGTGAGACCCAGCTAGTAACTTCTCTAATAGAAAACATATGTTGGCCAGTGTGGATCCCCTCATGTTTGTCATATGTCCACTGAATAAAGGAATCAATGAATTTAGGGGTGGGTAAGAAAAGCAATGAGAGACCAGTGGCAGAGAGGTGGGCAGGAGGCACTGAGTTTGTAAACAAGTAACTTGCTCCTGATACTAGAAAAGGGATCCAGATATTTGACAGCCTTCAAAGCAAGGAGGCCTTCTTTGTTTGTTTTTTGAGATGAGGTGTCACACTCTGTCACCCAGGCTGGAGTGCAGTGGTATGATCTCAGCTCACTGCAACCTCTGCCTCCTGGGTTCAAGCGATTCTTGTGCCTCAGCCTCCTGAGTATCTGGGATTACAGGCATGCACCACCATGCTCTGCTAATTTTGTATTTTAGTTGAGACGGAGGTTTCACCATGTTGGTCAGGCTGGTCACGAGCTCTCAACTTCAGGTGATCCGCCCACCTTGGCCTCCCAAAGTGCTGTGATTACAGGCACGAGCCACTGTGCCTGGCTGCAAGGATTCCTCTGTCTCCATGCAACATTGGTCACATGTGTGCTCTACTGGTGGTGGCCAGGGTGTGTCTGGAGATTACTGGGTCTCCATGTTGCCTTAACTGAGCTGGAGTAGCCCTCTACAGAACCAACTGCCAGCCCCTTCTCCACCATCACAGCCCAAACTTAGAAGGCTTGATTTACTGTCTAACTGCATAAACCAGTCCATCTGAGAATTGTAAATAGGTCCTGACCAAGTGTGTAGAGAAGCCTGATTCAGGGCGCTGAAAATACAAACAGAAACACAGATAAGCATTATTTGTAGCAGTGAAGGTTGGGAGCAAAGCCCAACATCCAATAAGGGAAGATAGGCTGAGCAAACCATAGCACACAGTTACAATGAAATGTTATATAGGTGTGAAATCATCTTTCTTTCTTTCTTTTTTTGAGACGGAGTTTTGCTCTTGTTGCCCAGGCAATAGTGCTATGTTGGCTCACCGCAACCTCTGCCTCCCAGGTTTAAGCACTTCTCCCTCCTCAGCCTCCTGAGTATCTGGGATTACAGGCATGTGCCACCATGCCTGATTTTGTATTTTCAGTAGAGACTGGGTTTCCCCATGTTGGTCAGACTGGTCTTGAACTCCCGACTTCAGGTGCTCTGCCCACCTTGGCCTCTCAAAGTGCTGGGATTACAGACGTGAGCCACCTCGCCCAACAGCGGCTGTGAAATCATGTTTCTAAAGAAATGTTAGGCCAGGTGCAGTGGCTCACGTCTGTAATCCCGACACTTTGGGAGGCTGAGGTGGGTGGATCACTTGAGGTCAGGAGTTTGAGATCAGCCTGGCCAACATGGAGAAGCCTCATCTCCACAAAACATATAAAAATTAGCTGGGCATGGTGGCACAAACCTGTAATCCCAGCTACTCAGGAGACTGAGGCAGGAGAATTGCTTAAACTCGGGAGGCAGAGGTTTCAGTGAGCCAAGATTGCGCGACTGCACTCTAGCCTGGGACAGAGTAAGGCTCCGTTTCAAGAAAAAAAAAAAAAAATACACACACACACAGACACACACACACACACACACACGTATCTCATAAGTCCAATCTAAAGATGATTCTGTGGGGGAAAAAAAGGGCACTAACATGTTCACGGTCACTGTGCTCTCTGGTGGTGGTGGGATTAAGGAGAATTTTTATGCTTTTTACATTTTTAATAATTTTACAATTGTTTTTACATGAACATGTATGACTTTCATAACAACCTGAAAAATCATTAAAATGAAGATTCGAAAAAAACATTTTGTGCTAACAAAATAAAAAGCAATTAAGTGAACAAGTCAGTGATCATTAATTCATTAGAAGTTGTGGGGTTTTTGTTTGTTTGTTATACAGAGCCAGGGTTGCTTAGGCTGGTCTTGAACTCCTGGGCTCAGGTGATTCTGCCTCAGCCTCTGGAGCAGCTGAGACTACAGGCATGTGCCACCACGCCCGGCTGTTCTCAGTGAAGAATGTTAAAGCTAATTTAATTGCCTTTGAACATGTCATTTGTTATTGGAATTTTTTTTTTCTTTGAGATGGAGTCTTGCTCTGTTGCCCAGGTTGGAGTACAATGGTGTGATTTCAGCTCACTGCAACCTCTGCCTCCCAGGTTCAAGGGATTCTCCTGCCTCAGCCTTCCGAGTTGTTGGGATTATAGGGATTAGCACCCTGCTAATTTTTGTATTTTTAGTAGAGACAGGGTTTCACCATGTTGGTCAGGCTGGTCTCAAACTCCTGACCTCGTGATCTGCCTGCCTTGGCCTCCCAAAGTCCTGGGATTACAGGCATGAGCCATCACGCCCAGCAAGAAATATATATATTTATAAATTTACTTGTCATTGAACTTATTGATAAGAAGCGTTATTACAATACTGGAAAAATAATATCCATTGTTTTTAACCTTTATCAAATTATCCCTGGCACTTGAGCAAGTGCTATTTGCCAAATATTTGAGGGAATGGTTTCTGCTATGAACTTAATGTTTTATTTTCAATCTATCTATACACTTGGCAAAAATAATAACAATAATAGACCATATGTTTGTAAAGAACTTTATAATTTTGGAAGGCACAGTAAGTGCTGGGTACTAGTGTAAGCTCTGAGGATATTATAGTGAATAAACCAGTTAAAAGTCCTGTCCCCACAGGGCTCATATTATATCGGTGTGGGCATACAATAAACAAATGAGTAAGA
Source organism: Cebus imitator (assembly GCF_001604975.1). Taxonomy (NCBI): domain Eukaryota; kingdom Metazoa; phylum Chordata; class Mammalia; order Primates; family Cebidae; genus Cebus; species Cebus imitator. The sequence goes on from NW_016107700.1 coordinate 2,915,228, forward strand.
TATTTAGATGTTGGGGACAGTAAGGGCTGTGGAGAAAAATGGAGAGAAGAGGGATAGGTAATGAACAGGGAGCTGCTCTTTTAAATCAGTTTGATTACTATTCAAACAGGAAAAAAAGTATCTAAAAATACTATAGCCTGTGGACAATTAACATATTCTTTTTCAGAATGATTGAAGATGTACATGAAAGAATTATTCTAGGCCCAGCGAGGTGGCTCACGCCTGTAATCCCAGCACTTTGGGAGGCCGAGGTGGGTGGATCACAAGGTCAGGAGTTTGAGACCATCCTGGCCAACACGGTGAAACCCTGTCTCTATTAAAAAAAAAAAAAAGGGGGAAAGAAAGAATCATTCTAATAACTGATTACGTGTCATCTAAATTACAATGGGTTAATTATCAATTATACAAATTCAAACAATTATGATGAGTCATAGTGATGGTTTAAGTATTCTATACCTGGCAGAGTTAGATGGTCCTTAAACTTTCTAAGCCTCACTGTTCTCATCAATAAAATGGGGACAATTATAGTTCCTAAATCAGAGAGCTGGTTATCAGAATTCAAAAAGAAAATGTGTACGTTTAGGAAGCAGCCTGTGTGCGACACATATTCACAGTGTCAACACTGCAGGCCATGGCAGAGGTCCGCTGGACATGGCTATGTGCTATCTGTACATGGTTTCTTCATCTTCACACTATTCTGGGAGGTGTATAATGTTTATTTCCATTTTCAAGAGGGAACTGAGGCTTTGAAGGATGAGTCTGCTGTCCAGAACCACATGCTATAAACCCAGGCAGTCCAGCTCCAAAAAATTGCTCTCAGCTGTGACTCGTTTGTGCCTGCTTGCTAAGGGACTGCAGAAGCCCTCCTGGCCTCAGTTTCTCCATTTAGGAGGCTGAGAGCAGATGCTCCTCACCCTGTCCTCTGAGTATTTCCAGGGCAAGGGCTTCAGGCAGTGGCCCTCTGAGGCTGTCTGGCTGGTTACTCCCAAAGCCTGACAGTAATGCCTGCATCCCCGTCACGTTCCCCACTGGCTGTGTTCCAAATCCTGACTGAAGCAGGAGACTCAAACCTAATTAGTTCCTGATTAACTCCTTTGGGAAGATGAGGAGGATTTTGGAAGACACAGCCATGTGACCCCTAGTGGGTGAATGGGCTAGGGGAGGGGGGAGCTACAGAGGAAGAAGAGAGAGGGGGTTTCTGTGTAGAAGGAGTCACCAAGAGGCAGCTCATCCTGCCTGTCTCACCAGGCACCCTGGAAGCCCCCTGGCACCATGTGGACATGTTTCCTCATTTGAGATTCCTCCCCCATCCCTGTTCTGGGTGGCTGGGCCACAGGTGGCTAGGGACCAACATGGGTGTGAAATGGACCACGGCTTTCTTCCCACTGCTCCTGGCTGCCTTCCCACTTCTTGCCACCTCCAGGATCCCAGCATTCCCTCACTAGCCCCTGGGCCTCTGCCCTGCTCTGCTCTGGGTCTAAGGCCCCAGCCGCACAGACTGGGGCAAATCCCTTCCTGGGGACACCCTGCTCTGAAATTTTAAACTCCCAGTCTATCACTGGCTCCATTTCCTCCCAACATCCATTTCCGGTGCATCGAGAGAGATCAAGACTGAGACCCCTCAGGCTGTCTCCCTGGTGCTTCTGGCTGCCTGTCTGAACCATCACCATTGGTGTGTCCAAGCTGCCTGACAGCCTGATGGCTCCTCGGGGAAAGCAATCCTCCACACGGGAGTGGAGGGAGGTGCGTTAATTCCCTTGTACAGAGCTCGAGCGATGGGCGGGTGCCCCTCTCTGGGGCAGCAGACACCAGCCAAGGGCAAAAGGAAAAAGGGTGCGCCTTACAATCAGATGCAGCCTTTTCACCCTGGGTAGCAGGGGAGAACTGGTCTGGGTGGCAGAGAGCCTTGCAGGAGGGAGTGTCTGAGAAAGGGTGGGCCCTGAGGAGAAAGTTCTGCTGTCAATGGCTTGGGGGATTCAAAGGCCCCCTTGGAGGGGGCTAGAAGCACCACTTCAGATTCAGAGGAACTCAATCTCGGCAACTACTGGTGCTGGACATCCCATGACACCTGTAGCCCACTGCAATTGACCACTGGCTGCGTGCCAGGCACCAGGCTATATGCTCCCACCAGCATCATCTCACTTAATCCTCCCAATTCACCTTCACCATGTTTCAAATGAGGAAACTGAGGCTCAGAGAGGTTTGTGTCTTGCCTAAGGTTGTACAGCCGGGAAGTACAGCCATGCTCATGTTCTGGTTGTACAGCCAAGCCCACATTCTGGTTCCAAAGCCCTTAAACATCCTGCTCATAACAGACTCCTGCTTACTTTCAGATGAGGAAACTGAGGCACAGGGTGGTAAAGTCTCTCGTTCCAGCAGAGCAGTTAGGATGTTTGAGTCCAGAGTGGCATGCTCTCACGGCAGGTGCCCATCAGAAATCGTGACTCAAGACCAAGGACCCCTGAACCCCTGTCTCTCGCAGCAGTCACTTGTGCCCTCCCTTTCCCAGCCTGTCCCTGGTCACCCACGCCAGCACCCGCCCCAGATGGAGAGGGCAGCCCCAGGTCCTCACTGCTCTCCAGCCTCCACACTGCAGAGCCCGATGGGGAGAGAGGCAGGGCAGCGAGAGTCAGCCGGGGGGTGGGGTGGGCCCTGCCCCTGGGGAGCCGCGGCGGTGCCACTCAGCGCTGCGCAGTCAGTAGGAGCTGCCGCCTGGTACTCAGCCTCGGGTCCCTCTGACAGCGCAAGGGAAAGTCTGCATCAAAGGGGGAGAAGGTGCGGAGGGCGCGCTCCTTCTCCCGCGCTCGGTGCTGAGACAGAGGCACTGAGACAGGGGCATACCCCAGGCGACTTGCCCGTCGAAGGGTCAAACTTCCTAGCTCAAGGGGGTGGGGGGTGGATTCAAACTCCAAACTCCGCGAAGCCCCAGCCCCTTTCCCCCTCCCACTCTGGCAGAGAGTGAGCCCTAGTTTTCCCTTGTTGGTTGGGTTGCCCAGGGATCCCCAAAACCCAGGGCGCGGAGCTGAGGAGGCTGTCATGGGTTCCCCACACAGGGTGGATGTTCGTCGGGGTCTCAAGTTAGGCAGAAACCTTGGATACCTCCTCTTCCCCGCGGCCCGAGGGCGCGCTCGAGGTCAGCCTTGGCTCGCGCAGCTGGCCCGCACAGGGTCGAGGGTCCGCGGGAGACCCGGGATCCCGCTCCGTTCCGAACGCGCTGCGGTTCCGCTCCGGACCGCGCATCCTCCAGCCCCGCGCACGGAGGCTCCGCGCGGCGCGCCCCCGGGTGTGTCGTTCGTGGATACCGCAGCTGAGCGCCGGGGTAGGGGACAGGGACCCCCCGCCCGCCCCTCCCCCGCGCCGCCCGGCCCCACGCCCCTTACTCGGCTTGGCTGCTGCGCTCCGCTCCGTGCGCCGCAGCGCCGGCTCCAGCTTCGGCTCCAGCTCCGCTTCCCGCTCCGGCTCCGGCTCCCGCTCGGGTTCCCGCTCGGAGGCCACTGCGCTCGGGCGCCACTGCGCTCGGGCTCGGGCTCGGGCTCGGGCGTAGCGGGGGGCGCGCCGCTCCGCCTCGCCCAGCTGGGCGCGCAGGGGCGGGGCCGGGCGAGCCGGGCCGACCCGCCGCCCGTGATCCCGGGCCGAGGCGGCGGCGGCGGCTTCCCAGGCCCCGGCCCTGCCCTGCCGCAGCCCCGCCCGGCCACCCGTCGTCTCCGCGCCGCCGCCCACGCCACCGTCACCGGCTCCGGCCCCCCTCGGCGGCGGCGCGGCTCGCGGGCCTCAGCACCGTGGCGCTGCGGCCCGGGTCACTCCGAGATGGGGGGACGAGGGTGACGGGGGAGGGCCGAGCCGCGCCCCTCTGCGCACAGCCAGCCCGACACCCACACAGCGGCAGGCGGGGCAGGGCGGCGAGAAGGCCGGGAAATGCGGGAGGCCGGCGCACCAGCCAGACGTGTGAAGAGGACACACAGGCATGTGTAGGGAATGACACACGGACGCGAGCGGGGAGCCACTGACACGTGCAAAGAAGGGTAGACAAACGAGGTATCAGGAAAGGACAGCCAGACAGGCTGGACCGAGACTAGGCTGGGGATTTAAGCAGGGGACCCGTGTCGCGGGAAAAGAGCAAAGGGCAGGATGGAGAGGGGGACCCAGCGTGGATGGGTCGCTGGAAGGGGCAGGCGAGGCTGGCAGGGCCTCCCGCTCGCAGTTGCTGGCAGGTGAGTTCTGGGATGCTAGCTAGGCCTGGCTGAAGGCTTCCCTCGGAGCCACCAGCAGGCCTGGTTCCTTCACCTTCTCACCCTCCCTGTGCCCCTGTTCCCCGCTGCCCAAACCTCAGGGCAAGGAGCTCAGCCCTGGCAGGTGGAAGCCTGCCTCCGTCCGGGTTCCGGGCTTCCAGGACCTGCTCTGTCCCCACCCTGCTTTGGGGCTTTGGACGAATCCCAGCCCATCTTCCAGGCCTCCCTGTCCTCATTAGGATATTGCTCCCTATGATTGCAGCCCTACTGTGTTGGGGTGCTGTACAGCATCCTGGAGTTATTTAACCTCCGCTACTTGCCTGGGAACGCCAAGGAGGGCAGTCTGGGTAGTGCTGCAGGGGTCTGCACAGAGCGGCTGTCAGTGGATTTGCTGCAGGAATTGATGAAATGTGTTGTTGCTAATACTCTCTGAATCCCTACTGTGGATGAGGAAACTGGGGTTTAGGAGGCAAGGGAGGTCAAAAGCTGGGTTTGTTTCAAAACCCCAAAGGCTTGTCACTGGCCAGAAAGTGATTCTCAAAAATAAAACATGGTGACAAAGAGCTGAACATGTTGATGCTAAACCCTGGGGAAGCAGTGAAGCCACGGGGATGGTGTGGAAGGGAAAGTTGGCCAGGGACTGGGCCTGCAGGGAGGATGGGGCAGAGCAGGCTCCAGCAGAGAAAACAAACCTCATTCCACCCCAGTCCTGCTAGTCATCAGGTCTGGCGCTTCCCTGGGGCCAGGCAGGGGGAGCTGCATGGCCTAGGGCTTGGGTGTGGGAGGACATCTCCCAGCCTCCTCTGGTAACCGTTCAATCTGGGCTCTGCCCCCTGCACTGCTTACCCCACCCCTCCTGCAGACTGGGGCTGTCATGGGGGCATCTGCTCTGAGTAAGGGATGAGACCAGAAGAAAGGGAAACATCTCTCCGAGAACCGAAGAAGGGGACCTGAGAGACCCTTTGTCCAACCTCATGCATTTGTTTTATGAATGAACAAATGAGGGATCAGAGAAAGGAGGGGAGAGACTAGGACTGGAGTGCTAGGACCCGAGGCTGTACGACTCCCAAGCTAGGGCTGCGCCCACTGTATAGCCTTGATCTCTCTGAGGACACCTGCTGACCCTTTCAGGATGGGTATTCTAATTGTTGAGTGGTTTTGCCTGTAAGCTGCTCCCTTTGGCAAGACTGCCTGTGTGTGTTGTGGCGGTGGGACCGGGAGGAGGGGACTAGGTATATGTGTGTGTGACACACATATAGTGAGTCCTTGTGTAAGGTCCTAGCCCTAAAGAGTCCATTCCCCTTCACTCCCTTATTTGTCCATCACTGGCCTGGCCTTGCTCCTCAGACTGGAACCCAGAACTGTTTTCCAGAGGTGTTGGGTGTAGCTTCAGGGAGCTGGCTTATGACTGCGTGCCTACCAATCGCTGTGTGCCTGTGTATCTATCCGCAAATATATGTTAGTGTAGGGCACTTGGAAAACACCAAAAGGAGAAAGAAGAAAAGAAAAGCCAGTCATTGTGAATATTTTTGTTTTCCTTCCCTTTTGCTTGTTTTTCTTTACTTTTCCTTTCTCTGTTACCTGCTTTCCTTTCTTTTTACTTATGTAACTCTACAAGTGTCCTTAAATGGAGTGAGCTTGCTGACTGATATCTCTTCTCCTATGTCACACTTTTAGTGGCTGCCTAGCATGGCATCAGGTTGTATTGCATTTTTTTTTAACCAATCCCCTATTTCTGAGCATTTAGTTTGTTTCCATTTTTCATACTTCTAAACAACACTGCAATGGACATCTTCATGGGTAGGCTTGTGGATGTCCATGACTATTCCTTACATCTCTAGGTATGTTAGTTTTGAGAGTTTCTTCTGTGTAGGGTCAGATTTGCAGGAGGGGCATCTCCTGGGTACCAGGGAGGGACAGTGGTTAGGCCTAGGGATAGGTAGGGATGCTGGATGGAGGAGTCTAAGGCTAATCAGGAAGTGACATCTCAGGACAGTGAGATGCCCAGAGAGTCCTCAAGGGCTGGGCTGTGTCCTCATGAGTCCTCATGTATTTTGTATTTTTAGTAGTGATGGGGTTTCACCATATTGCCCAGGCTGGTCTCGAATTCCTGACCTAGAGTGATCTGCCTGCTTTGGCTTCCCAAAGTGTTGGGATTACAGGTGTGAGCCACCAGGCACATTCTGGGGATTTAATAAGCCCTTGTCAATGTATCTCCTGGCTGGAGAGGCTAGGTCAGTGATATGGTTTGAATCCGTGTCTCATGTTGGAGGTGGGGCCTGATGGGAGGTGATTGGGTCGTGGGGCCGGATCCCTGATGGCTTGTGCTGTCCTTGAGATAGTGAGTCCTCATGACTCTTGAGGACTCTAGGACGTGAAGGACTCTTCCTAACATGAAGCCCTAGAGTGTGCTTCATGTTACCCCAGCCACTCACAGGGAATCCCAGTAAAAGTCTTTCCTGTTTGCAAAGAACAGGATCTATAATGTCATTCATCCCAAACAGAGCCCATGGCAGGGAGATGTTGGAAGGGTCTCTTGAGCCTGATCAACTCACATCTCCCTACCATCCTTCTTTAAAATGTCTCTGCTTTACCCCCTTTCACTCCTCCCTCCCCGTGATGGTCAACTTGTCAATTTTATTGTTGGGTGGTCCTTCTGATACTAAGGGTGGAAGAGGGGAGAGGGAAAGACTCTCAGGATGGCCTGGTCTCTGGGTGGGCTATCTGTCTACAAAACCCATCAGACCTTTCAGGAAGGTTACCTCTTGCTAATATACCTTTTCTACAGAAATAGCATATCATGGTACTATGTCAAAAGCGTCTTCCTAGCCTTGAATTACATTACAAAGGACCCAGATCTCTCTATTGCGTTGGCCTTGAAGCTAGGGAGCCTACTATACCCTAAAAAGAGAAGAAGGAAAACCTATCCCACCAGGTGTGGGAAGGTATTTCCTCTTTCCACCTGTGTTTTGCTAAAGGTCCCTTGATCATGTCTTGGTAGTGGTAAGCGGAGATATAGGAGGAGACCCTGATTCGTGCTTAGGGGTGGGAGGTTGAGTGGAAGGGACAGGCAACAGGGCCTCCGAAAGCCCTCAGACTCAGAGGTGACAGCTGAAGTAGAGGGAGGAAACTCAGGGGCAGGGAAATATCTGAAAGCCCTGGAATATGCATCCAGGAGCCCCTCGCTGCTGAGAGCTGGAAGAGCTTTGTGCTTTTACACCCACTTTATAGATGGGAAGACTGAGGCCTTGAGAAATTAACTGACTTTTCAGAGACATACACCTGGCTAGAATTATGAAACAGGTAGAATTACGAAACACCTTAAATTAGGCAAAAAAAGATGAGAAGGCGTCCGTTTTAATTAGATATTAGCTCTTACCTGTTTCTGTCAGAGTTTGTGCCTGTCGTGGTCTCTGAGCTATTTTATGTTTTGTAAGTTACAGAAAACTGGTAATAATGCAAACTATTCTTGTCCAATGAGACGCAAATGAAGTTTGTCGGGTGATATCAATTGGTATCTTGTCAGGGGTGGGTGTGCTAAACACTGTACATAGACACGTGCTCCTTGGATTCTTCTTTGAATTATGTATAATATCTTACTGGTTTCCTCATCAAGGAGTCAAAATCTTTGATATGTGCACATTTTATGTTGGTATGACATTCATGACTTTATTTTTTAAAAAACATATCTTAGTGGGCTTGGAATTTCATCAAATGGGTCTGTCTTACAGCAGAGATTTGTCTTTTGTGGGAGGCATTAAGGCACTGGGTCTTCAAAAGAGAGGGATATCAGTGTCGGCTGAGTCAATCCTAGAGGGCTCTCTGGAAGAGGGAGCCTTTAGGGTTACAAAAGGATTTATAGAGTGAGACCTGAAGGTAGAGGGCTTCCCAGGTAAGAGGGCAGGGTCTCGGGTCAGAAAGGAGTAAAGCGGCAGGTAAAGAGGCCTGTCTGAACAAAGGGTGGGCTCTGAGGTTCCAGGGGCCAGATGGGAGATAGGAGTGAGACTCCAGGTAACAGAGCCTGCACTTGACGCTGTGGGCAGCAGAGAACCACTGCAGGCTCTTGAGGGAAGAAGGGACTTAATAAAATGTACTTGCTTAGAAGGCTGGTCTCTCAGGTCCTAGACCATTCTGGGGATTTTTCTTTTTCTTTTTGAGACAGAGTCTCACTCTGTCACCCAGGCTGGAATGCAGTGGTGTGATCTTGGCTCACTGCAACCTCCACCTCCTGGGTTCAAGTGATTCTCCTGCCTCAGCCTCCCAAGCAGCTGGGATTACAGGTACTTGCCACCACGCCCAGCTAATTTTTGTATTTTTAGTAGAGGTGGGGTTTCACCATGTTGCCCAGGTTGGTTTCGAATTCCTGACCTCAAGTGATCCGCCCCCCTTGGCCTCCCAAAATGCTGGGATGACAGGTATGAGCCACCACACCTGGCCCATTCTGGGTATTTAATAAGCCCTTGGCACCATTTCTCCTGGCTGGAGAGGCTAGGTCAGTGATATGGTTTGAATCTGCGTTTCATGTTGAAAGGTCATCCCAGATGTTGGAGGTGGGGCCTAGTGAGAGGTGATTGGGTCATGGGGGCAGATCCCTGATGGCTTGGTTTTGTCCTCGAGACAGTGAGTCCTTGTGAGATCTGAGATCTGGTTGTTAAAAGTGTGTCCCCCACGCCCTCACTCTCTCTCTTGCTCCTGCTTCCATCATGTGACACCTACTCCCTCTTCACCTTTCGCTGTGAGTAAAAGCTCCCTTAGGCCTTCCCAGAAGCCAAGCAGATGCTGGTGCCATGCTTGTGTAGCCTCAGAACCATCAGCCAAATAAACCTCTTTCCTTACAAATTACCCAGTTTCAGGTATTCCTTTATAGCAATGTAAGAACAGCTTAACATAGCCAGGCTGTCCCTTCTGTCTCCCCATAGAAGGGAAGCCTCCCTTCCAGGACCCTGGCCTGGGTCTCCAGGAGCTGAAGTGTAAAAGGGAGCTCTCCTCTCCTACCCCCAGGGACCCTTCTGGGGAAACTTATTTCTGGGCCTTCTTGAAGATCGCTGTTCACGGTAGAGTTTATTTCAGGGTAAGTGGCTGAGGGCTGAGCGGGACTGCATATAGAACGTTCTGCTCCTGCTCCCTGCCCAGTCCTGACATCTCCTCAGAGAGGTCTGACAATGTGTTGGTTACATTACATGTAGCCTTTAATTCCATCCTCCCAACATCCTGAGGAGGTGGGTAAGATTGCCTTCATTTTTCACATGCCCCGGTGAGGTTTATGGAACTCAAGTAGCTTGCTCAAGGACACATAGCTAATTAGGAGCAGAGTTTCTCCCTAAGCCTGCCTCAAACTTTTAAAACACACATGCTGAATGAAGAGACCCTCCAAACAGGCTTTGTGTATGCAACATGGCTGTTCATTCACTCGGGTGCCAGCAGGCTGAGTCTGAAGAGTTGGCAGAGGGCGGTGGGATGGGAGTTGGTTTTATAGGTTTGGGGTAGGCAGTGGAAAGTTACAGAAGTTACAGTTTAGGGTGGTTTTTTCCAAGCTGGGAGGGGGTTGTAGGTTTGCAGGCTGGGAGGGGGTCGTAGGGTGTGGAGTCACAAGATTGACCAAGGTCGGTTACAAAGTCCAATGGCCTTATCAATTGGGGCAGGAATAAGAAACAATAGAAGAACCTCTCAAAGTTAAGTAGGTCCTACAGGGGTTGATCATTTCTTCCTCTTCGTGGTCTTCCAGTGACTTCAGATTTTCCAGGAACTCATCTGGAGTGTCCCTGCAGATCACAGAGGTTAACATGGTGTCCATGGAGCCATCAGTCAGCCCAAAACACCTTACACAAACAAATTAGGCCAAAATAGGCAAAATCGCTCCTTTGTGGGGCTCACTGCCTAGAGTGGGTGATACACGTTAGTCAAGGAGTCATGGGGTAGATGTAAAGTCGCATCGATAAGGTGGCCACAAAGGTCTGACCTTGCCAGGGTGTGGGGTGAGGCCAGGGCTGATTTTCATCGTGACAGCAAAGGTGTTAGAATATTTTAAGCAATGCTAGAGAGGCAAAGAAGCAGACCTGCATTTTGAAAAGACAACTTTAGTGGTAGTGAGGAGATGGTTGGGGGCAAGACAGAATGGAGGCAGGGACTGAGCATGGTAGCTCATGCGGCGGCTCATCTCAACACGTTGGGAGGCTGAGGTGGGAGGATTGTTCGAGCCCAGGAGTTTGAGACCAGCCTGGGCAACATTGTGAGGCCCCATGTCTTTACAAAAATAAAAGTAAAATAAAAATTAGCTAGATGTGGTGATGCCTGCTTGTGGTCCCAGCTACCCGGGAGGCCAAGACAGGGGGATCACTTGAGCTCTGGAGATCAAAGCTGCAGTGATCTGTGATTGGGTCACTGCATTGCAGCTTGGACCCTACCTGAAAAACAGAGAGGAGGCAGGGAAGCTGGCTAGGTGGTGGTCACACTAGCCTAGGAGGGAAGCAATAGAGATTTGGGGCTGGAGAGAGATGGACTAGCTGGAGGGACACATTGGCAGTAAACTCAACAGGACTGGGTGATGTCTTGGGAATGCAGATTGAGGAAGTGAGAGGAGTCAAGATGCCTAGAATTCTAGTGGTATTGCCAGTCACCAAGGAACAGAATGCTAGAAGGGAATCAAATGTGAGAAAGGAGAATCTGAGTTTGATTATATACATGTTCAATTTCAGGAGTCCTCCACAGGTAGCAGAATTCTTGAGAGGAGTCCAGGTCACAAAGACAATCTAAGGACTAAACCCTAAGCCTAGGTAGAACTGATTGATCCATCCATCCATCCTCCCATCCTCCTATGGGTCTGCCTATCCTTTCTCCATCATCCTATCACCTATGCATTTATCCATCCGTTCACCCATCTGTCCTCCCACTTACCCACCTAGGCCTCCTCCCATCTCTCAATTCTTCCTCCCTCCCTCCCTCCTTTCCTTCCTCTCATGTTACCACCTTCCCATCCTCCTACACATGCATTTATTCTTCCTCCCATTCACACACTCCTCATCTGTCCATTCAAATGCCCATCACCCATCCACTTACCCCATCTGCGTCTATCCACCCATATGTCCCATGTGTACTAGCTGATGCTCACTACAGCCCAAGAACTCTGCTGTGAACTGACGAAAAAAAAGGATACAGATAAAAAGGTCCCTGCCCTCTAGTAGCTGACAATGTGTTAAAAGAAGCAGATGTATAAACAGATGATCCCAGAACAATATACTTTCTGTGCCAGACATGTGCTCAAAGAAAGAACATTTAACCCAATCTGTGGAGGTGAGAAAAGGTCTCTTTGAGAGTGTGCTTCTTGAGTTGAGCTTAAAGTTCAATCAGGATTTCATCTATGAATGGGATGCCATCAGTGAGATGTTCCAGGAGAGGAACAGCTTGTGTGTACAGTGGTGGAATAGGTGTTGAGAGACCAAGGTGATTCCAGGGACACAGGTAACTTGGAGTATTGGGAGCAAAGTTGGGTGTGAAGGAATGGTGTGTTATGGGGAAATACAGGAAAGGCAGGTTGTAAAGGCCTTGAATGACAGGGTGAAGGCCTTGGGAGCCATGTCAGGACATTAAGAGGGGTGGCATGGTCAGGTTGGTGTTTTAGAAAGATCTCTCTGATGGCCGTGTGGGAGATGAGTTGGGGCACATGGTTGCAGGGGGAATCAAATGGTTCAGCCTCTGCAGAATGAGAACTTAGGATTCTCTAGGTCCAGCTTCTGGGGTCAGCCCAGGCCCCCATATTTGGCCTGGACCCAAAATCACTTCCTTTGCCAAGGCTGAAGTCAGGACAGCTGGGCTGAGATTGTGGGCAGCAGGAAGGTTCAGGGGCTCTCTATTTTCAAGGTGACGTGCAGTATGCCTACCAAGGGCTTTAGTCTGTGATCATCCTTCTCCTGATCTAGGGTTGCCATGGACTTTAATCAATTTCTCACTGGCTTCTCTGTCAAGGTCACCATCGCGTGTCTCAGTTCCATGCCCCACTTTTCTGCCTCTACAATTTGCATCCACAAAACCCATTAATTTCCCATCAGTCATGCTGCGATGTTTCTTCTAGCCCAGTGAAATCTCCACCCAGATGGTTTGGAAGTGACACCTGACAGTGCATAGCCTAGGTGGAGCAGCTACAGTGAGTCAGACATGACCCCAGCCCTCAAAAAGCCAGCAGAGAGGCTGGGGCAAAGACAGATGTCCCATTGGCTTGGACAGATGTCCCAAGGAACACTGGTGAGAGGAAGGCGAGGCAGCTCGGGCTGCAGAGAGTTGGGTGGGTTTGGGCTCAAGTCTTTGCTCTGCTGCACTGAATATGTGACCTTGGGCAAGTCACTTTATTTCCTCAGAGCCTCCATTTTTTCATCTGTGGAATGGGAAAAAAAAATATTGACCTGACTTCATTAGATTTATTTATTGTGAGACAGGGTCTCGTGATGTTGCCTAGGCTGGTCTCGAGCTCCTTGTCTCAAGCAATCCTCCTGCCTCAGCCCACCAAGTTTCTGGGACTGTAGCTGTGAGCCACTGTCCCTGGCTTAGTTTAGTTTAGGTGTTTTTTTTTTTTTTTTTTGTAGTAACTAATGGGAGCAAACTTAGGCCATTTTAACAAAAAACGGAGAATTTACTGGAACCCAAGTCTGGGCTCTCTGAGGCCTTGGTGTGAGAACGAGAGAAACAGGAAACTAGGTACGACTCTGCCTCTTGTCTCTGTGCCTCTCTGCTTGATCACTTAATTTTTTTCTCCCTGTAGACCTTCTTTTTCTATTGTTTTGTATTTTTTTAAAAAAGCCCTCACTGCAGCTTGAGAATGAGTTTACAGGCAGGATTAACTGGCCATCTTTCAACCACAAGCATAAATTCCCAAGAAAGAATCGAATTGGCCAAACTGCACCCCTGGTCCAATCAGCTGTGACCAAAGGGTGGGGTCATGTAGCACAAATATGGCAGTTTGTGGACATGTGCATTAATCGTTTTCGGAGAAGGCGGGACTTGTGAGTCTGGCAAAAACCCCGAAGGTGTTCCCCGTGTCCTCACATGTTCGTTGGGAAGATTAAACAGGATAACGGATGTAAATATTTGGCACAGTGCCGTGTGTAAGCTAAGGGCTCGATAAATGGTAGCTGCTGTTATTCATTCATTGCTATATTTGATAAGCATTTATTGAACGCCTGGTTCTACTGGATCCTACAGTAAGTCCTGAGGATGAGAAAGACTGGGTGACACAGACAGAACTTGAAAAATGAGAGTAATTCAAGTAAAGCTATTTCAGAGGGCTGCCATCAGGATTGCATGTAATGATACATGCAAAGTGTTTAGTACAGTTCCTGACACACAGTAACGTCTCAATAAATGTTGCCTACACATGTCAAATGTCTATTTGTAGAAGAGCAAAGAAAAAACATTTCTTATGGCTTTTCTATTTGTTTGTTGCTCCCCTGGCCACAGGACTAAGACATCTTTGGTTACAAAAGTAGATTTCATTGTTCAAAATAACGTCAGCTGCCAGACTGACAGTTTTCAGATGTTGCATTTGAGTCTAATTCAAAAGTTTACAAAAATAATGTTGGCATCTCTGAACTCAAGCACTTAAATGAAGTATTACCAAGAATTAATGCAGATAAAAATACCCACGTGCAACCTGTGATCATCTTTATTTTTCTGACCAAGAATGAATGAACCTGCACATCTACAGGAGAGTAAATTGTGGTACAGTCACAGGATGGGAACATTCCACAGCAGTGAGAGTGAACATTTACAAATACAAGCTACTATATGAATGACTTCCAAACACCGGGTTGCACTAAAGAAGCTAAATGCTGCATGATTCCATTTGTATAAAGTTCCAAAGCAGGAAAAGCAGATCCATGAGATTGGAGTCCGAGCAGTGTTTACCTTTGGAGTGAGGTGGTGACTAGGAGTGGGAGACTTGCTGGTCATGCTGTTTCTTGATCGGGGTGCTGGGTACATACACAAGTGTATTTTATTTGTGAAAACTGGCAGAACAGTACACTTCTGTGCATTTTAATGTATGCATGTTATACTTTAATTTTTTAAAAAGAGTTTCTTCTCTTTACGCGTTTGCCCAGCCAAGGCAAGAGAGTTAGGGCTACAGCCTAAAGATGGAGGAGGAATTTGGGATTCCAGGCAGAAGGGGCAAAGGGAAAGGAACTAATATTTATTCAGTCTGTGGGAGAACTTTCTTTCCAGGCTTAGTAACAAAAGTAGTTTCGTTTCTTCCAAAACCAGTGTTTATTGTATTTATTTGGAACTATTGCTTGACTGTTGTGAATCTTGCAACAGACAGTGCTTGCCTCTGCAGTGACTGCTACTTAAAGTCACATTTTTGGGGCCCACCTCTAGCAAGTACAGGAATTGTGCCTTTCAGTATCATCCTGGGCTTTTTCTTTAATTTCCTATCCTCATTTTCCTTTGTCCCAATTCATTCACTTATTTTTTGAGATGGAGTTTTGTTCTTGTTGCCCAGGCTGGAGTGCAATGGTGTGATCTCAACTCACTGCAAACTCCTGGGTTCACGCGATTCTCCTGCCTCAGCCTCTTGAGTAGCTGAGATTACAGGCATGCACCACCACGCCTGGCTAATTTTGTATTTTTAGTAGAGACAAAGTTTCACCATGTTGGGTAGCCTTGTCTCACACTCCTGACCTCAGGTAATCCACCACCTCAGCCTCCCAAAGTGCTGGGATTATAGGCATGTGCCACCATGCCCGGCTAATTTTGTATTTTTAGTAGAGATGGGGTTTCACCATGTTGGCCAGGCTGGTCTCGAACTCCTGACCTCAGGTGATCTGCCCGCCTTGGCCTCCCAAAGTGCTGGGATTACAGGGGTGAGCCACCACGCCCAGCCTCATTTATTTTTTTTAAATCAGGGAGTGAATCAGGACAAAGGAGACACACTCCTTTCTGTCCTGGCACTCTCTCCCAGAGTTCCTGGTGACTCTTGGGAAGTCAAGAATGTCTCCACATTCAGCACACAGTCACAACACTCAGAGGAACAGGGAATCCCTGAACCCAATGCCACGAGGCTGCGGTGAGGGGATGGCTGCAGGGAGTGGGGGCTCCACCTCCCTCTGCGTCTACTTCTCTTAAGCAGGCACCAGGAGGCTGAGTCTCTCTGCTATTTGTTTAGAGCCATCCATGATGGACCTGAAACGCCCTGGGGAAGTTGTTCCAAGGAGAACGTTAATCATGTCACCTTAGCACTGGAACAAGCAGGCTTCCTGGCCTGGAGCAGTTGAGCTTTTGCATACAGGGAATGGCAGGGCAGCCTGAGGGCAGTGGAGGCTCATGAATAGGGTCCTGTGGGGAAGAAGCTGTTTTCTCAGCATCTCTACTTGGATTATTGCCGTGTTCATTTTCACTGTCACACAATGTACCTTCTGCCCCCGAAAGCAGGGCACAGACTGGCCTCACTATAACCTCTCCTCAACTCAGACTCTCGAAAAAAAAAAGACATCTTTCCACACTGCAGCCTCTGATTTAAGGCTTCCTGAAATCAAGCCACACCCTTGCTGGAACCTTCCGGGGGCTTTCCATTGCTACAGAATCGAGTCCACAGGGCCTTGTCGCAAGCAGTCAAGGTCCTTTCTGATCTAGTTCCTGCCCAATCTCTAGGTTCTATTCCAGCCACTCTCCACCTCAACTCCTGGGCTCTAGCACCCATCCCCACTGCTCTGGAGGCTTTTCTGATCTTGACTCCCTCAGGTTCAATGAATAGCTTCCTCATCTGAGGCCTCATAGCACACTTCACATTGCAAAATGTTGGACATCACATCCAATTTTCTTTTCTGTTTGTGCATACTTGCTTCCCTGTTTTTGAGCCTTTGGAGGGCAGGAACTGAGTCCTGCCTTCTAAAGGACTGTGGACTTCAGTACTGTGTCCCTAGCTCGATATGTGGTTCAGGGCTCCAGAAACATTTGCTGCAAAAATGGAGTTGGATCATGAAGATACCAGTGATTGTGCTGGAACAAGAGGCTGCCTCCTGAGGCCCTTCAGGTGTGTAGGCCTATCCGCCCTTGTGCTAAATGGCTCCGACTGCTGCACTAATCCTTTCTCTCCTCCTGTTACTCCCAGCTCTCCTCCTTCTTCCGTTTGAGATATCCAAGCTTCACCGAAGAACTGTAGGTTTCTAGAGAGAACAAAATCCATGATTGCTAAATAAATAAGCCACATTCATGGCCAATTCAGCAAAACCAGGTTTGGTGGGAATGACTTCATTCTTACCAGGATGTTGCTGGCTGCCTGGAAGTCCTTTAAAAGACAAAATAAAACACCCTTTAAAAGATACTTTTAGACTTACAGAAAAATACAAAAATAATGTAGAAAGTTCACGCATACCCTTCACCCAGCTTCCCCTAATGTTCAAAAGTTATGTAACCATGGCACAATGGTTGAAACCAGGAAATTAACACTGGTACGATGATGCTATTATTGTACTTATGTAAATTTCACCAGTTTTTCTCTAGTGTTCTTTTTCTGTTTCAGGATCTGATTCAGGATCCCGCATTGCTCATAGCTGTTGTGTTTCCCCAGACTCTTCCAATTTGCCACAGTTCCTGATTCTCTCCTTGCTCTCATGGCCTCTGATGAGTCATGATCAGTTCTGCAGAAGCTTTCTGTTTCTAGTTCCTGGTTGGCTTCCGGGTGACTGAATTTCCTGGAGGCCTTCCTGTAGGACGGGTTCGGAATGAGTGCTTCTTTTTGTTTCCTCCTCTCATTCTCCTTTCTTCCCTTGGGATTTTCCAGAGCAAGAGTCAGTTAGAGAGGAACGCATGATGAGGAGGTGATTAGAGTGTCTTGACCTTGGGTGTTCGTCTCACTGTCATAGTCAGAGTTCTGGCTCCCATCTGCAGTTGATTATGCAATTAGCCATGCACATTGACCTCAGGATAGACACAGATTCCTTCTCGCTCCTCCTTCACTGTATACCTTTCTCCATTCCTGCCTCTACCAGTTGTCTCCTTTGGTTGCAGGTTAGAGGAGGCCCCAAGCTGGTTGGGCCTGGAAGGCGTACTTCCTTGGAGTCATGTGTTCTGGGATCTCTGGCAGGCCTTTTGGGGGATATGGGAAGTGGATTTGGGAAGGAGGTCTGTGTGATGAGGCTTATAGCCCTGATGCATGCACTTATGGGGTCATGTGGCCCATGAGGTTAGGGACAAGTGCAAGGGCCTTGGAGAGAAGTCAGCTGTGGTAACAAAAGGTCCCACAGCTCAGTCCCATCACATTCAGAAAGTTGTCCTCCGATGAGCCTGGGCCTTTCTGAGGGAAAATGGAAGAAGAGGCGAGAACCAGTTCAAATGAATTCATTCAAATATTATTTCATCCATTGACTGCAACAAGTCCTGGTTGGTTATTATTATTATTGTTTTTGTTGTTGCTATCATGATTTTGTTGTTGCTAGGTATAGGGCCATGGGATGAATCAGATGTAGGCCAAGCCCTCAGGGTGCTGAGAGAGAGACAAACCACAGAAGATCTCAGCCATGTGACAAGGGCTGTGTTGGAGGGATATGTTAAGTTTGTGGAAACAGAGAGAGGCGAGTGACTTAGTTGTGACAGGCACGGTCAGTGGATGGGGCAAGTCATGCTAAAGGATTTAGAAGGGTTAGGCAGGCAAGTAGGGAGGGGACTGGTGCTCCAGGAAGAGGGAAGAGCATTTGCAAAGTCCTGGAGTGGAGAGGGCCTGTGGCTACTTGGAAGAGCTGCAAACTCCCCACTCTCACTCCTTCATGCATTTATCCATCCACTTGCTTTGGGCCAGGCACTGTGCTGGGCACAGGAGCCACTAAGGTGAGGCCAACCTAGCTCTGCCTTAGGATCTCAAAGTCAGAGGAGGGAGACAGACAATTATTACAAGAGCAGAAATATACATAGATGCCTTGCAGAGGAGGGAGGATGGTACTATGGTCTAAACATCTCCCCAAATTTATTTGTTGAAACTTAATCCCCATTGTTGTGATATTAAGAGGGAGGCCTTTTAGACAGTGATTAACTCAAAACAGCTCCACCCTCATGAATGGATTAGTGCCTTATTAAAGGACTGGAAGGAACCAGCTTAGGCTGTTTTTGCCTTTTTGTTTTCTGTCATGTGAGGAGGCAGCAGGAAGGTCCTCACCAGACAGTGAATGCTGTGCCTTGATCTTGGACTTCCCAGCCTCTAGAACTGTGAGGAATACATTTCTACTGTTTATAAGTTACCCAGTCTGTGTGTTTTGTTACAGTAGCATAAAAAGACTAGAACAGATGGGCAGGGACGTCTTCTTAGAGGAAGTCTTTGAGTATTCATTTATTCAACAACTATGTAGTGAATGCCACTTATGTGTCTATACTCTGTCTATACCACAGAGACTACAAAGTGAATCATTGTGGCACTTTCATCCTGAGAGTGTTTCAGTCAGCTTAGGCTAAGTTATGTTGTGGTGACAAACAAACCCCAAATATTGGTAGCTTATGACAATGAAGGTTTATTTTTAGCTCATGTTATCTATTCATTGCTGGTAGCAGAGAGAAGAGAGATAGTAGAACCATACATTGGTTCTAAAGTTTCTGCTCTGGGGTGGCATGAGTCTCTTCCACCTACATTTTATTTGACAGGATGAGTCACGTGACCAAGTTTGACGTCAGTGCATCAGGGATACATAATCCTCCCACGGAGAAGGGCAATGAATATTTTGACCAATAATCATACTCTACTATATGTCTGAGTAAAGGCTAATAACTCAGTCTGCCTAGAATGTATGGGATAAGGGTGGCTACAACAATAAAAAGATTAAGAAGTCAAGGAGAAGCGACATCGTGTGGGGCCTTGGGTACCAGGCTGAAGAGTTTGGGTCCCATCGAGTGTCAGTGGAGAGCCACTGAAGATATGAAGAGTTCTGTTGAGTTTTAAGCAAAGGAGAGCAAGGTCTTATTTATGTTTTAGAAAAATCATTTCAGTAGCTTCAGGAAAAGGCTGGCCTAGGGGTGGGGGTATTGAGGCCAGAAATAAGAAAACAAACTGAAAAGTTGTGAGAATACCACAGTAGAGCGAATGAAGAATGCTCAAACTAAAGTTGGAACAGTAAAGAAGGAGAGGGCTTCTAGAGCTGTTAGGAACAGAATCAAGGGAATTCTTTGGCCCATTGTTCAACAGATATTTTAGAAACAAAGAATGAATGAGACTGGGCATGGTGGCTTATGCCTGTAATCCCAGCAGTTTGGTAGACCAAGGTGTGTAGATCACTTGCGGCCAGGAGTTGGAGACCAGCCTGGCCAACATGGCAAAACCTCGTCTCTACTAAAAATATAAAAATTACAGGTGCATGCCTGTAATTCCAGCTACTCAGGAGGCTGAGGCATAAGAATCGCTTGAACCTGGGAGGTGGAGGCTGCAGTGAGCCAAGATCACATCACTGCACTCCAGCCTGGGTGATGGAGTGAGACTCTGTCTCAAAAAA
>NW_016107700.1:2934926-2951303 GCF_001604975.1 Cebus imitator
AAAAAAAAAAAAAAAAAAAAAAAAGAATAAATGAATAAGTGAGAGAGTACACCTGAACCTTGTACATCAATAAAATGACCAAAAACTTGATCCCTTATAAAGTGAGACAGAACTTGATCAAAAGTTTTTATTCTTTTTAAACTTTATTGATGATTTTCAAAAGTGTACTTTTAATTTACGTATTGTAACATTTTTTTGGAGTACAGATTTATGATTTTGACAAATGCATAGACTTGTGTAACCACTACCACAATTAAGATATTCAACAGTTCCATCAGCCTAAAAGTCTCTCTAATGCAGCTTCTCTTTGTTATGTTAGTCCAATCTTCCCTTCTCCCTAGCTCTTGGAAACCCTGATACATTCTCTGTTGCTACCGTTTTGCCTTTGCAGAATATGGTATAAATGGGATCACACAGTATGTAGTCTTTTGAGTCTAACTTCTTTCAAGTAGCATAATGCATTTGAGATTCACCCAAGTTGTTGCATGTATCAATGTTTCTTTCCTTTTTACTTCTCAATAATATTTCATTGTATGGCTGTGCCAGAGCTGGTTTATCTACTTGTCTTAGCCCATTTGGGCTATATAACAAAATACTATAAACTGGATGGTTTATAAACAGCAGCAATTTATTTCTCTCAGTTCCAGGGGCTGGCAAGTCCAAGATAAAGGCATCAGCAGATTTGGTAGATTTGGTGTCTGATGAGGGTTCACTTATTGGCTCATAGACAGCACCTTCTAGCTGTGTTCTGACATGGTAGATGGGGATCTTCTGGGGCTTCTTTTGTGAGGGTACTGTGTTAGTCCATTCTTTTGAGACCAAGTCTTATTCTGCCACCTAGGTGGAGTGCAGCAGTATGATCTCAGCTTACTACAACTTCTGCCTCCCGGGTTCCAGCGATTGTCCTACCTCAGCCTCCTGAGTAGCTGGGATTACAGGTGTGTGTCACCATGCCCAGCTAATTTTTGTATTTTTGGTAGAGATGGGGTCTCACCATGTTGGCCAGGCTGGTCTTGAACTCCTGGCCTCAAGTGATCCACCTGTCTCCCAAAGTGCTGGGATTACAGGCGTGAGCCACCGCACTCAACCTTAGTTCATTGTCACATTGCTATAAAGAAATACTTGAGATTGGGTAATCTATAAATAAAAGAGGTTTTATTGGCTCACAGTTTTGCAGGCTGTACAGGAAGCATGGTGCTGGCATTTGCTGGACTTCTGGTGAGGCCTCAGGAAGCTTTTACTCATGGTGGAAGATAAAGCAGAAGGTACATCACATGGCAAAAGTGTTGCAGGTGATGCCACATACTTTTAAACAACCAGATCTCACATAAACTCAGAGTGAGAGCTCACTTATCACCAAGGGGATGTGCCACACCATTGATGAGGGATCCACCTCCGTGATCCAAACACCTTCCACCAGGCCCCACCTCCAACACTGGAGACTGTATTTCAATATGAGATTTGGAAGGGACACATATTCAAACCATATCAGGCACTTACCCCATTCATGAGGGGTTTGCTTGCATCATTTAATCCCATCCCAAAGCCCCCACTTCTAAATACCCTTACATTGGGGATTAGGTTTCAACATATAAATGTGGGAGGACAGAAACATTCAGATCATAGCACTGCTCACCAGTTGAGAGACATTTTGTTGTTTCTGATTTTGGTGTTATGAGTACAGCTACTATAAACATATGAATTCAGTTTTGTGTGTTATAGTGGTTGTTACATCAATTGAGTATTTA
Source organism: Cebus imitator (assembly GCF_001604975.1). Taxonomy (NCBI): domain Eukaryota; kingdom Metazoa; phylum Chordata; class Mammalia; order Primates; family Cebidae; genus Cebus; species Cebus imitator. The sequence goes on from NW_016107700.1 coordinate 2,936,675, forward strand.
GTGGGATTGCTGGGTCATGTGGTAAGCATATGTCCAACTTTATAAGAAACTGCCAAACTGTTTTTGTAAAGTGGTTGTATCATTTTGCATTCCCATCAGCAATGTATGAGTGCATCAGTAGCTCTGCACTTGGTTTTGTCAGTGTTTTCCCCATTATAATGGGTATTGGCATGTCGTTGTGGGTTCAATGTGCCTTTCCCTAATGAGTAATCATGCTGAGAATCCCGTGCTTATTTGCCATCCGTATATCTTCTTTTGTGAAGTGTCTGTTCAAATATTCTGCCCATTTTTTTTTTTCTTTTTGAGATGGAATCTCACTCTGTTGCCCAGGTTGGACTACCGTGGCACGATCTTGGCTCACTGCAACCTCTGCCTCCTGGGTTCAAGTGATTCTCTTGCCTCAGCCTCCTGAGTAGCTGGGACTACAGGCGCATGCCACTATGCCCGGCTAATGTTTTGTATTTTTAGTAGAGACAGGGTTTCACTGTGTTAGCCAGGATGGTGTTGCTCTCCTGACCTTATGATCTGCCTGTCTCAGTCTCCCAAAGGGCTGGGATTACAGGTGTGAGCCACTGCACCTGGCCATATTTTGTCCATTTTTAATGTGGGTTGCTTATTTTCTTACTGTCAAGTTTGAGAGTAGTTCCTATAGTCTGTATATCCTTTGTCAGATATATGACAGTCCGTGGCTTTTCTTTTTCATGCTTGTAATTTTTATTTTGCTCTTTTTAGAGCAAAAGTTTCTAGTTTTAATGAAACCCAACTTATCAGTTGTTTCTTTTTATGAATTAAGTTCTCAGTGTCATTCTCCAAAAACTCTGCCTAACCGTAGGTCATGAAGATTTTACCTATATTTTATTTTAAAAGTTTAAAGGTTTTTATATTTTACACTTAGGTCTATGATTGTTTTTGAATTAATTTTTTGTATGAAATGAACATATAGGTCAAAGATTTTTTTCCTGCATGTGGATGTCTAATCGTTTCAGCATGATTTGTTGAAAATTCTGTCCTTTCTCCACCGACTTGTTTTTTCATGTTTGTCAAAATTCAATTGATTTTATTTGTGGATCTATTCCTGAACTCTGTATTATATTCTACATAGATCTATAGTCAGATAGATACATAGAATGTGTCTCTTCTTTTGCCAGTACCATATTGACTTGATGACTGTAACTTTATAAGAAGTTTTGGAATCAGATAATGTGAATCCTTTAGCTTTGTTCTCCTTTCTCAAAGCTGTTTGGCTCTTCTGCATTCTTTGGATTTTTATGTGAATGTTGGAATCAGCTTGTCAATTTATACAAAAAAGCCAGTTAGGATTTTGATTGTGATTGAGTTGACTCTATAGATCAATTTGGAGAGAATTTATATTTTAAGAATTCTGAGCCTTCCAATTCATGAACATGGTAGATCTCCCCATTTATTTACGCCTTCTTTGATTCCTTTCATTGCTATTTTGTAGTTTTCAGCATACAGGTCCTGTACTTATTTTGTTAGAGTGTAACTAAGAATTTCACTTTTACAAATTGCATCTCTCCATGTTTAACACTTTGTCTCTCTTGATCCATCACTTATTTATATTTGCTAGTGAGTCTTCACTTACTATAGATTGCTTATTATAAAGGAAATTTTTAAATCTTGCAAAAGACAAAGGATTTCACAAAGTTGCTAGGAGTGTTGTTGGACAATTACTCAAATCTACGACGTCAGAGACAAAGGAAGATCCAGATGAGTTGGGTAAATTAACAAAATGAGTATTGACAAGGAAGATAAAATATGACTTTAAAGAGGGAATGATTTAAATATCAAAGGATTGTGAGAAGCCTTTGGGAAAACTAATGAGCCTGGAATATTTGTATAAAAATTATCTTTGTGTAAATCAAAGATAAAATATAAGGAAGCTAAGTTATATTCCTGTATATATATATTGGGAGAATATCAACACTTGAATTTTCCTTTCTTTAAGAGTTAGAAAATGTTGGCAGTAAAAATAAAAACTTTCTTACATAAAATATGAAAACTTAAAATAATTTTTGGTTTTATTTTAAAGTCTCAATCAACCCTTACCTTCTAGTAATTATTAGATAAATCAGGTCACTGTTTTAAGTAGATTCATTTCAATTAGCCTTATAGTTTTTACTCCTCCAGCCAGCAGACAAACCCTGGGTTTATCAGCTGATCCAAATGGACACTGAAAAATATGCCAGCCCTCCAGCTTCAGGAATAGCCAGATGCAGAATCCCAGATTTGGTCAGCTGAGAATTCCTGTGTGATGGAAGAACTCCAAGATTACCCCCAATTATCCCCACCTCTGATACTCCAGCCGTGTGTAATCCCCTCCACTTGAGTGTGGCAGGACTTGGGACTCATTTATAATGAACGGGATAGAAAAGGTGACCAACGTGACAGGATGCCACTTCAGTGATTACATTAGATAAGACTGTGGTGTTCTCTTGTTAGTGGACTCTCTCTCTCTCTGTCTTGCAGACTTCAATGAAGCAGGCGAGTATGTTGGGGAGGCCAGCAGTTCAACGGGCTGCAAGGACTGAATTCATTCAACGATGTAATCTTGGAAGTAGGTCCTTCTCTAGTCAAGGCTTGAGATAAGATTGTGTGGATGACAATTTGATTGTAGCTTTCAGAGGGGATCCTTGAGCAGAGAACCCAGCAATGTTATTCCTGGACTCCCAGCTCATAAAAACTATGAGGTGATAAATACATGTTGTTTTAAGCTGCTAAGTTTGTGATAATTTGTTACATAGCAATAGATAGAGAAAACATCTGGATGCATTTAGCCACGCTTACATAAACCCACCGTACATGTGATTCATTTAGTTCTGGTATAAACTTTTCACTACAGACCCTGTATTAGTCTGTTCTCACACTTCTATAAAAAACTACTTGATACTGGGTAATTTATGAAGAAAAGAGGTTTAATTGACTCACAGTTCCACAGGCTCTGCAGGACGCATGCCTGGGAAGGCCTCAGGAAGCTTACAATCATAGCAAAAGGCTGAAGAGGAAGCAAGCACCTTCTTCACCTGGCAGAGCAGGAGAGCTAGAGTGAAGGGGGAAGTGCAAGACACATTTAAACAACCCATGATCCAATCACCTCCCGCCAGGTCCCTCCCCAACACTGGGAATTACAATTCAACATGAGATTTGTGTGGGGACACAGAGGCCAACCATAACCAAATCCTATCAGACCCACACTTCTTTCCCTCTCTCCTTCCCTTCCTTCCTCTGTCCTTTCCTTCTTTCTTTCCTTCTGTTAGGAAAGATTATGAAAGACTTTCAAATAGGCAAAAAAATGTTACTGGTTTTTTTGTCCAGTACACTCTTCTAGGTTATTGCCTTTTATTGTCTTTGAGCTATTTTACAACTCTGTAAGTTGAAGAAAACTCAGAATAATGCAAATTATTCTTGCCCATGGGAGTACAAATGATTGTGTCCAATGGAATGCAGTTGATATTTACCCTGTGGATAGACCAGTTTTATTTCTGTATGCAAGTTGATTTCAGCATTCTTTACGGCCTTTACTGTGGGATTCTCTGAATACTCCTTTCAGTGGGTTGTAACATCTGACTGGTTCTATCATAAACTAATGAGTTAAATAAAACTTTTGATACATATTCATTTTATATGAGTAAAGAGTTATGATTTTTACCTTAGAAAAATATCTTTTGGCTAGGTGTGGTGGTTCACACCTGTAATCCCAGTACTTTGGGAGGCTGAGATGGGCAGAATATGAGTTCAAGAGCTTGAGACCATCTTGGCCAACATGGTGAAACCTCGTCTCTACTAAAAATATAAAAATTAGCTGGACATGGTGGCATGCACCTGTAGTCCTAGCTATTCAGGAGGCTGAGGCAGGAGAATCACTTGAATCCAGGAGGTGGAGGTTGCAGTGAGCTGAGATAACGCCACTGCACTCCAGCCTGGCGACAGAGGAGTGATACTGTATCTAAAAAAAAAAAAGCCAAAAAAAAAAAATCTTTTAACATTTTCTTCCTCCTCCCCTTCCTTCTTTCCTTCCTGTTAACATTGAATAATTACTATGTGCAAAATTTGGTTCTATTATCTTTCCAAGATTTATTTCCCTTGAATTTCACAAAAACTTAGAGTAGGCATTTTATTACCCTATTTTATTTACAAATGAGAAAATTGTGACTCAGGGAGGTTAAGAAACATGACTGCTTGTAGGAGAGTGCTGACTTATCCAGGACTGCTGACTCTGAGCCACCAGACCACCTGGCCTGGGACTGAGGGGTTTCCCAGGACACAGGACTTTTAGTACTAAAACTAGTCCTGGGCAAGCCAGGATGAGTCTATCACGCTGCATAGCTCCAGAAAGCCCAGGAAATGGACTCACCATGTTTAGCTTCGGATGTCCTGTCTTATCTCCCAAGTCCTGCCCAGTACATGCTGGTGTTTCGCTTCAGGGCTGTTTTGTGTTTGCAAATGCCCTGATGACTTTCACTCTTCCCTATGCTTTGCAAAATACTGGCTGCTTTATGTAGTCCTCCAGGGAGGGCTGCTCCAGGGAGGGCTGTTCCAGCTCTTGCCCAAAATGCCCTGTGTCTACAGGCCTTTCCCTGCTCAGCCAGCAAAAGCCAAGGTAGAATTTTGTTGCTTCCTTCCTTGTGAAGATTCACTTCCTGTCCAGAGTCTCATCTGAAAACAAAAGCCCCTACTCAGCACAGTTTCCTGTGTAACAACATTAAACATCCCCTCAGCAACCATTTTACAGGAATATTATAAGATAACTGTGCTTTCTATGCCCTGGATAGAAAGCACATTTCTCTGCAATGTATAAGACCACATTGCAAAGTTTTGTGAAGTCTCCCTAAGTGTTGGAGAATACACAGATTTCCTAAACATCCCAGATAACCTCTGGATGGGCTGAGAGAAATGGGCCCCAGCGGTTTCTCTTATCTTTGAGGAAGAGGAATGTTGGATATTTCTATGTATTGCAGAATCCTATGGAGTTCACTTGGCTGGAAAACTGGGTTTCCCTCATCTTATACACTGTAACTGCTCTGATCCAGAAAGTGGCTGGAAATTTGTGGTTAAAGAACTCCAAAGGTTAACAGGATTAGACTCCCACAGATCAAGTTCAAAGAAATGCTTCAGAAGTAAGCAAACAAACAAAATTAATCACCCTCTAACAACAGTCTTCTGGAATCAAGGGTGATGACTTCAAAAGCAATTAACTTTTTTTTTTTTTGAGACAGAATCTCACTCTGTCACCCAGGCTGGAGTGCAGTGGTGCGACTGCACCCTCTGCCTCTGAAGTTCAAGCGATTCTCCTGCCTCAGCCTCCTGAGTAGCTGGGATTACAGGCAGCGGTCATCACACCCAGCTAATTTTTGTTTTATCTTTAGTAGAGACAGAATTTCGCCATGTTGGTCAGGCTGATAATTCTTAAAGGTCTCTGTTGCATTAGCCGTGAATTCAAAACTTAAAAAAAAAAAAAAAAAAAAAAAAAAAACAGAAACTTTTAGTGTTAGAAAATGGTATTTGGGGATAAATTTTGCTTAGCAATTCACTATTTTCCAATTACAAGAACGTGCTTAGAAATCAACATTAAGATAACTTTTTTTTTCTGATTATAAAAATAATATATACTGCTTATAGAGAGTTTGGAAAACACAGTATAAAGAAGAAAACTTTTTCATAATTCTGCAACCTGAAGATGCATATCTACTAGAAAACAATTAAGATCTGACTGTAAAGAATTCACTGGGTTTTGCTTTTAGCCTTGACCTTGAATTTAGTGCACGATCACCACGTCCCAATATGACTTTTAATGGTTGCTCGGTATTGTTATGTGGATTTGCCATAATTTGCTTAAATCTCTTATTGTTGAACGTTTATATTGTTCTTAATTTTTTGCTTGTAAATAACACTGAACTTACTGTGGCAGATACACCCTGTGCATCTTAGGTTAATCCCTAGGAAGGGGATTGCTGGGTGGGCAGCGGTTTTGATTGTGAACATCAGATACTCTACTAGTCACCTTGAGGCCAGTAAGATTTATCCTAAGGATTCTTGACCTGGGAGGCGCCTGGAATCAGGGCGCTCAGGGACTACAGCCCTGTTCCTGGCCCAGAGTCAACCTTCCAGGATTGGCTTGGCGAAAGCAGGGCGGGGCCGAGTAGGAGGACGGGGCGTGGACACTGCGGCAGGGCCACCCGGTGCAGGGAGGGATGGTGGGGTGCACTGTGACCCTCACAAATCCAAAGATCCGGCAGCCAAGACCAGGCGCTCCCGGAGAGCTGAGATTCTTGGCGCTGGCTGGGCTGCTGGAGACAGCAGGTACCCCGTTCCTTCGGGAAGGTGGGGGACCTAGGTCCCGGTCTCTCTCTACCCCATCAAACCCTGGCGCGACGGGAGAGCGTAGCGAGAGCCCAGGCAGGTCGTGGGGCTGGACCAGGTTCTCCGTCAAGATCCAGGACCCCCAGAACCTGCGGTCCATTGCCAGGATTCCCTGCGCGGAGCTTGCGGACGCCGACCCGGGCAGAGCATTTGTTGACACAGCGCGCCCTCTAGTGGTCATTTTCCTGTGACCCTCCCAACAGGCACAGACGATGCTCTCGGTTCAGCCTCCAGCCCCCCAGGTCTGGGAAGTCTGTAGATCCGCATTCTCCTGGGACCCAGGAGGCAAGGGTTGAGGGTGGGTTAGGGGTTGGGAGGGCGTCTAGTCCCAACTCTGTCTCTAACTTGCCTGTGTGGCTCTGGCCACATCTGAACCCCGGCTGGGTCTCACCTTGGCCATCTGTGAAATGAGGAAGGTCATGCTGGCTTCACAGTTTTCGCTTGGGGAAGGGCAAGGGCTCTGAGCCTCTGCTCGCCTTGCCCATTTTCACTAGGCTTGGGACCCCGGGTTGGCTGGAGCAGGCATGTGCAGTGTGATCAGAAGATTCCAGGAGGCACTGGGTTTGTGCCCTACGTTGGGGTACAATAAAATGCACAAATTCAGAGGCAGGCTCTCCGCCACTGTGAGGATCACTTCCTACCTTAGGGTAAACAGGTGCCAAGCAGAGGAGGTGACCAGGGTGGCCAGGAGCTCAGAGCGAGGCCCCTTTGAAGGTTGGAGGGACACAGATTATCTTATCTGGAGGTGTCTTGGGGACAGGGAAGCTTCTTGGAGAAGGAAGTAGTGGACAGATTTCATGGGCTCCAGGGACTGGACAACTGTGAGTTCAGGCAGCAACTACTTCAGATAGGTGAGAAGACAGCTCAGAAACCAGCTGGAAGGGGTGGCAATGGCAGAAATGGCTGAGTAAGGAGCACTTCTCCCCGAGAAAAGCAATGAGAATACTGGCCAAAATTGTCAAAACCAACTTTTTCAGAACTCTGGAAATTAATAAAAAACGTGCAGCTGGGTGTGGTGGCTCAGGTCTGTAATCCCAGCACTTTGGGAGGCTGAGGCGGGCAAATCACGAGGTCAGGAGTTCGAGACCAGCCTGGCTAATATGGTGACACCCTGTCTCTGCTAAAAATACAAAAATTAGCCGGGTGTGGTGGTGCGTGCCTGTAGTCTCAGCTACTTGGGAGGCTGAGGCAGGAGAATTGCTTGAACTTTGGAGGTGGAGGTTGCAGTGAGCCATGATTGCACTCCAGCCTGGGTGACAGAGACTCCGTCTCAAAAACAGCAGCAACAACAACAAAAACCAAAACCAACCAACAAACCAAACAAACAAAAAACAAAAAAACTTGCAACAATCCAGGGAGTACTATTGTTTTTTTTTTTTTTAAACAGTGACATATTGGTAAGAACAGTGAGGTGCTTTTTTTTTCTTTCCAAATAGAGACATGGTCTCGTTATGTTGCCCAGGTTGGTCTCAAACTCCTAGACTCAAGCAATCCTCCCTCCTTGCCCCCTCAAAGTGTTGGGATTACAGGTATGAGCCACCACACCTGGCAGAGCTTGATGGTATTTTAACTTGTCCTCTTTCTCCCAAGACTTGTGGTAGCCTTGAAACCCAGTGGTTTCATAATCATGGTGAATACCAGCAGCCGAGAGACAAACAGAAAGACCAGAACAAGGTTGGAGCTTCTGCAAAGTCCAATTCCCAGACAACTGTCAGTATTCAACTTGTCTGGTAGGTAGTTCCCTGGAAGAGACTCCACGTGCAAGGCTGTGTTCATTTGACTTGACTTGGTGCACTCAATGCATACAGCCTTTTCTCTGGGGGCATTTGTTGAAAGTAATCAGTGGCAATTGTTTAACATTGCAGCTGCCTGAGGCAGTGATAATGGCTGGGGCAAATAAGAAGCTAACAAAAATTTTAAAAGGAAAAGTTGAGGAATGAGCCGTCCATAGCAGTCTTTGAAAAGCTTTGGCACATTCTTAGGAATCTACAAACATCCCCTCTTCTGTAGGTTCTCTGATGGTGATGGTGGTGGTGGTGGTGTGTGTGTATGTGTATTTGTGTGTGCATGTGCATGCTTGTATGCATGTTTGTATGTGTGTACATGTGCTCTCTCAGCTCTAGAAATGGAATAATCTCAAAGGTTTTTTTTCTCTTTTTTTGAGACAGGGTCTCACTGTGTTACCCAGGCTGGAGTGTAGTAGTGTGTTCAGAACTCACTGAAGCCTTGACCTCCCAGGCTCAAGTGATCCTCCTGTCTCAGCCTCCCAAGTAGTTGGGACCACAGGTGCCTGCCACCATGCCTGGCTAATTAATTTTTTTTTTTTTTTTTGGTAGAGATAGGGTCTCCCTATCTTGCTCAGCCTGAAGATTTTTCTTTATTTAGGTATAAAAAAAATACAGTACTTGTCATACACCAGTGTGGCCAATATATAGTCATCATCTGCAGAGCAATTATTACAATTATAGAAAATAGAAAGTTATAGGAATTGTTTTTCCAACTAAAAAACCTGAATTAATATTGTTAACCTAAATAGCAATCTGCTTATTATGCAAAAACCCTTATTCTATATGTCTGTGAAAGCTAGACACTTGTAAGTATCATTAGTAAAAAACCATTATGAGAAACTAGTTATTGGTTAAAACAAAAAAGTCAGTGTTATCTACAATCCCTCACAGTGTGAGGGGCTTGCCCAGAGTGGGAACCTCGGTCATGACAAGGGCGAGCTGGGCGTCTCCTTCCTGCTCCTCTCTGTTGACTGATGAAACTTCTCCAAGGCATGTTTGCAGTGAATGTTCCAGTGGGAGATGCATGGAGGACCCACAGAGGTTGAGCAGGGCAGGACCTTGCCTTCTGCAAGGTGTGCCTGAGGGTCAGTTCCCTGAGATGTGACAACAGCGAGGTGTAAAGGCACATGGCTCGGCTCTTGTCATGCAGTCATGAGTGGGTTTGGACATTGGTGAGTCTTGCTGAAGGCCACATCTTGGGTGCCTCTAAGCCAAGAGACAAGGGGTAGACAGAAAAGAAAGAGAGCATGGATTGGCAACCAGGTGAGGCAGAGAAGGGGAGAGGTCTTCCGCTCCTAGAACATCTGTCCCCTCTCAGGCAAAACTAGAGGGGTGCTGAGGAGTCTCAGAGCAGGGTCTCAGCTCTTCCAGGCTCTCTCGGGGGGGGGGTGTGTGGGGGTGGCCCTCACCCTATGATCTGTCACTCTAGATCTCCACCACCCCTCCAGGATGAATTCACAGTTAGTTGCTTCAAAGTTCAACAAGCCATTTCCCTGAATGTGGTTGAATGGTTCAGTGTTCAGTACAGCACAGTTACTGGCATGGCCGGCCAGTGAGGTCACCTCAGGACCCAAGGTCAGGAGCTGCCGTGGGGCTCCTTCCTCCCTCTTGAAAGGCCTGGAGAGGGGCTGGGGAGTGGTGGGGCACTTGGCGTGGAGTATGAGGGAGTTGGAGCAGGGCTGGGGCTCCTGAGAGAGGACCTGATGGACGGTCACAGTCAACCTTGGGAATGGGCTGCAGAGAATCTGGCCCCACAAGTGGAGCCGTCCAGGCCTTTGCCTCCAGGCAGATAGGCACCAGTACCTCACCAGCCTCACCAGGGAGTTCAAACACAGGGACCCCCAGCAGTCAAACACAGGCTGCTTTGATTTGCCAGAGGAAGTCTTTGAGTTAGATGGTGATCTGTGGTGACAGGGTTATGTGGATGGCTGAGCCCAGACGGAACACTAGCCTGGAATTGCCAGCATTTGAGAATAGCCATCACTGACATATGTTCCCAGATTGTTCAGGGACCTAGAGTTTTCTATCCCATGGCTGATGAGGTCTCTGGGACCCACGAGGAAGGGGGACTGGGCTGAGGAGTCAGTGCCATTTTTGCAGGCTGTGGTGCCTGGCTCTGGGCCTCCAGGCCCAGAGTGGCCTCTGCCGCCTAATACAGCAGTTCCTCCCGGGGATCCGAGCCGTACAGCTCGGCCAGCATCTTGAACCTGGGTCCCCAGTCGTTAAGGAAGTCGTAATCCACGTCGGAGTCGGAGGAGTCGGTGCCCAGGGAGCTGAGGGACTCGGCGATGGACTCGGAGCCCTCGTAGCCGTAGATGTGCAGCGTGTCGTAGGGGGGACCGTCGCCGTCGTGGTCCGCCTCGTCCTTCTTCACCTCGATCATGGCTGCCATTTCCCCAGGCCCCCCGTGTGCCCCGGACATGTGGCGCGGCGGCTTCTGCACCTGGGCGTAGAGGGGCGGCCGGACGTCCAGCGCGGTCCGCGGGGGCTTGGCCCCGTCGTGGCGCACCGAGTTTAGCACTGACACGTCGTAGCTGGTGGTGTCCATCTCGCCGCCGCCCTCCTCGTCGTAGGCGACCAGCTGCTCGTGGATCTCCGCCACGCTCTTGCCGTGCGCGCGGGCCTGCTTCCGGAGCCGCCGCCGCAGGAAGATGAGCAGGGTGATCACTGCGGCCGGGGTCGGAGTGGCAGAGTCAGACGAGGCTGGGGGCCCGGGTGGTCCCCACACCCCATCCCCACCGCCCCAACACCCCATTCTCACCGCCCCTGCACCCCCATTCCCACCCCCAACACCCCATCCCCACCGCCCCCACCCCATCCCCACCGCCCCCCGCACCCCATCCCTGCCGCCCATGACACCCATTTTCATAGCCCCTGCACCCCATTCCCATCCCCCAACACCCCATCCCCACTGCCCCAGTACCCCATCCCTGCCACCTCCTACACTCCCATTCCTGCTGCTCCCTGACACCCTATACCCCTCACTCCCTGCTTTCCCATCCCACCACTCCCTCATCCCATCCTGCCACCCCCTCATCCTATCCAGCTGCCCCCCACAACCGCATCCCTGCCGCCCCCCTCCCCCTATTCCCACCCCATGGCCCCCTTCCCCTGCACCCCCATTCCTGCCATCCCTGAAACTCCATTTCCACCTCCCCACCCCCTATCCCAACTGGGTTCCCACTCCCATCCCCACTGTCCCTGACACCCCCATGCTGCTGCCCCCTGAACCCCTCATGCCCACTAGCCCCCCTCACTTCCCACCCTCATCCATGCTGCCCCTGGCATCCCTCTCCCCACCGCCTCCCTCCTTTCCCTCCTCCCTGGGCCAGCCCAGTCTCCCAGGGACAACTCCATGACAAGGCCAACTGAGAAGGTTTGCTTTGGTCTGGACACCTGGTGGGTCTCTCCCCACCCACTAGGGGGGAGAGAGCAATCCTGGGTCCTGACTGGCTGTCATACACCCTGGTGGGGATGGGGAGAGGAACACAGGTGCTCTCTGAAGTTCATTCTCCTCTAGGGTCTCAACCCCATTTTCCTGTATTCTCATTTCCTCCCTCAGGTGCCAAATCTGGGAAATCCTTCCACATCATCTCCCAAAGGCCAGGAAACCAGAGATTGAAGTAGAAATGGGGAAGAGAATGGAGTTGGAATTTGGAGTGCAAAGACTTCGCCATTACTTTGTTGCCAGCCGTGATGGCGATAACCGATGTCACGGTGCTGGTAGATAAGATGCTCATTGCAGCAGCAGTGGTCCTTCTTTCTTTCTTTCTTTGTTTTTTTTGAGACTGTTTCCCTCTACCATCCAGGCTGGAGTGCAATGGCGAGATCTTGGCTCCCTGCAACCTCCACCTCCGGGTTCAAGTGATTCTCCTGCCTCAGCCTCCCCAGTAGCTGGGATTGTAAGCCCACACCACCACAGCTATTGTTTGTATTTTTAGCAGAGCTGGGGTTTCACCATATTGGCCAGGCTGGTGAACTCCTGACCTCAGGCAATCCACTCACCTTGGCCTCGTAAAGTGCTGAGATTACAGGCGTGAGCCACCACACCTGGCCTACAGTGGCCCCTCTGACCTCAGGCACCCCACCCACCTTGGCCTCGTAAAGTGCTGGGATTATAAGGCGTGAGCCGCCACACCTGGCCTACAGTGGCTCCTCTCTTGAGTACCTCCTGCATACATACTTGGCACTCTACTGGGCACATTCTCATATCTCACTAAATGTAGTTATTATTATCCCTGTTATACTGAGCTCAGAGAGGCCAAGAGTGACTGACCCAGAGTCCCATGGGCGTGCAGAGGTCCTGCCTGTGGGAATCTCTGAGGGGTGTGGCTACATGAGGGTCTTGGATCCCTGAGGAGGGGCAGACGGTGCAGTGCAGAGAGCTTCTAAAATGAGGCTCAGACCTTGTAGCTTTGAGTTACTGAACAAACTACTATATACATAAGTAAAGCTAGGGTGCCCTGGGAGACAGCCCTGACCCCCCCAGCCTCAGTTTCCCTGTCTATAAAATGGAAATGATGACTTCCCTGCTCTGTTTATATTTGGGAAGATGGTTGTGAGGGTAAATGCAATTCTGTTTGTGGTGGGGATGCCATCATCATCATGAATTATTAGTAAAGGAGAAATCTCTGCTGGAGAAGCCCCAGAAGGGGGGCATACTGAGGGGGCTCTCAGGGGAGCCACAGGCAGGAGAGGCCTGGAGCCTATACTGCAGGTGCCCCGTGGCTGTATCCAGGCCTTGCCATGGGTGCCAGGGCGATCTCTAATCACCTGAGGGCTTCCTCTGGAGGATCAGCCCCTGCCTTGTCTCATGGTGAGTGAAATGCAGGATACGTGGCCTGGAGGGTGGCCCCATGCTGCCTCCTGGCACCCCTGTGGGACAAGGCTCCAGTTCCTCATGATGGGAACATTCCTGATGGCTCCACCTTCACTGGCTGCCTCCCTTCCTGGCTTCATTTCCCCTCTGCCTTAGGAGGTATCCAGGGGAATAAACCACCTCCCAAATAAACTACTTGTACCCCATCCTCATCCCAAGGTTGCTCCCTGGGAAATCCAAACTAAGGCCTACAATGCTCCTAAAATTTCTGAGGCCCAAACAAGGAAAAAAAATATGTATCAAGGCTGGAGGAATTCTATAAAAGGAAAGAAAGCACGTGGAGACAATCTAAACTAGAAGTTTTGAAACTTTCCATTTTAGACCTGGATCCTTTTTCCTTTTTCAAAAATAGGTTTTATGTAAATACACGCCCAGAACAATGCCTGGCACACAGTAAATGCTGAAAATATCTAAGTGGAAGGAGTGACTGTTATGTTTAAGTTATTTTAAAGTGATACTGGCCTGATGCGTGGGGGAAAAGTCCTGAGCCCCGCCCCCTCCTCCTCCCTGGATCATCCCCACCTGTGAGCACGCAGGTGGCTGGAGCTCACATCCTGCATCCTGCACGTGAACTGGCTGAGGGTTTCATTGCAGATTGGAGGCAGGGTTGGGCCTGGACCCCTGGTCTCTACTCCTGTGAAGCTTCCCTGCTCCCTGCACCTTCCACCCCCTTCCGCCTGCTGTGTCTCCTCCCCACCCTGCCCAGCACTGACCTGTGATGGTGAGGATGCAGAGTAAGATGGCTACCACTGCCTGGATGCTCACACCTGCCTGGGCGGCCACATCCTCGCAGAAGGTGAACTTGCCCTGCTCGTTGCACTTGCACACGGCCACGGTTAGTGTGTTGGTGCCCGTGCGGCTTGGCGTCCCATTGTCTGAGATGATCACGGGTAGGAAGTGGACCTTGGTATGCTCCCGGTCAAACTGCCCGTACTTGACTGTGATGTTGGCCGTGTTATCTGGAAACACCAAGGCATAAGAGTCAGGTTTTGCCATCTGCACAGATGGGGGAACGTGGCTCCTCCAGGAAGCCCTCCCTGGCTGCACCAGCCCGCAGGCCTGTTCCTCCACAGAGGGGATATTTTGGGGGCAGCTGCTTTGACCCAGTCTCCAAGAACGCCTTGGCAAAAGAAGGTAAAATCCTTTGCTTTCTGTATTTATGGGCAACTGATGCCTGTCCCTTTCCTCTTCCCTAACCCCACTCCAGTAACAGGAAGTTTTCTCTTTCAGCTCAATTAATGCACTGTTTCAAGCTTTGACAAGCAATGGGGAAAAAGTTTTAAAAAGTCTTTTAGCACTGGGCGTGGTGGCTTACGCCTGTAATCCCAACACTGTGGGAGGCCAAGGTGGGTGGATCATCTGAGGTCGGGAGTTCAAGACCAGCCTGACCAACATCGACAAACCCCATCTCTACTAAAAATACAACATTAGCTGGGTGTGGTGGCGCATGCCTGTAATCCCAGCTACTCGGGAGGCTGAGGCAGGAGAATCATTTGAACCTGGGAGGTGGAGGTTGTGGTGAGCTGAGATTGTTCTATTGCACTCCAGTCTGGGCAACAAGAGCGAAACTATGTCTCAAAAAAAA
>NW_016107700.1:2951332-2968057 GCF_001604975.1 Cebus imitator
TATTTTAGCATTAGGCTAACTTCTAAGGCAACTTTTGCTATCTCTGAAAATCCACTGTTACATTGTTGAACACGGTAAAAACAATGGGCATGTTCCTTGGGCGCAGAGAAAATGATTACATATAGAATTGCGGGTTTCCTGGGCAGTTTGGAACTGGGAAATGCTTTTGTCCAAATATTGGCCCAGCCCACCTTTCCAGATCCAATCAGTGGTTTCCTGTACCTAAGAATCCCCCAGGGAGCTTTTAAAACATGCTGATTTTCAGACCCATACCCTCACACACTTTTTATTCAGTGGTTCTGAGCAGAGGCCAGATAATCTGCCTCTGGCAGGGTCCCAGGAGGTTGTAATGTCAACCATCAGAGAAGGATCCAGGGCCCCCCTTCTCCAGGATTTCCTTAGCTACACGGGCTCCACGCACTTGGCCAGAAAGCCCAGGAAGCCATTGTTTAGATTTCAAATGAAAGCCAATTACATTACAGCATTAAGTCTATTATAATTCAAAATAAACTATATGTCATTGACACTTATGGGAGAAATTAGAGATTAGGACATGCAGGATGTTCATGATATAAATGAATTTGACACGAACAGACTTGCTTCCTATTGTATATGGGTGTCTTTGGGGTGGCACTGAATCTTTCTACCGCATTGCAGATCCCTACTCTGAGATGGGACTGAGGTGGACATTGGGGATGGGGTGACAGTTTTGCCACATTATTTACTTCTTTTTTTTTTTTTTTGAGATGGAGTCTTGCTGTCACTAGGCTAGAGTGCAGTGACATGATCTCGGCTCACTGCAACCTCTGCCTCCTGGGATCAAGCAATTCTCCTGCCTCAACCTTCCCAGTAGCTGGAATTACAGGCTACCAACACCACGCCCAGCTAATTTTTGTATTTTTAGGAGAAACGGGGTTTCACCACGTTGGCCAGGATGGTCTCGATCTCTTGAGCTTGTGATCTGCCCACCTCGGCCTCCCAAAGTGCTGGGATTATAGGTGTGAGCCACCGTGCCCAGCCCACATTATTTACTTCTAATGACAACTGGCTGTTGAATGGTCTGTCATAGACTGTCAACACATCTGGGCCACCTTCTCCGTCCCACAGGCTGATCCCTCCAGTCTTCCCCAAACTCTCAGGGACCCCACTCCCCAACCTTCCTCAAAGGTAGCAATGCAGTCATCTGCATCCATCAGAGATTTGCCTGTTAGGGACAGGCAGGAATTCCGTCCTGGGCTGGTGAAGGATCACTGTATTTAAACTCAAGGGGAATCTTGTCTATTTTTCTGAGGAAATTGCAGAGGCCATGGAAGCTTGCCTACTTGTAGCTGGAATGAAGTCAACTCAGCATCATCACTCAAGTCAGCACCAGTCAGAAGCTCTGATTGGCTGCTAATGACATCACATGGGCCACCCTGCTAATCGTAAGTAGTCATTGCATCTGAATGAAAACAAAGCTCACTGTATCTTTGAGATTTCGGACTTCACATTTCCAGTTTTGACTCTTTGAAAGTGACCTCAAAGTTCCATGTTAATTTGCAGTTTTCCTGATGTACAGAGACTCCAGTGGGGGGGGGGGCTCCTTGGCTAATTTTGAACTGAGCTGACTGCCTGCACCCCCACATCTGTTCTGTACTCCTCGCTGGCCTGAGCATCTTATGGGTGAATTACAGGCAATGTGGACTTGGGAGTTTGGTTGGAGTGGTTCTGACCATTGCACAGATCAATCGTACAAGGTATGTGGCAGGAATTGTACAAAACATCTGATGACTTGAAAACCCCAGTGGAGGCCTGCCATCAATTTGTTTGTCTGACCTTTGACCTTGGTGCCTCAAGACTCAAATAACCTCACCCCAACCCTGTTAGAGCCAACTGATGGCATTTGTTGTTTTTTTGGAGACAGGGTTTCGCTCTGTTGCCCAGGCTGGAGTGCAGTCATGTGATCATAGCTCACTGCAGCCTCAAACTCCTGGCCTCAAGTGAGCCTCCTGCCTCAGCCTCCTGAGTAGCTGGGACTATAGGCATGGGCCATCATACTCGGCTGAACCGATTACTTTGATACCTACCGTGATTATCCGTGAGGGTAAAGTTGGTCTCAGTTTTCAGAGCGAATTTGAACTTCACGTTTTGTGGTGTTATGTCCTTGTCTATTGCGGAGATCTGCAGGACCAGCTGGAGTGTGAAAGACAGGGGATATCAGTGATGGTGGTGGGTAGTCTGAGGTTCAGTGATGGAGCCTTTGGGTTTAGACCTGACCATGGCGGTTTCCCACCTGTAACACTCGCCTACTTAGTGCTTTATAAAGCCAGTCTTTCCACTCCCCTGCCCTGCCAATCTACTCCCCAGACGTCCTCTCTGAGCCTCACTTTCTCCATCTATAAAATGGGTATAATGTTATTTTCCTCAAGGCTGTTGTACAGGGGAACTTCCGCTGACTCTGTTGAGCAGTTCTGCTCCTCAGCCTGCCCAGGGTGGCACTGTCTTCCCCTCCCACCTGAACCAGACTCACCTGGCCATGAGCAGCGTTCTCACACACTTTGGGCTGGTAGGGCTCGGCAAACTCCGGGGCATTATCATTCTCATCTAAAACTTCAATATGGACTTGCACAATGGATTCTTTGCCCGTGGGGGTCCCTGCAGGGGAGAAGACAGTCACCATGATGGGCTCAGCTGATGCTGACCCTGGAGGGTAGAAGCTGTGTGGATGGGTAGTCCAGGAGGGCTGCCCTGTGGAAGCCACTTTTTGCAGGAGGAGGCTATGGAACAGAGGTCGGGGATGATGTTTTAGATGAAAGGAGTTTCGTCGGGGGAGGTGTTAAATCTTTATCCATAAGGTTTACTGAGGTATTACTTTGATTATGAGCGTCAAAAATGTAAACCACCTAAGTGCATTAAAAATATTGTAATTAAATTCCTAAAATTAAAAATTTAATTATTTGATTAAATACATAAGATATAATAAATTAATTGTAAAATAATCGAAAAGGTAAACAACCTAAGTGAGATTGGATCAGTAAATTAGGCCACTGGGCACGGATTAAACGTATGGCTATTGATAATGCCCATGTAAATTACATCTTAAAAAAATAATCAAAAAAATTTTTAAGGCCCAGTGCCTGTGATCCCACACTTTGGGAGGCCCAGAAGGGAGGATTACTTGAGGCTCAGAGTTGGAGACAAGACTGGGCAACATGGTGAGACCCCATCTCTACAAAAAATTAAGTCATTAGCTGGGCGAGGTGGCACACACCTATAGTCCCAATTACTCAGGAGGCTGAGGTGGGATGATCATTTGAACTCAGGAATTAGAGGCTACAGTGAGCTGTGATCATGCCACTGCACTTCACCCTGGGCAACAGTGTAAGATACCATCTCTCTCTTAAAAAAAACTTATTACCAATTACCATGAGAAAATGGTTCTGGAATAAGGTGAAATAAAAATGTGGAATATAAGATACAAATATTACAATCTCACTTACATAAAAAACATGTATAGAAAAGACCATAAAAATACATGAATGTGCTAATAGTAATTGTCTCTGCATGGTGGCATTGGTGGGAAGAGTATTTTCTTCTCCTTTTCTGTATTTTCCATATTTTAAACGATTTAAATTTAAAGATTCTATGAATGGGATTATATGGAGGGGACTGATCTGGCAAAACATGCAGGAGTCCATTACAGTTGGGGGCAGCTGCCGTGTTGGAAGAAGAGAGTCTGGGTGGGCCCAGCAGGCACCAGGGGTCCTTGGCCAAGTCACTCCCTCCCTGGGCCCTAGTGGGCTCCTGGGAGTATTCATAGTTCTCCTGGAGGGTGATTGTGATTTTCTCACATAGATAAAGGATGCAAAACTCCAACTCTTGCCCCTCCCTCTGGCAAAAATTACACAATTTCTGGAGAACCTCACAATCTCAAAGTTGGAAGCTGCTTCCCATTTTGAATTCTACCTGTGAACTGGTACATAAACAGCCTCTGAAGGAACAGTTCCCAAACAGCCATGATACTAGGAATCATGGAACGCTTGTTAAGAGCACCTGTCTGGCTCCCTGGACCAGAAGCTGCAGGGTGGAGTAGAGCTTTATGCTTGATCGGTGACTTGGGTGATTCTCATCACAGAGACATCTACACAGCCTGTTTCGTGACAGTGCTTCTCAAACTGTGACATGCATGAGATTCTGATTCAGTGTGGGGGTGAGGCCGAGATGCACTTCCAACAAGGTCTCAGGGGATGTTGATACTGCTGGTTCAAGGACCACACTTGGGCATGGAAGCTCTATAGCATCCCAACCAATGGGTGCTTCAGCAAGCACTTCTAATACCCCTAGAGACCCCAAATGATTGATTATGCTGATTTTGGAAGAAAGAGGGAAAAGGAAAAGAACCCAAGTGCCCTGGCAGATGGGGCCACTCACCAGTGGAATCCAGTTCTTTGGCCTCCACAGTCAGGTTATACCAGGGGTAGACTTCTCTGTCCAGTTCTTTCTCATTGTAAATGTCCCCCTTTTTTGTGACTCGGAAGAATTGGCCTTTGTCACTGGTCCTGCGGATGGAGTATCTGCCCAGGGGAGAGAGTTTCATGGCTTTCTGTTGTTCTTTGCTTGGTCTACACCCCTCAGCGTGATGGACAAGGCCCTTCCACATCTATCCTCCGCATCCCACTCCATGCCCCTCTCTCACTGCTCATTGTACTCTGCCACCTGACAAGAGTGGAACTACACAGAGGGACTCAGGATAGCAAGATAATGTCTTTGATCTTAGTGATGTTGCCATCACTGGACTGAAGTTGGTACCTGAGACCATCAGATGCACTTTCAAAGCTGAGCAGGTGACATCACACCATAGCTGGGACTTGTTTTTGTGATTAATAAAAAGATCATTGGGTAAGAGCCAGGAAGAAATACAAAAAGAGCTGGAAGAGATATGAAGTAATTACAAAGAAATTAACTTTGAAGTAAAATTTTAAAAAGTTATTTTGAAAATCAGGAAAAATCTATGGCAAGATAAATATATATGTTCCTTTTTCTTTTCTTTTTTTTTTTTCGAGATGGAGTTTCGCTCTTGTTGTCCATGCCGGAGTGCAATGGCATGATCTCAGCTCACTGCAACATCCGCCTCCCGGGTTCAAGCAATTCTGCTTCAGCCTCCTGAGTAGCTGGGATTACTGGCATGGGCTGTCTTGCCTGGCTAATTTTGTATTTTTAGTAGAGACAGGGTTTTTCCATGTTGGTCAGGCTGGTCTTGAACTCCTGACCTCAGGTGATCCACCTGCCTCGGCCTCCCAAAGTGTTCAGATTACAGGCATGAGCCACCGCGCCAGGTGCATGTTTCATATATACAGGAATAATAGGTGTTCTTAATGAGGATAATCCCAGAACAAACAGAACAGAAGAAATAACAAAAAAACATAATAAAAGAAAACTTTCCTGACCTGAAGAAAGACATCATTGACATCAGGCATCATTTAAAAACAACAGCAACACAATATTTAGGCATACGCATATCCTGATGACACTTACGAATTTCAAGGCTATGTGAAGAAACTGAAAAGAGTCCAGACAGAGAGAATTTCCTTATGAAGAAAGAAAAATCATATATGCCAAAGATGCCCCCACAAAATTAAATGCTAGAATACATTGATAGTATTTTGGAAGGGAAATGTTTACAATCTGAGGATTATATGAGCACATTTAGGTGTTATTAGAAGGTGAGGTTGGGCATGGTGCCTCATACCTATAATTTGAGTGCTTTGGGAGGGGCTGAAGCTGGAGGTTTGCTTGAGGCCAGGAGCTCAAGACCAGCCCAGGTGACAGAGTAAGACCCTGTCTTGAAAAAAAAAATTAGCCTGATGTGGTGGTGTGTGCCTGTAGTCCCAGATACTCAGAGGCTGAGGTGGGAGGGTTGCTTGAGCCTAGAGGTTCAAGGCTAAGTGAACTATGATTGTGCCACTGCACTCCAGTCTGGGTGACAGAGCAAGAACCTGACCAAAAAAAAAAAAAAAAAAAAGGCAAAGAACTAAGAAATTTGTGTCCTGAATTTTTTTTTGTGTGTGTGTGAAAACTTACTGTATCTAACTAAACAGTTTAATATAAAGTAAAATCATGGTATGGGAAAAATTAAAACAAAACTATTGATTTGTTTATCATACAAAAGCAACGTGTGTGTGTGTGTGTGTGTGTGTGTGTGTAATAGTTTTAACTAGAAAATATATGTCCAAGAAAACATTTTAAATTTTGCAGATAGCAGTAAATCTCACTGGTAGAAACAAAAATGGATGCACCTCATTCAAATATTGAAAAGAAAAAAATATTAAAAAAAGACTGTACAGCAAAGATGGGGAAAAAGAAAAAAGCCATTAAATTTGATAAATGGGAAATGTAAAACAAGATAAAAGAAGATCAAACATGTCAATTATGATGAAAAATGTAAATAGGTTAAACACAAAGCATTTCCATTTAGATTGAAAAGCAAAGCCAAATGCATTCTGGTTTTCAAGAGCCATAATACCAAATGACCTGGAAAAGTTAAAAGTAAAGGTTGGAAAATTTGCATTAGGCAAATATGAATAACATGAAAACAGAACTAACAAATGTAACATCAGGAAACACAATTAAAGGCAAATTATTTAAGCAGAACAAATTGGCTAATTTCATTCGGATAAAAGTTACAAGCCATAATGAAGGTAAAATAGTTGCAAACCTTTGTTAACTGAATAGAAACATTAAAATACATAAAGTCAAAACTTAGATATTCTAGGAAAAAGTGGACACAAATACAATTGTATCACATCAAAGAACAAGCTAAAACAAAACCAAAAAAAAAAAAAAAAAAAAAAAAAAAAAAAAAAAAAAAAAAAAAAAAAAAAAAAAAAAAAAAACCCATGACTTATAAATGAAAATAAAGAAATCAAGTCAATCTCTTAAATAAACCCTTGGATCAAAGGAGAAACAAGAATTATAATTACAGGCTATTTAGAATATAAGGGCAATGAAAAAAGCAGTCCTAAAACTTAGGAGATGAGGCCAAAATGAAGAACACATTTTGTCCTTAATAAGAAGACTTAGTATCCTTGAAACATTAGCTATACCAAAATTAATATATAAACACTAATGTTTATAATATATACAAACATTAGAATTCTAATGTTTAAAAAACCTGGATACAAAATTTTAAAGTTTGAGGGTGGACAAAAAATTATAACAAATAAAAAAGCAATGAGGGAAGGACTTTTATGTATATCTAAGGTCTGGTGTAAAGCTATATGGTTTGCGTCTGTGTCCCCACCGAGTCTCATGTCAAAAGTAATCCCCAGTGTTGGAGGTGGGGCCTGGTGGGAGGGGGATAGATCATGGGGGTGGAGTGCTCATGAATAGGTCAGCACCACCCCCAAGTTCTGTTCTCCTGATAGTGAGTGAATGAGTTATCATGAGCTCAGATTGCTGAAAGTTGTGTAACAACTCCCTTCCCACTTCTGTTCTAGCCGTGTAAGACGTGACTGCTTCTCTAGGATTGTAGGTTTCCTGACGCCTCCCAAGAAGCAGGAGCCACTACACTTCCTGTATAGCCAGTGGACACACGAGCCAATTAAACCTTTTTTCTTTATGAATTACCCAGTCTCAACTATTTCTTTATAGGAGAATGGACTTATACAAGCTAGTACAATAAAACAGAATGGCTTTGCTACAGAACTATAGAAAGGTCAGAGAATTCAGAAGTAGATTCAGGTATACACAGAACTTAATATTTAACAAAGGTGGGAAAATTTTGACTTATGATATTTAGTAAATGATTCTGGCAAAATCGGCTACCCATCTGCAATAAAATAAGGCTGAATTGAATTTATACTTACGATTGCATATTATGTGGCTCTAAAAAGTATTTGTTAGAACTATATCATTTTTTCCAAAGATTGGGAAAGAGACATTTAGTTACAATAGAAGAGTAAATATTGATGAAATGAGCATGGCATGATCCAAAAAAAAATTTAAAAACAATCAAACACCAAAAGCAAACAGACAACCACACACCCACCATGAACAGATCCACATGTCTGTGTGGTTGTGAAAGGAAAGGAGCAATAGGACCAGATCAGGCCATGAACATGCGTTATCTGAGAGTGGGGGTTCTCAATATTTTCTTGGTAGATCTTTGTGTTGTTTCACTGTACGAAACCAACACTTCTTATTTTTGTGGATTTTGGGAGATAGATTTAAGAAAACAGTTTTGGCCTGGCGTGGTGGCTCACACCTGTAATCCCAGCACTTTGGGAGGCCGAGGCAGGTGGATCACAAGGTCAAGAGATCAAGACCATCCTGGCCAACATGGTGAAATCCTGTCTCTATTAAAAATACAAAAATTAGCTGGGTATGTTGGCACATGCCTGTAGTCCCAGCTACTCAGGAGACTGAGGCAGGAGAATCACTTGAAGCTGGGAGGTTGCAGCGAGCCAAGATCACACCACTGCACTTCAGCCTGGTGACAGAGCGAGACTCCATCTCAAAAAAAAAAGGAAACAGTTTTAGTGAAGGGGCCTCTGGTGTGTCATCTGATTGGTTGCTCTCTTGACTGTCGGATCTTACTGCATAGGACTGGTGGGAGTTGTGGTGCATAGTACAAGCCTTCAAGGTGGGACAGAGGACAGGTAGCTCTGGATGCCCAGGACCATGCTAGGTGGGGGACCCCGGGCAGGCCAAGATGCCAGGCTGCCAGGTGCAAGAGCTTGGGCTTCTGGTCTTGCTTCTGTCACTTTCCCTGCAAGTGCCAGGAGAAGCCAGTTCCTCTCTCTGGGTCCTGGTCTCAGACCAGCAGGCATAGGAACATCCAGCCATAATTGTTCTTATCATCCTCAATGACAAGCCCCCCCCCACCCCTTACCCAATGTTGTGCCTAGCCGCATCAGGGTCCTTGGCCAGCACTGTGCCGATCAGAGGCTTCTTCTGGTTTTCCTTCAGCTGGAAGTGGTAGGAATGCTGCTGGAAGACTGGAGGCTCGTCCACATCTATGATATTGATGATGACCTGGGCTCTGTTTCCAGCAGGAACGCTTAGGTATCGGAGGTCAATGGTGGGGTCTGTGGCCTCAACGATGAAGCTGTATTGCTGGATGTGTTCATAATCCAGAGGCTGTGTAAGAAAAAAGAATGGGGAACGCCTGCTCTTGGCCAACCACATGTGTGGCACATGATCTACACAGCGGCCCTGCAAGGTCCCAGGATGACACCCATTTTATAGATGAGGGACCCATGGCCTTGACAGATGATATTTCTGAGGTTATCAAGACAGCGGCTGGGCCTGGTATGTGTCCTCAGCTGCTCCCCATTTCATCTCAGCGGCCTCATGGCCACATCCACAACCCTGGCTCTGTGCCTGGCCCTGTTTCCAGTGTTAGGGACATGCAGTGGATCAGCTATGGTCCTGCTTTTAAGGGCATCCCTAGTGGGTCTACCCATAGGTTCTTAAGGACAGGTTTTTCTTTATTTTTGAGGCAGGGTCTTGCTCTGGTTGCCCAGGCTGGAGTGGAGTGGCACAATCTCGGCTCACTGCAACCTCCACCTCCCTGGTTCAAGTGATTCTCCTGCCTCAGCCTCTCAAACATCTGGGATACAGGCACCTGCCACCATGCCCAGCTAATTTTTGTATTTTTAGTGAAGACAGGGTTTCACCATGTTGGCCAGGCTGGTCTAAAACTCCTGACCTCAGGTGATCCACCTACCTCAGCCTCCTAAAGTGCTGGGATTATAGGCGTGAACAACTGGGCCTGGCTGGACATGCTTTTTCTTTATGCCTTTGCTCAAGATGCTTCTCCTGCCCTTGCCTGCCTAGAAAACTCTTATTCATCCCTCGGGAAGCCAAACAGAAGGTAATCAGATGCTCTCTCAGAAACCCCTCCCAGCAGAGGTAATTGCTCCCTGTTTGGAGCTGCTGTGTATCACTCATACCTGGCTGTACTTTTTTTGTTCATGTGTATGTCTTCCCTATTTGCTGAGGGTTTTGCTGACACTGGAGGCTGTGTCTACCTCTCCTTGGTGTTTCCAGGCCCCAGCATGGGGCTGGGTCAGAGGAGGACTCAGGCCCAGGACTCGCAGTCCTCTGCATGGCCATTCCAGAGGCACTTTTTAATGCCCCTGACAGGACCTCTTCCTCTTCTTCCAGATTCAGTTGATCTGGCTTTCTTGACTGTCAGCACCATCCAGTGTCAGTGGTCATCCATGTTCCCACAATTACTCCCTGTTTTTTTCATGCTGATGGCTTTCTATTAGCCAGGACACAGGGAAGGCCAGAAAGTACCAGAGAGGTAACATCTCCAGGAGCAGCTCCCCGTCAGCACCACAGAGAGTGGGTGTATAAATACCCCAGCTCCCTCACCCTCAGCTGCTGCAACTCTGAGATGTGTTCCAAACTGGTCCCCCAATGGGTCATTGCTCCTGGGGTTTCCTGGGATCACCTCCCAGATAAATGATTTATACCCAATCTTTGCCTTAAGATCTGTTTCCTGAGTAACTCAGTCTAAGACAGTGGATCATAGTCTCCACGAACACATGAGCAGCTCAGAGCTTTGATGGCCCTTTGACGATCTCTGGCCCAGGAGCAACCCCCAGGCAGGACCTGTGGGTGCCACAAGCCCCAAGCCCCACGTTTGACATTGTTGCCCTTGGCCTACAAACCTTCATGGGCTTGATGATGCCCTCGTTGTGGGTGGGGTTTGTCTCAATGGTGAAAGCATCCTGGTAGTCACCCCGCAAGATGCTGTACTTGGTCATCCGGTTCTGGGGCTCATCTGGGTCCTTAACAAACAGAGAGCCCACGGAGGTGCCCACACGAGTGTCTTCAGGCACGGCAAATGTATACTTGGCTGATGCAAACAGAGCACCCCAAAGGGCCTTGGGTTAATGAGACAGACAAGGCGATTGTCTCTTTATGCTATTCTAACATATTTTGATACAAGAAATGGGCATAATGCAATAATCATAAATTTTAATACCCCTGGATTCTCAAGGTAAAAAGGGTCTTCCCTTTCTGTATGTCCTTCCATCCATCCCTCCATCCAATAAACATCTATGGAGCACCTATTGTATGCCAGGCACTTTGCTAGGGGACCTATCAATGGGCAAAGAGACAAGTCCTGCCTTCAGGGAGCTTATGCCATACACAAGGAAGCCACTTCAGGAAAACTGGCCTGTCTCTAGGGCAGCTAAATGACTAAATGACAGCATCAGCACTGGGGATGCAAGTGGACAGAGCCATCTGCCCCAGGGCGTGGGAAAAGCTCTCATCACATGTTCTTTGTGGGGAGGATCATTTCGTAGGTGGGGTCAGAGATCAGCCCTGGCTCTGGATATAGAACTTTGCTGCTCCCAGGTTCACTGATGTGTGGGACTTTCTAGCTGGGACCTGAGTCTCAGTGCTTTGATTTTCCTAAGCTGGTGGGATTTGGGTGAAACTGCTCGTGTCTCATGGTGGGACACCGGGCATAGTGGTGGCTTCCAGCAAGGAGTGGGATTTCCTTCTGGCCTGTGAGGGGACTGTGGCAGGAGGCAGCAGGATGGCCTTGGGAATGCAGTACTGGGATGGAAGCAGGGCCCCTCCCTGTGCCCAAAGGACTCCTTTGGACATCAGGCCTACCCTGGGATAGAGGGAAAGGTAAAGGGATGCGTAACTCCTCCCACAGAGTCCCAAGTCACTGAGTCTGGGGTATCCCAGCCCCCCTTCCCAGGGCCCTAGAGGAGGGGCTCACTCTGGGTGAAGTAGGGGAAGTTGTCATTGATGTCTCGCAGAGTGACCAGCACAGTGGCCGTGCCCGATTCCCCCCGGAGGCCCTGGGCATCTCGTGCTTCCACCACGATCTCGTACCTGGCCTGCTTCTCTCGGTCCAAGTTTTTGGTTGCTGTGACAATAAGGCCTGCAAAAAGAGTCCCAGCAGGAGCCATGTTACCAGCTTCTAGAAAATACTGATACTTGAGGCCTACTCAGAGAGAACCTGACTTAAGAGCTTCCCAGGTGATTTCACTGTGCAACCAGGGCTGAGAACCATGAGTCTACAACCCACTACCTCCATGGCTATACTGTGAGGCCAAAGCTGGCCCAACGGTTGGGTTCAGTATTGGTCCTCATCACCTGGAACGTTGTGTTGACAAAGACCATGAGGTCATATCCAGGCTCAGAGCAAAAGAGTTCTGTGGTAGATTAGCGATGTCTGCCTTGGTGCACGGTAGCACAGCAGTGGCATCTGTGCTATGTATTTTCCATCTCTCTGAAAGACAGTTCCACTGGACTTCTGTCTTGCTCCCAAGAGTCAGTCCTTACAGTTTTTTAAGTCACCACATGAGCAATTACTATGGGCCTTGCTGTCTCTATATATGATCTAACTCAAACTTCACAGCTACCATACAACATAAATATAAGCATTCCTACTTCCTAGATAAGGGACCTAAGGCCTGCAGAAGTTCGTCTATTTGTCCAAGATCTCTGGAGGGGGTGAGTAGCAGAGCTGGCTTTGGAAACCAGATCTGTCGGAACCTGCACCCAGAGCAGCTAGCCAGCATTCTCTGCTGCCCCTTGGTCACTTCTTGGGTAACAAGATCCTGATTTTGTTCCCTGGACTTGAGTCCATGTCTTGGGCACCTGCCTGCTTCCTTCCCTCTTGATCAGCTGCCTTGTCTTTACACATGATACTGACTACCTCCATGGCACAGTGTGGTGCGGTGGCCAGTGACACCTCTCAGACTTCCCCTCGCACATGCACCTGGAGTATCAACCTCCCCTTGTCCCTCCAAGTCAGTGAGTGTCCAGGAGTGTTAGTCACACAGACCAGTATTATCGATGGCAAAATACTCTTTCCCCTTCAGGATTTGGTACATGACAGAGGCGTGGTCTGCCACAGTGGGGTCGTCTGCATCCACTGCTGTCACAGAGGTGACTGAGGTTCCTGCAGAGAGAGAATCATGGGGTTGCTGACTTGTGACTGCAAGGCCCCTACCCCATTCCTAGAAGAGAGCAGATGGGGCTCAGGCTGTGCTCTGTCCTCACCTCCCCCAGGTCCTGGGAAGAAAAGGCTGTTTTGTTTTCTGAGGAGCCTGCATGGGAGCAAAGTGTTGGTGGCAGTGGGGACCCAGCCAGGTCAAACTTGAAGGGGTCAAGGAGATCAGGTGATTTATGTGCTTCCTGGGGAAATGAGGGAGGGGGCGGAGGGTTGGGGTCAGGGAGAGAAACTGAGAGAGCAATGGGCTGTTTCTCCCTCTCCTGGAAAGGTGCCACCAAAGGGGTGGTGGCACTTCTTGCATCCCCTTGAACGCCAGGATCCCACACTTAACCAGAAGGACTGGTCCCAGCACCCTGGCTGGAGACTCTGGACTGAGGGGCTGAGGAGGGAAGCTCTTTTCTGGCACCCTCTGGAGTCTGGGGGTATAAGGAGATAGAGTAGTCACCTCCTAAGCCCAGAGCCCAGGCTGGTGATACACCTTGGGGCTAGTGCTCTGTCCCCCACACCACTCCTGCATGGCCCCTAGAGATGACTCCTTTTGCCTTGGTGGCAGGCCATGGCAGTCTTCATCTGCAAAGGCTACACTCTTGGTGTGCTAGTCCTGAGAGTCAGAGGCAGTGCATGGAGTTTGTTCCAAAGAGCAGTGAGATATGTGTGTGTCTCTGATGGCCATGGGTGAGTTCATAATCGAAATCAGAGCACAGTCTATGACTAGGGGCAGGACTGAGTCCAGGATCAGAATCAGAGCTCAGTCTATGACTAGGATCAGGGCTCATTCAATGATCAGGATTAAGGCTAAGTTTATGACTAGGGTCAGGGCTTAGTCCATGATCAGGATCAGGGCTCTGTCCATGATCAGGATCAGAGTTCAGTCCATGATCAGGATCAGGGGTCAGTTTATGACTGGGATCAGGGCTCAGTCCATGATCAGGATCAGGGCTAAGTTTATGACTATAGTCAGGGCTCAGTACATGATCAGGATCAGGACTTGGTCTATGACTAGGCTTAGGGTTCAGTCCATGATCAGGATCAGGGTTCAGTCCAGGATCAGGATCAGGGTTCAGTCCAGGATCAGGATCAGGGCCAAGTTTATGACTATAGTCAGGGGTCAATCCATGATTATGATCAGGGCTTGATCTATGACTAGGGTCAGAGCTCAGCCTGTGGCCAGATCAGAGCTTGTTAGGAACTAGAGTTTCTTTCAAATCATATAAAGTGGCAACACAGGCATTACAATCACTGCCCTGAACTCACCGAATTCCTACCCCAGGCAGTGAAGTGGCTGATGTGAGAAGTACCCCTGGGTGGGGATGAGGGAGGGAGGAGGATAGAGTGGGCATGCAACGTACCCACAGCCGATGACTCAGGCACAGACGCATTGAACAATCGATGCGAGAACACAGGCCAGTTGTCGTTCACATCGTGCACTTTGATGGTGAAGCTGGAAGGAGTCTCCAGGTTTTCGCCGGTGTCCTTGTCCGCGATGACAGCAGTGAGGTGGTACTCTGAGATGTTCTCCCGGTCCAGCCTCTCAATGGCGAACACATCTCCTGTCTCTGCGTCGACCCGGAAGACCTTGCCCACAAACTCTCCTCTGAGCAGGTACTTGGCATTCTTGCGATTCACACTCGACTTGATCTAGAAGAGAAGAGGTGATGTGAGCTGGGAATGGGTGGCGGCAGCTGTACGTTACTGTGTGAGTGAGAGTGTGTGCACACAAGTGTGCATCTGCATGTGTGTGCATGTGTGTATGTGGTGTGTGTGGTGCTGGCCAGGGGCCCTAAATGTGGCACTGAGGTTTTTATCAAGAACCTCTGGCAGCCACAAAAAAGAATGAAATCATGTCCTTTGCAGCAAATGGATAGAGTTGCAGGCAATAATCCTAAGTGAACTAACGCAGAAGCAACAAATCCAGTACTGCATATTCTCACTTATAAGTGGGAGCTAAACAATTGGTACATGTGGCCATAAAGATGGAAATAATAGACACTGGGGACTCCAAAAGAGGGGAGGTGGGGATGAGAGTGAGGGTTGACAAATGACCTATTGGGTATGACGTTCACTATTTGAGTAATGGGTACACTAGAAGCCCAATTCCCACCAGTATGCAATATACAGGTAATAGACATGCACATGTATCCCCCCCAAAAAAAAAATTTTTTAAGCCAAAAAAAAAAGAACCTTTGACTAGCCACCAATGAGTTGTCCTCATGGTGTGACCTGCTGGCAGAGCCCCAGTATGCACCAGAATGGTGCCTGAACACAGTAGGTGATTAGAAAACATTTTTGGGTGGAAAAATATACTTGGTGCCATTGGAAGGCAAAGGATATTTTTGCCCCGTAGAAGTCATGTAACCTCTCTGAGTTGTAGTTACCTCATTTGTAAAATGGAAATAATATTGCTTCTGATGTTGCTTTGCTCTGAGGAGTAGAACAGCACTTTTGAAAATCAGTTCTGGGAAACACTGGACTCTTGCTGTCCCACACAAAGATGGGGTTCCAGCCAGCGGTGTGCCGGCACTGGCTTTCGAGAACCAGCTTACAATTTCAGGAATATTTGTGAGCTGATTGTTAAATACAGCCATTATTACAAATTAAATTATGTAAACTTAAAATGAAATCATATGAAAAACAACAAATTCTCAGAATTAATCCCTTCCTAATTATTTTGCTACCTTTGATTATGTTTTGAGGTTGGTATCTGTATGATGGAAATGCTAAATAATGATGTGCTCATGCATATCTTCTCCCATCTTGTCTTGGCCTTCAATGACATCACACTGAAAGCTTGAAACTAGGCATGGTCAGAGTATTTACACCATGGAAATTGGCAAGTGCTACAAATTAGAACCTTTTCCCCTGGACAGCCAGTTGTCAAACATTTGTCAGCACACTCCTGGGCCCGATACAGAAAATGGTACATAAAATGTTCTCTTCTTGGAGATTTACAATGTACAGCCCGACAGAAATGAACTCCAGTGAACTTTGTGTAACTCAGGATTTTCCATACTTAGACCACAAAAGCATTTTTCTGTGTGACATGTACTGTTTGTGTCCCAAGGAATTAGATTTGGAAAATAACATTTGTAAAGCATCTTACACCAAAAAGGGCTCTCAATAAATGATAGTTAATAATTATTAATAATAGAGCCACAAGTTAGAGGATCTTAAGCTAGAATTGCTAAATATTCCAATTAAAGAATCACAGAAACAGAAAATATTAGGAATATAAGATAATAGTATTTATGCATATACAATCATACTCTCATAGAAGGTTAGTATGTCCCCAAATTAGAATTTTATTCAATTAAAAAATATAACTTGGTGCCTGGGAGGTGCCAGACCCCCCCTAGTAGTACAGACAGCACAGATCCCATTGAGGCTCTTAGGACCTTGGTTTGCAGCCTCAGAGGCTGGCATGCTGAGGAAATGCGACATTTTTTTTGTTTGTTTTGTTTTTGAGATAGTCTCACTTTGTTGCCCAGGCTGGAGTGCAGTGGTGCAGTCTTGGCTCACTGCAACCTCCACCTCCCAGGTTCAAGAGATTATTCTGCTTCAGCCTCCTGAGTAGCTGGGATTACAGGCGTGCGCCACCACGCCTGGCTAATTTTTATATTTTTATTAGGAGGTTTCACCATGTTGCCCAGGCTGGTCTCAAACTCCTGACCTCAAGTGATCTGCTCACCTCAGTCTCCCAAAGTGCTGGGATTACAGGTGTAAGCCACCATGCCCAGCCTCCATTTTTTCTTTTC
>NW_016107700.1:2968714-2971888 GCF_001604975.1 Cebus imitator
AAAAAAAAAAAAAAAAAGGCTGGACTCCTGGAGAGAGCTGAGAGAGGCTGGGGTCTCAAGAAAGAAGAAGGAGAGTCCAGAAGGGCATGGCCACATCCCACATCCCACGAGGTCTGGAAAGTGTCCTAAGGGTTTAGCAGCAGTGCAGTCATTGGAGCCCTCAGTGAGAGCCGTGACAGGAGTTGGTAGGGTGGGAAGTTAGATGACACAGCCTAGGAAAGAGTCTAGAAGGGGAGGAAGTGGAGACGGGGAGTGAGGATCACCCTCTTGGTTGGGCAGGGTGGGAGAGAGGTGGGAAGCAACAAGCATCTTGGAGCAGGGCCGTGGCATGCAGAGGGCAGGTGGGTTCACGAGGAGGTCATAAGCCCCATGGTCAAGATGCATGATGAACAGCTGAACTAGAGGGAAGAATCCATGCCCCAGCTCTAGAACTATGGCTTGCGAGGACAGTGGAGACTCAAAGAGAAGGGGGCTCTCTGGGGCCCTGTGTGAGTTGCTCAGGGTGAGGATAAGATGCTGGTCTTCCAACTGGACTCTGAGTGAGTGTGTTAGGACCCACCAGGGCAGAGAGGGTGGAGGGAGGAAGGCAACTTGGATCTGTGTGATTGGAGTTCTGCATACAATTTCATGTGAATATCCAGTTTCTGTTTTCCTTCCCTTCAATTTTTCTCCCCTAGACTTTATTTTTTAGAACAGTTCCAGATTTACAGAAAAACTGAGAAACTAGGGCAGAGAGTTCCCAGATGCCTGCTCCTCTTTTTCCCGGAGTATGAACACCTTACATGAGTGTAGTGCATTTGTTATAATTAATGGATCATTATGGATGCATAATTATTCACCAGAGGCCATATTTATGCAGAGTTCCTTAGTTTTTTTTTTTTTTTTTTTCTCTCTACCTAATGTTCCTTTTCTGTTCCAGGATCTCACGCAGGATCCCACATTCCATTGTGTTGCCATGTTTCTTTAAGCTCCTTGTGGCTGTGACAGTTTCTTAGACTTTCATTGGTTTCTGATGACCTTGACAGTTTTGGGGAGTATGAGTTGGGTATTTTGCAGGATGCCCCTCTGTTGGAATTTGTCTGATGTTTTTCTGATGATTAGACGAGGGTTATGGGTTTCTGGGAGCTTCCACTCCCCCAGACCTGTTTTCTAAGATCACTGTATTTAAACATAACATCTTCGTGCCAAAAACCCATATTTGTGGGTTCAGAAGGCAGCTGAGGACTCACTCCCATTGTCCATCCGGTCTGTAAACAAAGGCTCCAGGCTCTGACCTTGATAAACAGGGACTTCCTTCCTTCAGATTACATACTCAGGAGCCAGGAGGTGATCCTTGGAGCCCTGTCCTTGCCCTTTCCAGGCATCCTTGTTTCTTCCCCGTGTGAGGACCCCCATGGTTCCTTGGTCTCCCAGCCCCATGCCAGGGGCCAAGTGAATGCTGTTGGCAAATGATGGCAAGTGTTCTTCCTGCTGCTCAAGACCCTTGGGTGAGCCCTTTACAGGTTGCTTTCACTTTCCACGAGCTCTCCCTGACTCACTCCATAGATTTTCTTTGAGGTCAGACATTCTCTTTGGAGGCTGATTCAAGGCACAATTATCTCACTGGGAAGGATGCAGGTGGGTTGACGACATTTTCCTGTATGACGCAGAGCTTACATTTGTGTTCAGAGTCAGGAATGCTGGGTTTTCATAGGGCTGCGTTCTCCTGGGGCTTTGTCCTAGTCTCCTTGTATGACCCTGGGCAAGTGTCTTCCCCTATCAGTGGCCATGCTGGAGGACTTCAAGATCCCAGTTACTGTTGGGAGCCATGGGCACTGCCAGCTGGCTGTGGGCAGGGCTCTGAGTGGAGATTCCCCAGCTGGCCCCATTCCCATCCAATTTTGTCAAATGCTGCACAGATATTTCCAAATCTCCCAAATGGGAAAATTTCATGGCAGCCATGGTTGGCCCTGCCCTAAATCCTGAATCCTGAGGCCACAATGGCCTTCTCAGCTTGAGCGTGGGATGACCCTATACCCAGTCCACAGACCAGGGTCTGCTGGAGCATTTCTGGTGCCATGGGCAGACTGGGCCTCCTCATCCAAAGTTCCTCTCCAGCCTGTTTCTCTATAGCCAAAGGGCACCCCCACACCATTTGTGGGGTTCTTTGTCTGACATATGCTGCCCCTCTAGACCAGGATGGGTAAACTGTTTCTGTAAAGGGCAGGTAGCAAATA
This sequence comes from Cebus imitator, assembly GCF_001604975.1. Taxonomy (NCBI): domain Eukaryota; kingdom Metazoa; phylum Chordata; class Mammalia; order Primates; family Cebidae; genus Cebus; species Cebus imitator. The sequence goes on from NW_016107700.1 coordinate 2,970,931, forward strand.
TTTCCAGACTTATGAGTCATATGGTCTGTGTTGCCACCACTCAACTTTGCCATTGTAGCATGAAAGTGGCTGTGGGCAATCTATAAATGAATGGATGTGGCTGTGTTCCAATTAAACTATCTGCAAGTCCAGGCAGTGGGCCAGATTGGGCCCGCAGGTGGTAGTTTGCTGATCGCTGCTCTAGATCTCCATCTCCATGAAGGTGGGGACCATGTCTGTCTTAGCCCACTGTTGTTATCTTTCTGGCACTGAGTCCAGTGCTTGGAATTGTCCTTCCGTTCTCCAGTACATTGACATGTTCCTTTTTGCACCTAGCATTTACATTCCAAGAAGCTGACAAAAGTGAGATTTTAATGCACTCAAAATAAACTTTATTCCTCATTGAAAACTCTCAAAGCACACTGTCCATCTACCTGTCACTGTGTGTGAAATTCCACTACTAGGGACCATCATCACCACCATCATAACCACCACATGCCCCTTTACCATCACTACCACCACCACCACCACCACCACCTTGTCCTTCCCCATCCTCACCACCATCACCATCACTATTAGTGCCACCATCAACATTTATCCTTCATCACTACCATCACCATTACAACCACCACCTACCTCTTTATCATCACCACCATCACCATTACCACGATCACCACCATCAGAACCACCACCTACCCCCTTATCATTACCACCATCACCATTATTACCACCATCACAAGCACAAGCTACCCCTTTATCATCACCACGATCACCACCATCACAACCATCACCTACCCCTTTATCATCACTACCATCACAGCCAACACCTACCCTTTTATCATCACCATCTCCAGCATCACAGTCACCACCTACCCCTTCATCATCACCACCATCACCACCATCACCACTATCACCAGCATCACCACCATCACAACCACCACAACCACCACCTACCCCTTCATCACCACCACCATCACCA
>NW_016107700.1:2972192-3028914 GCF_001604975.1 Cebus imitator
CATCACCACCATCACAACCACCACCTACCCCTTCATCATCACCACCATCACCAGCATCACCACCATCACCAGCATCACCACTATCACAACCCCCACCTACCCCTTCATCACCACCATCACAACCACCACCTACCCCTTCATCATCACCATCACCAGCATCACCACCATCACAACCACCACCTACCCCTTTATCATCACCACCATCTCCATCATCACAGCCACCACCTACCCCTTTATCATCACCACCACCACTCCCATCACCCCCACCACCACCTTGCCCTTTCCCATCCTCACCAGAATCATTATTACTATCACCTACTGCTACCATTACCACCACTACTTCCACCACCACCACTTCTACCACTATTGTTAACACCTTCACCCTTATCATCTCCACTCCTACCACCACCACGATATCTATCACCATCATTGCCACCATCACCATCACCACCACCACTGACACTATGGGCCAGCTGTTGATGGCTTCTCCTGTCCTGGGGCCCCAGCCTTACCTTGCCTACATAATGGGGCAGTGAGTTGTTTTTCTCTTCATCAATGTGCATCTGGTTCCAAATCCAGTCTCTCTTTTGGCGCCTGTGGATGGGCAGCAGGCTGGGAGTGTCCCATTGGGCAGGGTTAGCACCTGTTGCCACCGTTGCTGCTGCTGCTGCCAGCAGGCCCAGGCAGGCACCTGATGTGGCAACTAGCATCATGAGCTTCTGCATCTTTCCAGGAGGAACAGATCTGGGGAAAGAGGAGAGACAACTTCAGGTTATGGTTGCCGTGTCTGGCCAAGCAAGGATGAAAGGAATACTTAGACTCAGGTATTTTGCATGAGAGCAGCTAGATATGATGCTGAAAGCCTGGGGCAAACATAGTCTCTGGGTAATTAACATTATTGTTTCCCCTTTCAGGGAGCAATCATGCTGGAGGATGTGCAAAGGTTTTAGGACAACATGAGTAAACAAGCCCATTTAAGATAAATTTCTCTATGCTTCCTTGTACCTACTCCTTACCCTCTGCCTCAGGGTAGAACAGCTGCCTTCAGCTTATTCTTCCCAGAAGGTAGGCAAAATCTTCTGATCTTTCAAGAAGATTTGCATCCTTTCCCTATAATTTCTCCCACCACTCTGACCTATCTCCCACATATGGATGTGAGCAGCTCCCATAGGGAACTGAACTTCCTTTATCTGTTTACTCCTTCATCCTTCACTGTCTGCAGACACCTGCAGAACCAGATCCCCTTCATGCCTTGATAAACTCTGAATCAGGGAGGGTGAAAACAGATGGAAACCATTTCTATTTGTGAGTCACGTGTGCTAGAACAGAAGTAAGTGCAGGGGATATGGGAGCCCAGAGGAGGGCCTGTGGGAAGGTCTCCAGGAAGCGGGTGTAAGGCTGACGCTGATGGCAGCTCCAAAATCCCTAGGCATTGGGTGCTCAGGTCATCCTCATTGTTCAAATTGGAGTAAGTGGTGGGACTGAGAAGGGAACCTGGGTGTCTGATAGCAAATCTTTATCAAGCACTTATATTTTGCCTGGTACCCTCTGAAGCACTTTACATATGTTATCTCATTTAATCTTCCCCGTTACCCTCCAGGCTGGTGTAATTATAACCCTCATTTTGCAGATGAGGAACAGAGAGGTTTTGGCACATTCCTGAAATTATCTAAACTCTAAAGAGCACATCCGGGATTTGAACCAGGGCTGTCTGGCCCAGAAGTTCAAGTCCTTTCCTCCTGTCTTCCCTTGTCCCAGCAGCTGCTCTGGGACAGGATTTAAAGCCTCTTCTCGACAAACATGCCCCTGCCTGAAAGCCCCTTTTTCAACTTTGCGTTGATTCTGTCTTCAGAAGGCTCTCAGGAAAATCCAACTGTCTTAACACTGCGGGCTGGCCCTGCACTCCAGATCTTACAGTGAGTGGTCAGCTTTGCTGTCACAAAAGCATGGGTAGGTGGGGTGGTGAGTTGAGGGTCTGGGTTCATAGGAATGGCTTCATCATTTGTGGGGCCCAGTGCAAAAGAATTTTAAGAAGGAGATGGAACATTAAACCAAGCATGAGGCCCTCTGAAGTGCAAGCCCTGTACGACCTCACAGGTTGCACACTCTGGAAGGCAGGTCTGTGGGGTAGGGTCATGGGTCCCCCAGAGATCAAGGCCTGGCTTCATTCTGAATTCCAGGAACAGGGGTTTTCTCCACTGCCCCATGGGGAGTTCAGGCTGTGACCTTGGCCATTGGGATGTTCTCTCAGCCCTGACTCTGTCTGTCCACCCAGCCTGGGTCCCTGAGTCACTTACCTGAAGCTCCTGGGATGATGTAGAGGAAGAACAGGTGCGTGAGAGAGGGAACCAGGGCTCACATCTGGAGATAGACAAGGATCTACAAGGCGCTGGATGAGATGGCCTCCTCCCTTGACTGTCCCCTGGCTGGCCAGAGGGAGAGGCTGGACTCTGTACATCACATGACGTTTGTAAATTCTAGTAATTCCTCTAGTAACATTTCCCGGCGCCGGGCTGACCTCAGTGAGGGCTGAGGGCGTCTGTGCTGGGCCAGCTGACTTCTGGGCTCGCTGACTTTAGTATTGAGGGCCCCTGCCTTCCAGTTCCTGCCTCTGGCCCCAGAGGAAGTGGACTCCCAGGGTGGGGATAGGTCCCAGAATGCAGGTGCCATGTGCCTGGGGGAGGCCCTGACCTCTCTGGGCCTCAGTTTCCCCAGTCATGAATGGAAGAGACTTGAGGCCCTTCAAGGATGCTCTAGGCAGGAGGAAGGCAGTGAGCAAAGGCTTGCAGAAAAAATGAGGTAGGTTGGGAGTCCTGGCCAGGAAGCTGGTCCCTGATTCAGGGGAGGTGGCAGGCATGACCCCTGCCCCAGCCTCACTGGGTCCAGACCCTGTGGGTCATTTCCTTCTTTGTCCAGAAAGGAAGTGCAAGCTTTGATTCTGTCTTCCTCCCTCAAGTGAGAAGTGACTCACAGATGATAAAGTAAAAGAGACAGAAGTGAAAACAAGAAACAGGGAGAGGGAGTGTTCTCAGGCCTCTGGGCAGGACAGGGTGAGTGCCCACACTCTGAGCCGATAGGTGCTGGGTGCCTACTGCAGGATGGGCTCCATGCTAGGCAATGGGGGTGCCACAGTGAACGAGACAGATGGGGCCTGCCCTTGGGGAGTGCACAGTAATGGGAACAACAGAAAATTAATAAGTCAATGAGGAAACATATTAGCTGGCGATCAGAGATGTTCAGGGAATTACAATGAGAGGTGCCGCAGAAAGTAGGGGGCAGCTGGCGGAGCCTGTGAGGCCAAGAAGGCCTCTGGGAGCGCTGACATTTCAACGCACATCTGAGTGCCAGTTACAAAAAAAAAAAAAAAAAAAAGCTACCGGGTGCGATGGCCCACGCCTTTAATCCCAGCACTTTGGGAGGCTGAGGTGGGCAGATTGGTTGAAAGCTGACGTTTCAACCTACACTTGAGTGCCAGCCACAGGACCGCCAGGGGAGGGCGGGGAATTCCAGGCAGAAGCACAGTTGCTGGTCCCTGGGTACCTCCACATCTGAGCCCACCTCTGCAAGCAGCGGTTTGTTTCCTTAAGGAAGCCCGCCTCTCTGTAGCAGTCCCTTCATAAAATCTCTTCAATTGGCCCCCCGGGGAAGCTCTGTTTCCTGCTGGGGACCCTATCTCTAATACAGTGAACAGGAATGTGGTTTTCTCTTTCCTGGGGCCTGTTGGGTGGGGTTAGTGATCCCTAGGGCTGACCGCAGCCATCAGTCAAATGGAAATACAGTTGTGTGCTGCAAAATGACTTTCTGGTCAACAATGGACTGATCCACCTGCCTCAGCCTCCCAAAGTGCTGGGATTACAGGTGTGAGCCACTGCACCCGGTAGCTTTTTTTTTTTTTTAATGGCAAAACCAGCAATTACTTCTGCACTATCCTAATAGTAAACTAAGGTTAATTTCTTACTGATGAAAGAAAAATACTTTCAAGTAAATTTAGTGTAGTGAAGTGTACACTGTTTAAGTCTACACTAATGTACAGCGTTCCCCTAAGATTCTAATGAAGCTAAAAATTCCTCTGGCCTAGTGACATCGCAGCCATTGTGACATCATAGCACAAGTCATTACTCGTGTGTTTGGGGTGATGCTGGTGTAGACAAACCAACTTTATAAAAAATGTTACATTAGGTAGTGCAAAAGTAATTGTGTGCTTTATTTATGTCTCTGTTATCATTATTTTCTTTTCTTTTTTTTTTTTTTTTTGAGACAGAGTTTCACTCTTGTTACCCAGGCTGGAGTGCAATGGCGCGATCTCGGCTCACTGCAACCTCCGCCTCCTGGGTTCAGGCAATTCTCCTGCCTCAGCCTCCTGAGTAGCTGGGATTACAGGCACGCGCCACCATGCCCAGCTAATTTTTTGTATTTTTAGTAGAGACGGGGTTTCACCATGTTGACCAGGATGGTCTCGATCTCTTGACCTCGTGATCCACCCGCCTCGGCCTCCCAAAGTGCTGGGATTACAGGCTTGAGCCACCGCGCCCGCCCTATCATTATTTTCTTTGAGATAGTTTCATTCTTGTCACCCAGGCTGGAGTGCAGTGGTGCAATCTTGGCTCCCTGCAACCTCTGCCTCCCGGGTTCAAGTGATTGTCCTGCCTCAGCCTCCTAAGTAGCTGGGATAACAGGGGCCTGCCACCATGCCTGGCTAATTTTTTTTTTTTTTTTGTATTTTTAGTAGAGATGGGGTTTCACCATGTTGGCCAGGCTGGTCTCAAACTCCTGACCTTAGGTGATCCACCTGTCTCAGCCTCCCAAAGTGCTGGGACCACAGGCGTGAGCCACTGCCCCTGGTGGCTTTTTTTTTTTTTTAATGGCAAAAACCAGCAATTACTTTTGTACTAGCCTAATAGTAAACTAAGGTTGATTTCTTATTGATGAAAGAAAAATATTTTAAAGTAAATTTAGTGTAGCTAAGTGTACAGTGTTTATTAAGTCTACGGTAATGTACAGTAATGTTCAGGCCACTCACCACTCACTTCCTGGCTCACCCAGACCAATTTCTAGTCCTGCAAGCTCCATTCGCGGTTAGTACCATTTTTTATTTTTATTTTTTTTTTGTTTTGAGATTGGGTCTCCCTCTGTCACCCAGGCTGGAGTATGGTGTGAATATGGCTCACTGCAGCCTCAAAACTCCTGGGCTCAAGCAATCCTCCCACCTCAGCCCCACAAGGCGGTAGGACCACAGGCATGTGCCACCACATCTGGCTAATTGTTAAATTTTTTTTTGTAGATACGGTTGGGGTGGAGTCTGACTATGTGACCCAGGCTGGTCTTGAACTCCTGCCTCAAGTGGTCCTCTTGTGTTGGCCTTCCAAAGTGCTGGATTACAGGCTCCTTTTTTTTTCGTCTTTTGTATGGGATTTTTACTGTACCTTTTCGGTAGATATATTTAGATACACGAATACTTGCTGTCGTGTTAAAATTGGCTACGGCATTCAGTACTGCACCATGCTGCACAGGTATTTAGCCTAACAGCAGTAGAGTGTACCATCTAGCCTAGGTGTGCAGCAGGCTATGCGATCAGATTTGTTTCGTAAGCATGCTCTATGATGTTTGCACAACAACAAAATCACCTGAACTTGCTTCTCAGAACGAATCCCAGTCATTAGATGCACGGCTCTACCCTCACCAGACTTCAGCGAAGCACAGTCCACCAATCACAGGCTGGAACCTTGTGGTCCTAAGGGGATGTTAACCCCCTCAGTGGGCTTTGCCTGGCCCCACATAACAGAGTGTTCTCTAAAGGTGCAGAAAAGCCCCTTGGATTCTGTTCTGTGTCCAGCAGGGGCCCTGTTGCTAGCCCTGGAGAGAAGTCCCTTGGTGCATATGGGGGCCACCAGCAAGCTTCTGCCTTCTGACAGGGCTGGGACTGGCTCTCACAATTACCCCGCATCAACTGTGTGTCATTTGCTGGGGCAGAGGGAGGTCTGTGTGCTTAGCTCTCCTCAGTCAGCTGTTGGTGAGGGGCCGGACTTGGGGATGGGGCCTTTGGGAGCTGGGGATCACAGAATCCCATTTCCATTCCCACACCAGAGCCGAGAGCACCCTCCCAAGACAGCTATTTCTTGCCTGGGACAGTGGAGGGGGGCTGACTTCCCTGAGCACTTCCCTGAGGCACATGTTATTTTATTTAAAGCTTTCAACAACCCTTTGAGGTAGTTGTCTGCATTGCCATTTTGCAGGTAAAGAATTAGGGGTTAGAGAGGTAGGGTGAGTCATCCGAGGTCACATAGCCACAGGAAGCGGAGCCAGGATTTGAACTTAAGCTGTCTTTCTCCCGCAATAGTGCTTTTTGCATCATGCCACCCTCTATCTCTGTGGTGGCATTCACATGTAATAATAATAAACTATTCTCAGTGCTTGGTTTTCATCCATACTAGCACTTTTAATTTTCACACTAGTTTCAGGATGTAGGACTTACATTTCCACTTCACAGATGAGAAAACTGAGACTCAGAGACAAATAACGCATGAATAGTGGATCTGGAACCCTCACCAGATTGATCTTTTTCTGCATCCTAGGCTCCTTCTCTACTCAATCTCAGAGATACCTGTGGGAGCTTCCCGTCTGAAAATCCACGTTCATTTGTGTCTTTTGCCCTTTGCATTAGAAATTTGGCCAATTAACTTTGGGAGGCCAAGGCGGGCAGATCACTTGAGGTCAGGAGTTTGAGACCAGCCTGGGCAACATGGTGAAACCCTGTCTCTACTAAGAAATACAAAAATTAGCTGGGCGTGGTGGTGCATGCCTGTAGTGTCAGCTACTTTGGAGGCTGAGGCACGAGAATTGCTTGAACCCTGGAGATGGGGCTTGCAGTGAGCTGAGATTGTGCCACTGCACTCCAGCCTGGGTGACCGATGACAGAGCAAGACTCCGTCTCAAAAAAAAAAAAAAAAAAAATTTGGCCAACTAAAATGGGGGCTGCAGGGAAGAGTTTTGTTGAACAATTGCTCCTCTTCATTCTGATGCAGAGGAAGCTGGGCCAGTCAGATCTGCTGCGCCACAGCTGAAAACTGAATTTCTCTTGGCTGCCTCCTCTGGAGATGTGGTCCTAGCCCTTTTTTCATTTTAGCCCATTTCCTTTCAGTAGGTAAGAGTCATGTCTCTTGGTCGTTCTCAGCAGAGAGACTCAAACTGTTGCCAGGTAGATTTGGGGCACCCCAGACATTCAGAGGGTCTGAGGATTTTGGAAGTGATTTCCATGCTCAGAAATTCCCAGCTGAGCAGCCCAGCAACAGGCCGATTATGGTGGTGAGCAGGGAGGGGCCACGCTTGGCAACTCAGGTGTAGGTGCTGGGCTTGCCGAGACCAGGTGCCTGCCTGTGTCCCAGGCATCCAGGATGCCTGTCGATGCTGCTGTCACCGGAGCCACATGAGAGGGTTTGGGGACAGTTCCAAATGGAGGAGGGTGGGCCCTCTGAACCCTTTGTGAGTCTGGGGAGTTCTGAAGGACCCAAAATTAGAGGACAGAGTCAGTGGCCTGAATCCGCTGGTGAGTGGGCATGGAGCCCAGGATAAGCAGCAGGGGAGCCTTGGAGAATAGAGGGGATGACCATGCTCAACCATGCCCCCATGGGAGGTTGGGACCTCAGAGGCCTCTGGGGTCCAGGTCTGTCTTTTTCTACCACGGGTAGGGCAACTGGGATCAGAACCCAGACACCTAGGCTAGGCCTCGGGACTCAGGGGTTCTCTGAAGGCTGAGACACCTGGGCAGCCTGAGAAAAGAACGGGGCTTTTGCGGCTCTTTCTGCTCCTCTCCAGCTGCCTGTCTGGGTCTGCAGGTGCCTGGTGAGCCTCCAGGCGTAGCTCCAGCCCACAGGACATTCACTCTCTGGGAAGTTCCTCACACCACCAGACTTGGTCACATCCTCCCTGCCTGTGCACTTGCTGTCCTCTTTCCTCTGCCTGGATTTAGGACACAGGTCACCACTTCTCTGAAGCCCTTTCTAGAGTCCTGGGGTTATACAGTCATGCAGCAAACATTTATTGAGCATCTACTATGTGCCAGGTACTTAATTCCATGTGGGAACAAACACGGGCTTCACGGACTTCACTTCCATGGGAGAGTGGGACGCCAATCACGTGGTGAAAAATGCAGTTTGAAATTGAGACACGCGCTTTGATGGACATATAGAGGATACAGTGGGAGCACATAGATGGAGAGGGCCCTGATGGGTCTGAGGTCCAGTCGCAGGAGTGAGTCCTGCCTCTCACTGACCCACTGTGGGACAGCATACAAAGCTCCCTTTGGTGGTGACATTCACATGTAATGATAATAAACTATTCTCAGTCCTTGGTCTTCATCCATACCAGCACATTTAATTTTCACACTCTCCCCAGGATGTGGGACTTATTCCCATTTCACAGATGAGAAAACTGAGGCTAACAGAGCCTAGCTGAAGGTGTGTATGTCTGGACCCAGCTGGGAGCCCCTCAGTGGGGCAGCTCAGGAAATGCCCCTTTTCCTTTGTGGGTATCCACCTATTTGGGGTTCTGCCTCCAAGGGGCTGTGAGATCAGCTCAGCTCTGCGCTGCATTATGGTGGCAAAAAGAGGCTACAGACACAAGACAGAGGAAGGGAAGGGAGGGGAGGGGCTAGAGCTTGGGACTCCCTGGGACCCCTGGCTTTGTAGCTAAATAGGACATAAGAAGTCTGGACCCAGCTGGGAACCCCTCAGTGGGGCAGCCCAGGAAATACCCCAGAGCTGGTCCTGTCCCTGACCACCAGGAAGATCACTGCCCCTGGACCTGACCAGGCCCCACTCAAGCCTTAGATTCCAGGGGCCAAGTCTGGGCTTTGTAATGTGGGGGGTTTTCAATAGGCTGGAGGGCCTCAGGGGCGGGGCAGAGGAAGGCTCCAGGTCCAGGACACACACATGACATCTGCAGGCCACATGGACCTGTGACACCCTCAAACATGCCTTCACGAGTGCACACCCCTGACCACAGGCACCTGCCCAGGCCAGCTCCTGCAGGGATCCTCCGCGCAGGCCTGGCTGCTCTCCTCCCTGACTCCCAGCATACCCGCCTTCAGCTAGGATCCCAGCCCAGCCTCCCGCAGGGTCTGGACTCCAGCCCAGAGGCCTCAGGTCGGGGATGAGGGTCAGGGCTCTGGGAGGAGCCGGTTTGGAACATGCAGGAGGTGTGTCTGCTGGCGTGGGGGCACCGGGGCCCCAGCTCTGTGTGTGGGCCTGGGCAGCTCTCCCCACCACCTTCCCTTTCCACAGCTCAAATCTCAGCCCAGGACAGGGCTGGGACCCAGTGACCCCCAAACTCCTCCAGGGACTCAAATTGTCTGTTGAGCTCAGGCATTGAAAGCTGGGTCTTGGCAGCCATAGACATTGGGAGGACGAAGGGTGAGGCTCTGGGAGGCTCGGGAATGGGGTTTGGCCAGGCAGCTATGACCTGGCCCCTTGTGCTTCCTCCTGGTTTGTGGCTCAGTTTGGCCCTGGGATAGTCTCCTGTGGCTCCCAGACCTGCTCCCCTCCTTTCGAGTTCTGCCAGCAGCCTCCCCAACTCCCTGCAGGAGGAAGTCTAGCTCCTGAGGCAGCCCTTGAGGCCTAGCATGTGTCCCCTGCCCATCCTCTCTTCCACCTCCCTGCCCCTTCTATTGTTCTTCAGCTATGAGGAGAACTAGAGGTTTTTGAAATGTACAATGCTCTTCTCTTAGCAGCAGGCTTTTGTGCAGGCTGTTCCTTCTGCCTGGAATGCCCTGCTTGGCTGTGTTTCCTGGGTTAACGCTTTGCTTCTTCTCAAGCCCCAGACTGCCTCCTCCATGAGGCCTGATTGCCAACTGCCACCAGCGCAGCCTCTGCCTCCCGGCCTATCTCTGCCCAGGCAGGTTCTGGGCCTAAGAGTCCACTTCATGCCATACCTGGGTGCGTGAACCCAAGGTCCCAGACCTGGAGGTGCTGCCTGTCAGCCTGGCGCCAGCTCCAGCTCTAGTCTTGCCACCCACTCCCTCCCCACTCATGGGATTTAGAAACAAATCTGTGTATTTTCAGACAACACGTAGCGGGGTCAGAGTGGGTGCAACTGTCTGTATAACTCAGAGAAGCTCCTCCTTGTTCCCAAGTAGCTCCTCTGATGGCCCATGGGATGGGCTGCAACTGGACTGCTTAAAAGATCACCGATAGGATTTTGATCCTTTGGGGATAACAAAATTATTCCTCTTAAGAGTCCCTGGCCTGGCACGATGGCTCACACCTGTAATCCCAACACTTTGAAAGGCCAAGGCAGGCAGATCGCCTGAGGTCAGGAGTTGGAAACCAGCCTGGCCAACATGGTGAAGCCACATCTCTACTACAAAATCAGCTGGGCCTGATGGCACAGGCCTGTAATCCTAGCTACTTGGGAGGCTGAGGCAGGCTAATCACTTGAATCTGGGAGCTGGAGGTTGCGGTGAGCGGGGATTGCACCATTGCACTCCAGCCTGGGCAACAAGAGCAAAAGTCTGTCTTTAAAAAAAAAAAAAAAAAGAGTACTCAATGAATACGCAAATACCCCTGAGCTGGGCGCCTCTTAAGGCAGGGCACCTCGTAAGACAGGGCTGGAAAAACAGAACTCAGCTTGCCACGTGCCCATTTCCACACCTATGGCAGATATCGCCAATCACTCACTCAAAGACTGTACTGAGGATCCGGGGGCGGAGTTCAAGTTCATTCCCACTGAACTTAAACTCAGCCCCCGAATCCTCAGTACAGTCTTTGAGGTAGAGGGTACCAATTGGCCAGCCCTATTTTGTGATGTGAAACAAATTTGTGCTGGACTCTCTGCACTCCGAGTCATCTAGTCTGTCCCCCTGCCTCCAAATGGGACAGCTCCAGACTTCAAGGAGAGAATGCTCATGCTAAGGAGCCTTCCAGCCTTCTCGGGCCTTCCTGACTTTGTCCCGCACTGTGAGGGCAGCAGGGGCAACAGAATGAGCCCCTTGCACCTGCCTGTTTGAACCCGCCCAGCTGCTCGGGAGCTGTGTGACCTTGAGCTCATCCCTTGCTTGCTGAGCCTCAGCTTCCTCATCTGTAATGAAGGCAACAATGGCTGCCTCCCTGGGCAGAAGGATTAAATGAGATCATGGGTGCAAAGCCTGGCACACAGTAGGTGCTCAGTAGGTGTGTGGGTATCTTGACCCCTATCTACCCGCCCCCCTCCAGCCTGGGGGGCGTGGCTTCGGCTGGCTGACTTACACTTTACCTCATTTCCTGGCGCTACTCTAGGCCCACCTCGTACTCTTTCTGTTCCTCTGCAGAAGGAAATCTCATTCACCACCCGCCTGGCCGGCCCCTGGGTCCCGCTTCCTTCTCCTTCCAGTATCTGGACCTGCCAGGATCTGACTGTTTTGCTGTGGTTTAAGGCAGATAACCTGGAAGTCCCTGCATGAGTTTAGGGACCACCCCCTACCCTGGAGAGATGGGAAGATTGAGGCCCAGGCTGCGGAGGGGTTGCCCGAGACCTCCTGGCGTCTGAGATTCCCACTTTTCCTTCAGCAAGCCCTCTGTGATTTACCCACCTAACCCCAGCTTGAACCTGGATTAGGACAGACTTTTCAGTATCTCCTCAGCCAGAAGTGAAGCTCATGAGGGCAGGACCTGCCTTCTAGAACTTTCCTCCCCCTGGGATGATGGGGCTCCTGGTTTGTCCTTGCGCCTGCCTCTGCGGCCTGCACTGCCCTGCTTTTCCCCTCTGAGCTTCACTGTGCAGTGTGGATCAGAAGGGACCTCACTCACACCCTGCTTCTACCTTGTGCTGGTTGTGTAAACTTGGACTGGCCTCACAGCCTCCCTCAACCTTGATGGTCCCATCTGTCAAATGGGAATTCTTGTAGTCACTTCTATCTGCACTGAGGGGGTGCAGAGAGAAGATACAGGGACCAGGCACAGGTCCAGGTGGGCCAAAGGCTGAAGATTCTTCCTGGGACGGTGTCTACTGCATCCCTTGTGTGTCCCTGAGTCAGCAGCGAATCATCCAACTTCTCAGAAGATGTGTGGCCCTATCTGGCTTCCTGCCCTCATGTCCGGCTCTTGTTTAGCAACACAATAGCTCAGGCTGGGGCTGCCAGGCGGGCAGCTTAACCCCTTCCAGGCCACGAGACACCTCCCCTACCCCTCACCACAGTAAGCTGAAATTGGCAGGGCTGCCCAGGGGCTAAGCAGCTCTTGGGCCCCTCGGAGGACACCTGCTGCCCTCTAGGGCAGGGCAGTGGAGAATGCCAGGCTCCCACCACCTGAGATGGGCTAGGGCTCCTGGCCCTGCCTCCAGTGGCCTGTGGCAAAAAAGCCCCCCAGGTACACCCTCGGCTCCTCAGAGCTGCCTTCCTAGGAATGCCCTCCCTCTCTGGTCAGAATCCTATCTGCCCATCACACAGGAGAAATGTCCATGCCCGGGAGGGAGCCTGGCGTGGAGCAGGTGCTCAGAGGTGCTCTCAGTATCCTCTCACTTGCACCCCCTTCCTCGTACCTGCTGGGCACCTGAGGACCTCTCACTGATGGGGCTTGACTGTACCTTGAGGGTCAAAACCTTTATGACATTCACAGCCAGGATGGGCTCTGGGCTAGCTGGTACATCCAGCCACTCTTCCTTAAAGCTCTCATGTTATGTGCCATTCCCAACACCAGAGATGTAGATCACCTCACTTAATTGACTGAGGAAACATTGTTTCCCCATTTCACAGATGAGACACTTGAGATCTGGGGAAAGAGCCAGGGCTTTGAAGTATGAAATCCTGGTTCAAATCCCCACACCAGCTCATATGTTTCTAAAGCTCAGTTGCCTTCACTGAGATACAAAGAAAGAATAGGTCTACCCTGCGGCGCTGTTAATGGTAGAATAATGAGCCCCACATCAACTCTTGTTCCCCACTGTGGTTTCGAAACTCTGGGTAACTTTCCCAAGGTCACCCCAGAGCAAATGGGAGAGCTGGGATCTGTACCCCGGGCGGCTGTCTCCAGGACAGGCTCTTGGCCCAGACCTCCTGACCTCCTGACCTCCTGCTTCTGGGGGACTTCCTGGGCTGTGAGGGCCTCGGGGCTCTGGTGCCCTAGCCTTTCAAAGGGTGCTGAGAGGAGAAAGGGGTGGGGGTCGCTGTCCTGACTGCAGCTCCCTCAACACACAGCAGCCCCTATGATTTTGGGGCAGGGAAAGGAGGGGATTTCATGGGCAGGTCCTCAAGTGCCCAGAGCCAAGCCTCAGTTTGCCTGTCCTGAAATGTTGGCACTGGCTGATAGAGATGGGCCGAGGCTCAGAGCTCCCCTTTTTGGGCCCCTCCCCAGATCCCAGCATAGAGCTTCGGTGGCACATGGGAAGGGGTCTGAGGAGGGGGTGTCAGGTCTTGGTAAATCCTCTTCTGGTAAGAGTAAGGACACGGAGGGGAAGCCAAAGCCTGGGTGCCAGTCCTTTGCCCTGGCACACTGGGTGACTGGGGCAGAATCCTGCCCTCTCTGAGCCTGGCACCAATGAAGGCCAGTGGGCCCTTTTGAATTGGAGAGTCCACTTGTGGGAGAGCCGAGCCCTCGCCCTGCACCCTCAGTCCTGAGATGCCCATTTGTGCCCTTGGCACCACCTCTGGGTGCACCTTCCCCGACCCTGCTCTGAGCCATGAGGAGGCCCAGCATGCCCTCCAGGAGCTACTCTGTCCTGGGAGCACAAGGACACCCATTCTACAGACCCTCCCGCTTTGGGCACAGGGTGGTGGGTCTGGGGTGGAGGGCAGTGTGGGAGCCCCACTCACCGTGCCTGTGGGCTGAGGGATGTCTCTGTTCTGTCGGGCTGTCTGTCTGTCCAGGGCTGAGTGTGAGTGGAGGTCTGTGGAGCCTGTTAGCCGACCGTCTCTGGAGGGTAGCCACACCCCACCGGCGAGGGAGGCCTGGCTGCTTCCCCTTCAGGTTTTCCAGCTGGCCCTGGCCCACTTCCCCCCGGGATGGTTTCCTGTTATTGTTCCTTTGTGAGGTCTGGGCTGGCTGTAGATAGGCAGGCCCCTTGGTGGGCGGCTGCCTCGGCCCCGGATGGCTGTTTCCACTGAGGCCTGGCCCGGGACCCCACCTGGGACACCCCACTTGAACCCTAACTCCTGACCTCAGCTCTGGACCCTGAGCCTAGCACCTGCCAAGATCCTGGCTGCGGGGACCCTTGGCTGCAGCATCGCATTTAACCCTCCTTGGAAAGCTGCAGGCAGGTGTCATCACCCCATTTTTTTTTTTTTTTGAGACAGAGTCTCGCTCTGTTGCCCAGGCTGGAGTGCAGTGGTGTGACCTCAGCTCACTGCAACTTCTGCCTCTTGGGTTTAAGCAATTCTCTCCCTCAGCCTCCCAAGCAGCTGGGACTACAGGCACACACCACCATGCCCAGCTATCATATTTTTAGTAGAGATGGGGTTTCACCATGTTGGCCAGGCTGGTCTTGAACTCCTGACCTCGTGATCCACCTACCTTGGCCTCCCAAAGTGCTGGGATTACAGGCATGAGCCAATGTGACCAGCCTTATCACCCCCACTTTATAGCCTGGGAAGCTGAGGCTCGGTGGGTTTAAGGTGCTTGGCCATCCAGCTGGGATATAACAGAGCCAAAAATCGTGTTGGGGTCAGCCTAGCCCCAGAGCTTGACTTTCCTTGGTGACCCCATGACATCTTTATGGGGACAGACTTTAAAGGTGATGGGGAGGCTTTAGGAGATGGGAAAGAGATGGCAGCTCTTGGCTCTGCAGGGCCAGGTTGGCCTCTCCTGGTCGGGGTGGGCGTGGACTCCAGCTCGAAGGTGCCAGCCTCGGTCTGTCGGGGCCGTTTGCCTTTAGGAATTGGGTGGAGTCAAGTGACCCAGCTCTGCTTCTGATGTGATCTCTGGCCAGTCCTGTCACCCTGGAGCCGCAGTTTTCTCATCTGTAAAATGGGGATAATCACAGTCTCAGCCTCACAAAGCTCTTGAGATAAACGAGAATCAAAGAGGGACGTGAAAGACAGTGACACTGAGGCTGGACCAGAGCCCAGCAGAACCAGGAGGCTGGGGAAAGGGAGCGGCCAAGATTCTGCTAACCAGGAGAGACACAGGAGGAGCTTCTAACAACTACAGAGGCCTGGGCTCACCCCAGATCAAATGATTTGGAATCTCCCAGGGAAGACCCTGGGAATCTGTCCTTTGAAGAGTTGCGTCTGTTTTTCCAGGGCGAATGGTTGGGAAGTCCCAAACTTGTTTTATTATACAGCTGGGCAAGCAGAGACCCTGAGAAAGAGAGGGCCCAGGGGCGCTTAGCAAATCAGAGCATGAGATGGGGAGTGAGATGGAAGGATATTTTTGTAGGAGGAGTGGACAGTGGTTTCTCTGTCTCAGGCATGTTGAGTTTGAGATGTTTCTTAGATACCCAGGTGGAGATGTCAGGCTGGTGGGGGAGGCAGGGGTAAGTCCAGCTGGAGCTGAGGTTTGGAACCCATGAGCTTTGCCTGGCACCTGAGGCCATGGGCATGGATGAGCTTGCAGGAAGGGAGAACTCGGGCCCTCTGACATTTGGGGATCCTTTAGAAAAGGGTCCAGCGATGAAGGAGGAATGCCAGCAGAGGGCAGAGAAGGAGGGCAGGAAGTGGTCAGTGGGTTAGCCTGGGGAGTGTGAAGACTGAGACTTGACTTTAGATTTGAAAGATGAGGTCATTAATGACTGTGACCAGAGCAGGTTAAACAGGAAAAGGCAGACAAGACAGATTGGAGGGGCTAGAGAAAGAGGGACGGGGATGCGGAGTCACGTGTGACTGTGGCTCCTTCCCCAAGTCTTACAGTGAATGGGAGCAGAGAAGCGGGAGGGTTTTTTAAAACTATGGCAGCACGCTCATGTCCCCAGGGAGCGTCCAGCAGATGGGAAGACAGACGATGCTGGAGCGTGAGGAGTGACCTGCTGGAAGAAGAACAGTCCTTGGGGCGGGATTCTGAGTGGGATCCAGAAATTCAACCGCCGATTGTGGAACGAACAAACAACAGCTCAGCGTTTCCTTCTCCAACGGGATTAACTCTGCTTTCTCCTGTCCAGACGGTGGGCTGGCCACAGAGGAGCGGGACAGTGCTCTGTCTCCTGTGTTCCAGTCCACACCCCTCTCACCCTCGCCTGTGTTGACCGCCTGTCCTCATGGTTTACGTGCCCATGGGGACACACTGGCCTGGGCATTGCTTCCTGCTGGGTCTGAGACTCGGGGCTGGTGGCAGATGGGGACAGGGCTTGTCCCGGCACCATCTGCCAATTCCCTTTGTACTCCCAGTCCACGAGGAAGTTGACTCTGCCCTGAAAACTGCTTTCCCTATGGTCCATAAACAAAGAAATGGTTAGCTGGGCATGGGCTGCGGGCCCCAGGGATGGGGATGGGGCCACCGTAGCAGAGGTAGTTAGACTATAGGAGAGAGGCTGGTGCCTCCTTGGTCCCCCTGAGGATCTCATGCCTGGTCTCTGGCACTGCCCAGCCTCTGCTCCAGCCTCTCTGGAGGCAAAGGAGGTAACAGGAGGGCACGAGGCCAGGAAGTGCCATTGGGAGCAAGGCAGGCAGCTGGTGGGCCGGCAGGAAATGGGATGGTCTGTGAGATCAGATTAGCAGCAGAGGAGGAAGCAACAGTGGAGGCACTGGGGGTGGGGCGACAAGGCCTGGGATGCCCACCAAGCCTCTGCCAGGGTGAAGGCTAACCTGGCAGGAACTGCTGCTGGAAGAGGTGCTGGTGTGGGGGTGGGACACCCCGTTCGGATACTAGCATGACCCGTCGCTGCCTATGTGAGCTGGGCAGCCGACTTGCTTCTCTGAGCCTCTTTCCGCACCTGTGGATTGGGTTATCTGTTCAGACTTTGCCGGCTTCTGGAAGCTTAAATGCGACAATGAAAATAAATGACAGGACCAGCAAGCCTTATGGTGTGGCTGTTTCTCAAAGTGTGGTCTTCAAGCCATTGGTCCTGGGAGAAGGGGATTGAATATGCAGATTCCCGAGGGCCCACCCTGGGCCGATGGGGCAGAGTGGCTGGCGATGGAATCCCAAGACCTGTGTGTTTGTGCCTCCCCAGGCAACATGTTTGTGTTGTCACATTTGAGGACCATAGCCTTTGTGGGTGCTGCCAAGGCACTAAGCTCTCCTTGCGATTCCTCATTCAAACCTTAGGACAACCCTGGGGGGGCGGTACTACTGTTGGCCCATTATGCAGATGGGAAAACAGAGGCTGGGAGTGAAAGGTTTTCCAAGATCAGAGTTTACCAGTGGTGGGACGGAAGTTCCGAGCTTCTGTTTCCAGAGCACAGCTCCTTATCCAAAAGCTTTCCTGCTCTGCTGCAACTGAGTGAGAAGCACTGTGTCGGGACATAGCAGGGGTTCTCCAAATGGGACTTCCCTTTTCTTCCTTCTCACAGCATGAGACACCCAAGGATGGGGCAGTAAAATGATCCCATCAGCTTCGGCAGGCATGGTCGTGGTGCAGCTCTGCAGCCTCATGCCTCGGGACTTTGCCCATGCTATTCCACCTTGTGTGTTTCCTTCTCTCTCCTTCCTCACCTGCTCACAGAGTCCCACCAGAGCCACCTCTATCTCACTCTCTCTGCGCTCCACTCCCTCTTCTGAGCTCCCGGGCACTTTATACAGACCTCATTCACAACCCTCCTCTCTTTTCCCACCGGAATCGTGTCCTATTTGGGTGCTTATCCCCAGCACCTGGTAGTAGGTGAGTGCTCCCCAAATGTGAACTTGAAACTGTGCACTTGTTAGAACCGGGCAGTCAGCCCACTGCTCCCTGGGTTGGAGGGACCAGTGGGGAGAGTCCAGTGTTATGTGTTCCCAGGCAGGTGGTGGTCTGATGGCAGAGGGCTTGGTGAGCCCGTCTGCTCAGTTATGGGCAAAGGAAAAACCCTTTTGCCCAGCCAGCTGTGCTGTGCTGAGGGGCAGACAAACCTCTAGGGAACAGAGAATAGGGCCCATCTGAGGTAGTCTCCTGGGGCTCAGAAGGAGGAAGAGCAGGAAGGAGGAGGAGGGAGGGCTCTTACCTTCAGCTGTGATTCTACAAGAAACAGAACACTTGTGATGGGAGCTGCAGACACAGCTGAGAATCCTCTGAGCAGAAACTGGGCCGAGCTCACTTTGGGCCTCTTGGACATGAGCTCAAGGCGGGCACCAGGCAGGGATGAAGAGCCCACTTTTTGAATGAATGAATGGGTGGATGAAACACTGGTATGTTGAGGCAGACACGAGGTGCAGGGCTGGGTGTGTGCCTGTGTTCTGTGGTATGTTCTGGTGGACAGTGGATTCTTTTCCTGAAGGCTCCAAGGAGTCATCAAATCAGTCAATCGATCAATCAACCAGTTTCTCAGTCCTGGTGGGTGCCCAGCTCTGCACCAGGCTGGGGATGGGGATCCAGGGAATTAAAAGAGGCAGTCCCTGGACAAGCTGCAAGGCTGGGCAGGAGTTAGAGTCATCACCACGACCTGAGCACCTCCTACGCGTCATCCCTCTCAGGCTCGATATCTTGTTTCTCATACTTCATGGGTCCTTGAGAGAGGGTTGAAGTTCTGCCCATTTTACAGAATTAAGTAACAAGTCCAGTGTGGTATTGTCCAGTTCACACCAGGCTTGTGTGTGTCTGCTGAACCTTGCTGAATACTCTAGATCCAATCTGAGGCTTCTCTCTTCCAAGCCGTTTCCCACGCTGTCCTCCCACCTAGGATGCACTTTCCTTCCTCCCTCTACAACCCAAAGCTCCCAGCCCCTCAGTGCTCAGATCAAACTCGCCACAACCCCCATGCAGCCTTCCAGCCTCCTATTCTGAAAGCATCCCTGAGAAGCTTCTATGTCTATGCTATCCACTCTGTCTAGGCACTCCACCTCCATTTTCTCATGTAATGATGCTTCGAAATAGCCCTGAAAGATGGAAGTACTATTTGTTTTCCCATTTCCCTGATGACAGAGCTGAGGCTCAGAGAGGCTGAGTAACTTGCTCAAGGTCACACAGCTTCTGAGTAGCAGAACCAGGATTTCAACCCTTATGTTTCTCTTCCCAGTTTAATGCTCACTCAATAGCACCATCCTTCTTCTAATAACTTGGCATTGTTCACCGATGTTTTATGTTCATTTGTTATTTAGAAAATACACTTGGTGCCCAGGCTTTGCCCAGCCCTGTGCTAGGCATGGAGACGTGGAGGTGACTCAAGCTGGGTCCTTGTCTCTGTTGTGCCCCACTCTGGTGGGAGGGACAGGCCCCAAGACAGGCATGGGCCACACTGAGCGACAGAGGTGTGCACCCTGAGTTGGGGGTGCCCGGACAAGGTGGCCTGGGAGCTGCTGGAGGCCTGGGTTCCCAAGCTGATCTGAAAGAATGGGCAGGAGCTCACCAAAGGCGGAGTGGGGGAAGGGCTCTGCAGACAGCAGAATGGCAGGGTCACAGGCAAGGGGGCCTCTTAGGGAAGGAGAAGACATTCCAAGGGGTGGGAGAGCACTGAGGTGCTAGGAGGGGAAGGGGGACTGGCTGGGAGGAGGCCGGGTGGCAGAGGGCCTATCACGCCACACTGAGGAGCCTCATACCAGCCAGGGACCCAAGGACCCCTGGATTTTAGGAGAGGCGCCCCCTTGTCCAGTCCACCGTGTCCACATTCAGTTGTGGGCTGGCCGGGCCGGCTCCTGTGGGCTGTGGTCAGGCCAGGGAGAGGCCACCGGCTGAGGAACTGCAAGTGACTGTGGCTCAGGGTGCAGCTGCTGGAGCTGGGTGAGGAAGGGGGCTAAGTGCAGCCTCTCTTTGGCCAGGAAAGGCCAAGTGAACAGGGTTTGAATTCCCGACAGAGAGAACAATGCCTTGCTGAGGCCGTGGGAGGGAGGGAGCGCTTTCCCAGATGTTTCTCACTTTTCTCTCACAACATCCTGGGAAGGCTGATAGGGAAGTGGTGCTCCCAGAGGCAGAGGGAAAGTGTCGCCCTGTGGCTATGTGCTGGGGCACATCTGCCACTTACGGTCTGGCTGAACCTGGACAAGCCACAAGGCCTTTGGTGCCTCAGTGTTCCCTTCTGAAAGATGGGGGCGATGGCTTGCTTTCCTCTCAGGGTTGCTGGAAGGACTAATTGAGAAGCTGCATGTAAAGTGCATAGAATAGTCTCTGGTATACAGTAAGTGCTCAATACATGTTTGCCATGACAGTGAAGCCGCAGAGAGGTGAATGGTGGGGGTCCCTGTGTGTGCGAGGACGACCATGTATACTTGCGAGCGTGTTGGCGTGGGCGTGGCATGTGCATGGTGTCTGGCAGTCGTGTGGCTCCACGTGAGCATGCAAGAACATGCATGGCGTGTGCAATGCATCAACACGGATGTGACCGCATGTGCTGTGTTCATGATGCAGCCAGGTTAAGGTCTTGGGCAGCATCTTCCTCCTCCATTGTCTGGAGTCATCGGTTACCCCACTGCCCAAGCCTCCTACGTATCTATCACCTGCAGAAGCCTGGAGAGGGCAAGACCTTCCTTGGTGTGGTCCAGTGAGCCAGGCAGGGCAGGGTGGGACCAAGGTCTCTGCCTGGCTGTCTGGAGGGCAGGCCTGAGTCTGGAGGAAGCCTTGTCCAGCGGAAGCCAGGACTTCCTGTTTCTAGACCCTACATTCCTTGTGCCCTCTGTGAAAGCATCCTGGAAAACAATAGGTCGGAGGCTGCACCGTCTGTGGGGCAGGAAGGCGGGTCAATCCCTCCCACCTCTTGATGGGGCGAACAGACACAGCTCTGCACCAGCCCTCAGCCAGGCAGTGTGGCAGCAGGCCCAGAACCAGGCAAGCCCGGGCCATCTGCCTCCTGCCTGTCTGGGTCTCTTCTCCAGGCCACCTGCACATTCCTCGGTCACACTGCCCTCTGTGGCCCAAGATGAGTCCCCTGGGCAAAATCCAGCTTGGGGAGAAGGTGTCTGAGCTGGTCCTGGGGAAGGAAGCTGCTAGGAAAAACTCAAGTTCGATTGGCTGGGACTGACTGCACAGGCTGGTGGAGGCCTCGAGGATTCCCCAGCTTTACATACCTGCCTGCCTTGCCACTGAGAACCAAGACTGAAAAAAGAGAGGCTCTGACCAGCCAAAAGAAAGAATCCTCCCAGCCTCTGTGCTAAAGTTCTGTATGCACAGGCATGTCTCTGAGCCTGTTAACTCTTGGTTTACAAATAGTCCTAACAAGTCCGGTTCTCCAGGGCAGAGGGGCACAGGGGTAAGAGCAGTGGGCTGGGAAGCAGAAGCCCCTGTTTTCTGACCCCAGGCTCTGCTGCTGACTGGTCTCTTGGCGTGAAGGCATGCAAGGCTGGCTGCTCATCAGTGCTTTTCGTCTCAATTTTCTCCTTCATGAAAAGGTACCTTGCCATGTTCTGCTGAACTCACAGGCAGCCGGAGTGGGTCACATGAGTAGCCATTCTCCAAGTGCTTTGTAAACTGATGAATGATGCCTCTTTCTCTGGCATTCCCAGAGAGGGCACAGAAACTCTGCATTCCACCCCCGTGTCTTGTCCTATGTGGCACCTCCACTGGCTGTTCCTGAGTTGTATCCTTTGTAATAAATGAGTAATCAAAAGCAAAGCCCTTTTCTGGGTTCTGTGGGTTATTCTAGCAAATTATCGAACCTGGAGGAGGGCTGTGGGCACCCCTAAACTTGTAGTTGGGCAGGCAGAAGCATGGCTCACCTGGTGACCCACTTGTGGCTAATGTCTAAGCCTTTATTAACCCATGAAGTCTGCAATAACTCTGGGTAGTTATGGTCAGAAATGGCTTGAATTGTTGGAAACCCAAGTGGTGTTGGAGAATTGGACAATTGGTTGCTGTTAGGAAAAAACCCATACTGCCTCCTGTGGGCCAGTCATGGAGCTTAGTGTTTTCTTTTGGCTGGGCAGTTGTGGGGGCGGTGATAGGGTCTCGCTCTGTTGCCCAGGCTGGAGTGCAGTGGCGCGATCGTGGCTCACTGCAGCCTCAACCACCTGGGCTCAAGTGATCCTCTGGCCTCAGCCTCCTGAGTAGTTGGGTCTACAAGCACATACCATTAAGTCTGGATAATTAATTTTTGTGTGTGTGTGTTAAGACAGGGTCTCACTGTGTTACCCAGGCTGGTCTTGAACTCCTGGACCCAAGCCACCTACTGTTCTATATGCACCAGCTTACCTACATTCTTTCTTTGCAAGATGGTGGTTCTCAAAGTGTGGCCTCAACCAGCAGCATCAGCAAATCCTGGGGTCCCACCCCAGACCTGCTGAATCAGAAGCTCTGGGGGTGAGACCCAGCAATCTGTGTTACCAAGAGCTTCCAGTGACTCTGATGCATTCCCAAGCTTGAGAACCGCGGCCCTGGAGCAGAGATTCTCACTTCAGGATGTGCCCTGGAACGGCCCAGCCAGCTCCCCTCCCCATATCCAAGTACTATCTCGGGGAAGGCACAGGTAGAGATTCTGATTTAATTGGCCTGGTGGGGGCTGGACTTCACTATTTTTTTTTTTTTTCTTTTTTTTGGAGATGGAGTCTTGCTCTGTCGCCCAGGCTGGAGTGCAGTGGTGAGATCTCGGCTCACTGCTACCTCTGCCTCCTGGGTTCAAGCGATTCTCCTGCCTCAGCCTCCTGAGTAGCTGGGCTTACAGGTGCATACCACCACACCTGGATAATATTTTGTATTTTTACTAGAGACGGGGTCTCACCGTATTGGCCAGGCTGGTCTCGAACTCCTGATTTCAAGTGATCCACCCGCTTTGGCCTCCCAAAGTGCTGGGATTACAGGCATGAGCCACTGTGCCCGGCCGACTTCACTATTTTTTAAAGCTCCCCAGGAGGTTGATATGCTCCCGGGTTGGGTCTTTCAGCATTACCTTAAGAGGTAGCTACTGCTCTTAGCCCCATTTTGCAGGTGCAGAAGTTCTGGGAGATTAAAGGATGTGCCCGGGTTATACAGCCACATAAAGGGATGGGGAATTCTAAATCCCTACCTTTCCACTTCCCCTCCTTCCTCCTATTCATTGCTTTTTGCTTTATTTAGAACTATGTGGTTCCCCAAGCAACTTTCTTTAGAAAATTAAACAATTCCTGATGTTGCCATCTAGTGGCTAGCAATGAGAACAGATGAGCCTCTTCTGGACTTGGTAAAATGGGGCTCCCAGAGGACACACATGGGAAGAGGAAAGATCATCATTCATAGTTGCTCAGGCAGATGCTTTTGGGACGCTTGGGTTCATTTTCCCAAAAGGTGTCCTTTCAGAAGGACAGTAGAATGAAGACAGGTTTCGTGTTCAAGAGGTGTTGGGAGTTCACTCATGAATCCCAGGCAAGGCATGAGAGGTGTGGTTTCCAGGCATGGAGAAGCAGAGTGGGATCTGGGATGAGGGGGATTTGCCTGGGCAGGAGAGCTTGGCTCTTCTGCAGGGGCTGGCAGACCTTTGCTTGGCCATTGATTCATTCCACCATCAGCCACTGTGGGCCAGGCTTGAGGCTGCACTGGCCTTCAGACATCAGAGGAGAAGCACAGAATATTCCAGGTGCTCAGTCCCCCATGATCCAAACTGGTCTGTTTGTGGCCCTGGGCAGAAGCTCCTGTGGAGGCTGGTGGGGTGAGGAGAGGGTCATGCTTCCAACTGGGGGACCTGAGGTGGCTGTTGGGGAGAGGGACAGCTTCTTGGAACCTGTACTCAGGATCTGAATAGGAGCCCACAGGTATGACTCAAAACCGATGGCCACTCCCCACCCTGATGGCTCTTGTGGGGCCAGACAAGAGGCGCCAGGTGATGTGTGCTTGGGGTTCTCACCAGGGCAGGACAGGGAGAGAAATAAAGCCGTCTGAGAAAGGAGGGAGTGACTGACTGTGCTCAGGGCACCCACAGGGTGGAGTTCTTTTGTAAAAATAAATCTTAGTGGACAAAAGAGATTTAAGGGCTTGTACTATTGGAAGGTAAAGCCTCCAGCCTGGAAGCTTACCATTAGATGGTGTGTCTTTGCTTCTCCATGTAAACACTGTTTTAGCATCTGTTGTATATCAATCTCATCTGATTGCAGCCTCTTTTATTTCCAAACACATATTTACATCTCTTGGGAGACAAACATTTCCAAGGAATACAGTCTGGGACACATTGACCCCAAGGGAGGTCTCCAGTGGGATGCCACAAGATTCTATTCCAGGCCTGTCTACACCAGCATTCTTTTTTTTGAGATGGAGTTTTCCTCTTGTTGCCCAGGCTAGAGTGCAGTGGCGCAATCTTGGCTCACTGTAACCTTCACCTCCCGGGTTCAAGTGATTCTCCTGCTTCAGCCTCCTGAGTAGCTGGGATTACAGGCATGCACCACCATGCCCGGCTAATTTTGTATTTTTAGTAGAAATGGGGTTTCTCCATGTTGGTGAGACTGATCTTGAACTCCCGACCTGAGGTGATCTGCTCGCCTCAGCCTCCCAAAGTGCTGGATTACATGCGTGAGCCACTGCGCCTGGCTGATCAGCATTCTTTTTAAAAATTAATGAATGAACGAATGATTGAGACAGTCTTGCAATGTCACCCAGGCTGGAATGCAGTGGTGTGATCATGGCTCACTGCAACCTCAACCTCCTGGGCTCATGGCAGCCTTGACCTCTCAGGCTCAAGCTATTGTCCCACTTCAGCCTCCCGAGTAGCTGGTACCAAAGGTGTGCACCACCATGCCCAGCCAGCCTTTAAATTGTTTGTTGAGAAAGGGTCCCTCTACATTGCCCAGGCTGGTCTCGAACTCCTGACCTCAGGTGATTCTCCCACCCCAGCTTCCCAGTTTTGGGATTACAGGTGTAAGCCATTGTACCCTGGTCTGGACCAACATTCTTTATCATCAACTTAGAGGAAGACGATTGTCTACTGATCCAATCAATGGGCTCTTTAAACACTGATGGGATGGAGGATGGGCTGGACAACAGGGTCAACATCCAAAGGTCTTGTCAGGGTGGGGTGAGGAAATGGTTCAGAATATCCATAGGAAACATTACAAGAATGAAGTGAGGGCCCTGTATTTGGGATTAAAAAGAAGAAAAGTCCAAAGCAGCTGCCCAAAGATGGGAGACAAATGTGAGAGAAACTGAGGACCGCTTGGTCAATGGGTGGGATAATAACAGTATTAATAAAACAATGATAGCCGACACGGATCACCTTATCTGGTCTTCACAGCAATGCATGTGATAGGTACTATTATTGATGCCCATTTGAGAAATGGGAAAATGGAAGCTCACAGAGGTTAAATAGCTCAGGATCTCCCCCAGGGCCTGCTGGTACCATGTTCATTCCTTTCAGGGCAAACAGATAATGCACAGGAAATGACTACGGGAAAGATTATCCTAAAGTAGAATAGCGCCAGGTGCGCTGGCTCACGCCTGTAACCCCAGCACTTTGGGAGGCTGAGATAGGCAGATCACCTGAGTTATTTAACCCCCATGAGCCTCGGTTTTCCCATCTTTCAAATAAGATTGCCAAATAAGGCGATCCATGTCGGCTCTCATTATTTTATTAATACTCTTGCTATCCCAACAATTGACCAAGTGGTGGTCCTCAGTTTCTCTGAGAGGTCAGGAGTTCAAGACCAGCCTGGCCAGTATGGTGAAACCCCATCTCTACTAGAAGTACAAAAATTAGCTGGGTGTGGTTGTGGGCGCCTGTAATCCCAGCTACTCGGGAGGCTGAGGCAGGAGAATCGCTTGAACCTGGGAGGTGGAGTTTGCAGTGAGTCAAGATGGCACCACTGCACTCCAGCCTGGGTGACTCTGAGCAAGACTCTGTCTCAAGAAACAAAACAGAAAACAAAAACAGAAAAAAAAAAAGAGAGAAAAAAGTAGCATAAGAAGCCACGGAGGTAGTGAGTTCCCTATCCTTAGGGGGATGTTCAAGTGAAGCCTGGAAAATCCTGGCAGCACTATTGTGTGAGGATCTCAGCAACAGATGGAGCCTAGAAAAAAATAATATTTATGGTCCCTCTTTCCTCTGCAATTCTATGATTCTGCTATAGCAACTTATTTCTTTAAAATCAAGTTTATGATATGGGAGGACTATATTTTTTCACGTGGAATGTATGCATTATTTATAATACTTTGGGGTTTCTGCTATGACAAATATGCTCACTATATTTCTGAGTTCTAGGACTCGTGACAAATTTTACATGACCATTTAGGGTTTACATTTTCAGCTGATTATTAAGACATTTATAGTTGTTGCACATTTATATTGATGACATTGGGTTGGTCATATTTATGATGTACTGGACGCCTAGTCATTGGTCAGGAAGCCCAGATGAATATCTTAACATTGTTTCTGTGGGAAAACATGTCTTGCTTTATGGTAATTCGTTTTATAATGTGGATTCAGAAGCTCAGCAAATTTACGCTGGGAGAAAAAATTCTACAGCTACGTGATTTGGGGAAGTCTCATAGATTTAGAGGCAGACAACTCTGAGTTAGCTTTGTGGCTTGGGCGAGTTTCTCAACATTTCTGTGCCTCAGTTTCCATATTTAGTCATCTGAACTGGGGAGTGAGAGTGAGGACACACACACCCTCCCCAACATTGCTTTGCTCTTACTTGGCACATGGGAGGGACTCAACCCTGAATCTTCCCTCTCTCTTGTCCTCCCTGGATTTGCTGGTGGTACCTTGGGAACCATGAATCTTGAAGCTTGCTCTCCCAGAGGGGCTCCAGCCTTTGGGAGGCTTCCCAGGAATCCTTCCCAGGAATCTTGCCAGGCAGCATCTTATCAGCATGTTAGAATTTTGCTCTCGGCCCTAAACTAAACTTGTTTTACCTTAAATAAAAGAAATCCATCCTTGCAGCTGAGCTGTACTACAACATTGATTTAGCATACATTTTGACATAGCCTGGCTAATAAATAAGTGAAAAGGCAATAAACATTAGGGAGAATTATCTGCTAGGAGATTGGGGTTGGCAGCTGGGGGGTGGTGGTGGTGAATTCCGTGCCCCCCCCCACCGCCTCCTGCTTCCTTTTCTGCTCCCATCCTGAGACCTTCATCAATTGTGGGGTGAGCAGCAGCAGCAGAGATTCCAGCGGGGCTGCTTGGCAGGTGGTGGACTTGGGGAAGTGAAGAGGAGGGCCTGGGGGCCTCCCTCAGTGAGACTCTTGGTTGCCCAGACCTGGCTGGCAGAGCAAGGAGATCTGCCTCTCTCTGGCCTTTGGTGCCCACCAGTGAATCCCAGCCCCTGAGCTGTGTGATCATGGGTATATGAATTAACCTCTCTGTGCCTTGGTTTTCTCACCTCGAAAACTGGGAACACTTTCGGCAGTCACTGGGTGAGATACAGGGACAATGTCATCCATAGCCAGCTTGCTAAAACATATCAGCCACAGTGGAGGTTAAAGAAGAAGCTGTTTGCCAGGTGTGCAGCACCTAGTAGGCACACTGTCTAAGCAGCCAGTGTTATTATTCCTCGAAGTGGACTAATCAGCTTTTGGGGGCCCCACCCTCAAGTCTTGGGCCCTTCCCCTTCCTCACCACACTTGTGTCCTGCTGTGGCCCTGGAAACATCTATTGTCACTTTCCCATTCCCAGGCTCAGAGTTCAGTTGACTTCTACTGAAAATATTCCCTCCCCAGCACACCCCCCCCGCCTTTGTTGGCCCCCCTGGGCTCCGTGGGCACATTGGGGTCTCCAGCTAACTGGCTTTCCTTCTTCTTGCATAATTGCATTTGATTTTCATAGTGTGTTAGCAACTTAGTTAACAGGAACCTCAAATAAATAACTGCCGCGTCTGCTTGCTGGTAGGTGATGAAGAAGAAACAAATGTGAATTTGAAAAGCGATACATTTCCCCCAACATGATTTCTGTCTCCGGTCATAAATGTCAGATAAGTGAATCTGTTTTGTGACGAATCAGCATATTGGTTCAGGGAAGCATCTGCTGGGCTGTGAATCATGGAGCCTGGGAACGCTCCCTGGCTCTCCCGTTTGTTGTGTGGTGCCTGCAGGCGCTGCCTTCCTGCTTGAGTACTGGGAGCCTTGGCAGAAAGGGAACAGGACACCTTCTGCCATCCAGCACTTACCCTCTCCAGCAAACTCAGGCCCTTCCACGTGCTGTGCCCATTGGTGCAGAGGACTTTGGTCCCCCAGTGTAGCCTTCCCCAGGACCCTGACCACAGCCACACACCTCACCCCTGGCTTTGGAACTAGGCAAGGTGAAGCTGTCATTTGAGCTCCATGTTTCCTGACTGTGTGACATTGGGTGAATTGCTTCCACTCTCTGAGCCTCAGTTTTCTCAGCTATAAAGGGGAATAGTAATGTCCAGGGCCACTGTATCCATTTTAGGCGCAGGAGACACAGTACCTAGGGCCCAAGATACTTTTAAGGGATGTGGTTGGCAGAATAATGGCCCCTGAAGAGGTCCCCATCTCAGACTCTGGGAACTGATAATGTTATGCCTCATGGCAAATGGGAATTAAGGCTGTAGGTAAAATTAAGTTTGCTGATTAGATGAGCTTAAATACAGAGATTTTCTTGGGATGCCCAATGTGATCAAAAGGGTCCTTGAATGTGGAAGAGAGAGACGGAGACTGAGTATCAAAGTAATGGGTGTAAGAAGGGGGAGGAAGGGGCCACAAGCCAAGGAATGTGGCAGGAAAAGGCAAGGAAATGGATTCTCCTGTAGAGCATCCTGAAAGGCTCACAGTCCTGCCAACACCTTGGTTTTAGCCAAGGGAGACCCATTGCAGATGTCCCACCTCCAGAATTCTAAAGTCATACCCTGCATTGTTTTAAGCCACTAAATTTATGGTAGCTTATCCTAGCAGCAAGAGGAAACTAATACAGGCCAGGTGCAGTGGCAAACAGCAGGACTTTGGGAAGTTGAGGCAGGAGGATCACTTGAGGCCAGGTCCAGCATGGGCAACATAGTGAGATCTCGTTTCTAAAAAAGCTTTAAACAATTAGCCCAACAGGATAGCGTGTGCCTGTAGTCCCAGCTACTAGATAGGCTTAGGCAGGAGGATCACTTGAATCCAGGAGTTCGAGGCTACAGTGAGCTATGACTGTGTCACTGCAGTCCAGCCTGGGCAACATTGTGAGACCCTGTCTCTAAAAAACAAAAATATAAATAAAAACTAAAAAGAAACTAAAAAACTCATAAGGACATGCAAAAATATTCTAATTTCTTTTAAAATCAGAAGAAAAAAATAAATATAAGCCAGGCTGGATTATATATTTGTTTATACCAACAGTCATAAAGTATAATCTTTATTTTTAAATTTAATTAATTTTTTTTTTTTTTTTTGAGATGGAGTCTCTCTCTGTCTCCCAGGCTGGAGTGCAGTGGTATGGTCTCAGCCCGCTGCAACCTATGCCTCTCAGCTTCAAGTGAGTCTCCTGCCTCAGCCTTCAGAGTAGCTGGGATTATAGGCATGTGCCATCATGCCCAGCTAATTTTTGTCTTTTTAGTAGAGACAGGGTTTCACCATGTTGGCCAGGCTGGTCTTGAACTCCTGACCTCAAGTGATCTGCCCGCCTCAGCCTCCCAAAATGCTAGGATTACTGGTGTGAACTACTGTGCTCAGCAGATAAAGTATAATCTTTGTTTTATGGAAGAAGGGGCCCATGAAGGCAAAAGTGCTGAGGGCTCATGGTCCATGCAGCCTTGATGCATCTTGCCTGGCAGCCCTCAATGGGCTTAAATGAGAGGGTGTTGTCAAGGCACCTGCTAGGATGAGCGGATCGCACACCAGAGGAAACGGTGGCAGCTGCTGTTTTGTGGTGTGGTCAGTTTCCCTTGCAAAGTACTAAGGCTCCCCACTGGGGGACTGCCTTGTCCTGAAGCTTTGCACCCCACTGCTGGGACCATCTCCTGGCAGGACCTCACTGCCCAAAGGTCTGGTAGGGGGCCAACACTGGCTTTCTGTGGCCTTCCTCCCGGTCTCCCATGCCTACATTCATTGCTGAGTCTCCCACAATACCACAATCAGCTGACCACCTATTCTGCGCTTGGACTGGAGGGTGGGAGCCTGAAAGCTAATTCAGTGCTCCCTCTGGAATACTAGAATCTTTGATTTTTTCAAAGCCACCCAGTGAGGCAGATACTGATCCACTATCCCACCAGATTATGTGTGACTCCATCCTGTTCAGCAGGGCTCCCCAGTCTCCTGATGGTGACAGTCACCTGGCAACTTGTAAAAAAACTCAGCGCTGCAGCCCCAGCCAGCCCCGATGAATCTGAACCTCCTGAGAGGGACTAGGAGGCTGCCATATGGTTACTAGGGCTCCAGGTGAGTTTCATCCTCAGTCTAGGAGACGCTACTGCACAGGGCTCAAGCTCACTTGCAACAAGGTGAGGGGACAAACAGAGGGCATGAACATGGGAATTTGGTATGTTCTAGGTGCCAGGTGTGGGGCTGGGCAGGGCTACCTTGTGTCATCATGGCCGTCTTTCCAGGTGACAACAACCCCATTTTAGAGATGGGAAGACTGAGGCTCAGGGAGGCAGCATGAAAACGCTGAGCCATGGAGGTTGAGGCAGGTGGAGCTCAGAGTCCTGGGGTTGCTGAAGCTGAACCAGGGTGTGTGGCCACTCTGCAGGAGTGATGCCTCGAGGCAGGGGACAGGAGGCTCTGTTTCTCTTCCTGACCCTGAGACCGATGTTGGTGTAACTTTGAGTCCATCCTTGCTTCTCTGGACTAGATTCCCTTGTATAACAAAGCAATTTGTCTTGGTGGTAAGATTTCCCACCTCCGGAACCTTGCACATGCTTTTCCCGCTGCCTGCGATGCTCTTCTCTCCACTCTTTTAAAAATGATTTTTGGCCGGGTGCGGTGGCTCAAGCCTGTAATCCCAGCACTTTGGGAGGCCGAGGCGGGTGGATCATGAGGTCAAGAGATTGAGACCATCCTGGTCAACATGGTGAAACCCCGTCTCTACTAAAAATACAAAAAATTAGCTGGGCATGGTGGTGCGTGCCTGTAATCCCAGCTACTCAGGAGGCTGAGGCAGGAGAATTGCCTGAACCCGGGAGGCGGAGGTTGTGGTGAGCTGAGATCGCGCCATTGCACTCCAGCCTGGGTAACAAGAGCGAAACTCCGTCTCAAAAAAAAAAAATGATTTTTGACTGACAAATCACAATTATATACATCTATGGAGTACCGTGTGATGTTTTGATACATGTATATACAATGTGGAATGATTAAATCAAGTGAATGAACATACCCCTTACTTCACTTACCATTTTTTTTTTGTGTGGTGAGATGTTTGAAATTTACTCTCTTAGTTATTGAAATACAGCCACAAGTCACCTAGCGACAGGGTGACATTCTGAAAAATGCATTGTTAGGTAATTTCATTGCTGTGCGAACATCATGGAGTGAACTCACACAAACCTAGATGATACAGGCTACCACACGCTTAGGCTGAATGGTAGAGCCTATTGCTCCTCAACTGCAAAACTATACAGCATTCTTCTGTAGTGAATGGTATTTGTATATCTAAACATGCCTAAACATAGGAAAGGAACAGTAAAAATATAGTATAAAAGATAAAAAAAGTACACCTATATACGGCAGCTCCATTACAATCTTTTGGGATCCCCATCATATATGTGGTCCATCGATGACGAAAATGTTGTTATTCACGTGACTGTATATGACACATATGATTGGCAAGAGCCGCCCTGTTGTGCAGTAGATCTCAAAACTTATTCCTCCTCTCTATTTGACACTTTGTAATTATTTTTTTTTAGACAGAGTTTCCCTCTTGTTGCTCAGGCTGGAGTGCAATGGTGCGATCTCGGCTCACGGCAACCTCTGCCTCCTGGGTTCAAGTGATTCTCCCCCTTCAGCCTCCCAAGTAGCTGGGAATACAGGCATGTGCCACCACGCTGGCTAATTTTTGTATTTTAAATAGAGATGGGGGTTTCGCCATGTCGGCCAGACTGGTCTTGAACTCCTGACCTCAGGTGTTGCACCCGCTTTTGCCTCCCAAAGTGCTGGGATTATAGGCATGAGCCACTGCACCTGGCCAACACTTGTAACTTTTAATCAACAACTCCACATTCCCTCCTCCAACTCTCCCTGCTGGCCCCTGGTAACCACCATTCTGTTTTGTACTTCTGTGGATTCAGCTTTTTTGAGATTCCACATGTAAGAGATCATATGCAATTTGTCTTTCAGAGCTTGGCTTATTTCACTTAGCATAATGTCCTCCAGGTTCATCCATATTGCTGGAAATGACAGGCAGGGTTTTCTGCTTTGTAAAGGCTGAATAGTGTTTCTTTTGTGTATAAATGTCACAGTTTCTTTATCTATTCATTCACTGATGGGCACTTAGGTTGTTTCTGTATATTGGCTATTGTAATAATGCCGTAATGAACACAGAACTGCAGGTATCCCTTTGACATATTGACTTCAGTTCCTCTGGATATATATGGAGAAGCAAGATTGTTGGATCACATGGTAAATCTATTTTTAGTGTTTCGAGAGACCCCCACACTGTTTACCATGATGGCTGTGCCAATTTACATGTCCACCAACAGAGCACAAGGCTTCCCCTTTCTCCACGTCCTCACCAACACTTGTCTTTT
The DNA here is from genome assembly GCF_001604975.1 of Cebus imitator. Lineage (NCBI taxonomy): Eukaryota > Metazoa > Chordata > Mammalia > Primates > Cebidae > Cebus > Cebus imitator. The sequence continues at coordinate 3,004,724 of NW_016107700.1, forward strand.
ATTTTCATGTTCATGGCCATTCTAACAGGTGAGAGGTGGCATCTCATTGTGGTTTTAATTAGCATTTCCCTAATAATTAGTGATGCTGAGCATTTTTCAAGAACCTGTTGGCATTTATACATTTTCTTTTGAGAAATGTCTGTTCAGGTTCCCCACTTCCTGTGGGGCCAGCTCCTTCTCACTCTTCGGGTTTCTGCTCGAATGTGCTTTCCTTCTCTGCCTGCCCAACCAGACCTTACCCTGCCCGGCTCAGTCCCTTTCTTAGCCCCTGGTTTGGCCTTTGGAGAGATCACCACCATTTGCAGTTCTGTTTGTGTCTGTCTCTGTGTTTACTGCCTGTCTCCCATCTTGGTTGTGATCCCCCAAGGTCAGGAGCCCAGTGTCTGCTTTACTATCTTTGGTGTCCAGTGTCCAGCCTTGCCTCAGGTCCACGGTGGGTTGAATACATGAGCAAATGAATGAATGAATGAATGAGTCAATGAGTGTGGTCTGTGCTAGTTGATGAGATGCTTGGGCCAGCCCCACTAGGGGAGACTTGATCTGGGCTACCCAGGGGCCGTTGTTCCTTCATCGGACACAGCAACTGAAAGCAGCACAGCCCTCTGGGGCAGGATACCCCAGCCCAAAGCAAGTGAGGGGAAATGGGGGGTGGGGGACAATTGGTCTCCTGGTCAACTCAATGGAAGAGTTAGAGTGACAAGAAGGTGGGTGGGAGATTAACATCTCCTTTGGGCTGGGCGCAGTGGTTCACACCTGTAATCCCAGCACTTTGAGAGGTCAAGGCAGGTGGATCACAAGGTCAAGAGATCAAGACCAGCCTGGCCAACATGGTGAAATCCTGTTTCTACTAAAAATATAAAAATTAGCTGGGTGTGGTGTTGAGTGCCTCTAGTCTCAGCTACTTGGGAGGCTGAGGCAGGAGAATCACTTGAACCTGGGAGGTGGAGGTTGCAGTGAGCTGAGATCGTGCCACTGCATTCCAGCCTGGTGACAGAGCGAGACTTGGTCTCAAAAAAACCCCCCAAAACAAAAAAAAGCATACCATCTCCTTTGAGACCCCATGTACTGGACATCCTTCTGAGGTCTTTCCCATGCATCAGCTCATGCTCCCCACTTTCTCTTTTGTCCTTCTTATTCATTCAGCAGTAGTTCCTGAGAAGTTTTGCTTCTAAATGTCTCTTGAACTCATGCTTCCCTCTTCATTCCCTGCCTCCGATCTCCTAGCTAGAACCTCTATGGAATGAGCCACTGCAAGGGCCAAGCTTAGCTGCCCTCCAGCTCCCCACCTCCAGTCCAGACTCCAACCTTGTTGTCATGGGGATCTGTCCGCTCTGCAAATCTGGGCTCATCACTTCTTTTTATTTTTGTTAAATGGAGTCTGCCTCTGTCACCCAGGCTGGAGTGCAGTGGTGTAATTTCTGCTCACTGCAACCTCCACCTCCCATTTCAAGCGATTCTCCTGCCTTGGCCTCCCAAGTAGCTGGGCCTACAGATGTGCATCACCGTGCCTGGCTAATATTTGTATTCTTAGTAGAAATGGGGTTTCATCATGTTGGCCAGGCTGATTTTGAACTCCTGACCTCAGCTGACCTGCCCACCTTGACCTCCCAAAGTGCTGGGATTACAGGCGTGAGCCGCGACGCCCAGCCTGGGCACATCCCTTCCAATACCCTTTCATGAGTGGAAGCCTTCCTCCACTGCCTTTGGAACTAATGAGTACCCACCTCCTTGTGAGCTCAGTACCTGGCAGATGGTGAATTAGTACTTGTTGGATGAATGAGTGTGCAGATGTCAATGGACCTTCCCTGCAGCCTCCATTTGCATCCACCCCCCAGAAAAAAACAAACTGAGTAAATTCTGGAACTCTGTGTCCCTCTCCCACTTCATATATCAGAGAAGGGCATGATGATGTGGCAGAAAGGAACTTGAGAGGATGTCAAGGCCAACAGGCTGATTTTACAAATGGGTCAGCGGAGGCTCAGAGGTGGGTGTGACTGTCCCGAGTCAGGAGCAGAGCTGGGAGGGAGCACTGGGTTGTGCGTCAAGAGACTGGGTTCTATTTCTGGCTTTCACACTAACAGGCTGTGCAACTCTGGGAGGAAAATCACTGCCCATTCTGGGCTCAGCCTTCACATCTGCAAAATGGAGCAACTGAGCTTCATGATGCCTGCCTTTCAGCTCTGACAGTCTAAGATGTGGGGACTGCGCAGAATATCCTTACCTCCAGAGTGTGTTTTTTGGATGCAGAGAGTGTCCAGGTTATTCTCAGAGTCTAACCACGGGACTGTATATTCTTTCAGAGAGCCCAGATATTTTCGGCTTTCTTCCCCCATGCAAGGAGTGGTCAGGAAGGATCAGAGGGAGGACTCTGCCCTGCCTGCCTCTCCTCACTGTGGGGTTCTACTCAAGCCACACAGCACAGCCCCAGCTGGGGTCTCTGGAGGGGCGGGGGACATGGTGCATCTTTTTGACTGCTGTTGTCTAGGAGGTTTGAATGGAGGCTGGGTGGTACTGTGGAGGACTTGTGTTTCACCTGGGGAGGCAAGAAGGTGGCTCTGGCATCTGCTTTGTCTGACCAGGGCTTTGGGCAGAGGGATGTGTTTGTTTTCTGGGCTCCCATCATTGCTGTCCTTCACCCAGGCTGTCTCCTATGGGCCACCTTTTAGCACCTGGCTCTTGTTGCCTCATCATTCTGCTGGCATTTGTGTTCACTGGCTTTCAGCCAATCTGTGAGGCTGCTTGTGTGCCTCTCAACAGCCTTCATGGGTGCTTGTCTTTGGAGCTTGGAGATTTATTAGAGCTAAAACTGGAAGGCTGTGCCTTCAGAGAAACCTCTTTCCATTAATTAAGTTGGGGGACACTCCTGGCTGCTGGCTGTCTTCCTGAAAAGCTTTGGGCATGGGCAATGTCCCTCTTTATTAACAAACCTGTGTGCCCTTGCTTTTTACAAAATGTTTCTTTTCTTTTTAGAGACAGAGTCTCACCATGTTGGACAGGCTGGTCTCAGACTCTTGGCCTCAAGTGATCCTCCTGCCTTGGCTTCTGCCAAGTGCTGGGATAATAGGTGTAAGCCACCACACCCGGCCCCTGTGTGTCCTTGAGTGTGTTTGTCTGTGTATATGTGAGTGTGTGCCAGCCAGATGTGTGCCCCGTGTGTCAACATGTGTTTATATGTATGTTGCATCAAGAAATTTCTTCCAGCTATGTTGTTTTGTTTGTTTTAAAAGGATCCCTCCTATTCCCTTCTCTGTCCGCTCTGGGCTCTCAATTAACAAGAGCTGGTGGCCCGTGGAAATGCTCCTCTGTGGATGTAAAAGAAGATCCCAGGCCACACCCTGGATCCTTGCTCTGCCTTTGACCTTGGTATGGTCATGGGCAGAAGGGCACCTCAGCACCTGCCATATGACAAGCCATTGGGGCAGGGGCCTGAAGAAGGGTCGAGCTATGCTTGGGAGGAGTGGAACAAGGGGCCTTTCTTTATGCTGTGGAGTGATGAAGAACTCAAAATTGATGGTGAATGCTTACGGGCCAGACATGGGCTCACATCTGTTTTAGCATGTATTAGCTGTGTTGATTTTAGGAAAATCAGTCTCGGAGCCTTGGGATGGATCATCTGGGTAATGGCCAGGAGTCTAATGCTTCATCCTAAATACGATAATGGGAAGCTGCAGCAGTGGGGCTGTCCCATACAATGGTGGTCCCCAACTTTTTTGGCACCAGGAACCAGTTTCATGGAAGAAAATTTCTCCATGAACAGTGGAGGGGTGTTTTCAGGATGTAACGGTTCTACCTCAGAGCCTCAGGCATTCAATTTTCATAAGGAGCGCACAACCTATATCCATCACTTTTGCAGTTCACAATAGGGTTCGTGCTCCTATGAGAATCTAATGCCGCCACTGAGCTGATGGGAGGTGGCGCTCAGGCAGTAATGCTTGCCCACCTGATGTTCACCTCCTGCTATGTGGCAGGGTTCCTAGCAAGCCACGGATCCATACCAGTCCACAGCCCAAGTGTTGGGGACCCCTACCATAGACACTTCTGTGATGATGTGCGTGTTCTGTATCTGTAATGGTCAGTATGGTAGCCGCTACCTGCATGTGGCTATTGAGCACTTGGAGTGTGCCGGTGTGACTGAAGAACTGAAATTTCAAGTTGATTTAATTTTAATTACTTTAAATGTAAATGGCTACATAGTGACTAATGGCTACTATATTGGATCCACCACTAGATGGCAGCACTGGAGAATGTCAAGCAACGAAAGTGGCATGATCTAATTTAGTGTAAAATAAAGTGTTCCCCCAAATGTATTCTTTTCTTTTGGTCCATGATCTTCAAGTCTGGGAGTGACTGATGTTTTTTACAGGGACACTAGAAGGCAGCAATGGCCCGTCCCTTAATGCCCAATGCACAATGTTTCTTAAATTCCCTGGCAATATTTTGCTTGGCTGATGCCTAGCGAGGCCGGGAGGAATGGCTGGGAAACTGTCTGTGCGAGCTCTGTCCTCTGACAGAGCTGGAGGAAGGTAAGGATATGGATGCTCTTCAAGCAAAGCCAGGTCAGCTTGTCACTTGCCCTCGGGCTCTGGGCTGCTCAACCTGCTTCCTGCTGAAACCAAGTTCAGTAGAAATAGAAGGAGGACAAAAGATAGCCTTCAAGTTAGAGTCAAGAGACCTGAATCTGAAGCCCATCTTGGCTGCCTGCCTGCCATGGGATCTCAGGCAAGTTGCTTGGCATCTGTTGGCCTCAGCTTCCTCACCTGTGACTCACCATCGCTTTGATGACGACAATGATGCCATCTCTACTGACCTGGCAGGAGGAGCTGGGTCCATGCTGCCTCACCATCTCCTTTTGGCTATTTGATGGGGTCCAGACGATAATACCTCCAATTTGTAGTTAAGGCTACTTAGTCCCTGCCAGATGAGGTGATGAGAAGATTTACATGGATCAAAAAGCTGGTGAGTAGCAGAGTCAGGATTCAAACACATGTCTATCTAACTCTAAAGTCTGCTTCTTATCAAGCCAGCTGGCATGGATGCTGTCTCTCTCAGACGGTGGGGATGGAGGGGATGATGACCGTGGATGAGGGGAGCAGGAGTACATGACCTGAGTTTCTTCCAGTTACAAATAACTGCTGGCTGGCACTGCCCAGGGATATCAACCTGAAGGCCTCAAGGTCCTCATCTGGAAAGTGGGCACAATTCCACTGTTTGCTTCCAAGGCTTACTATGAAGATGAAACAGGATTTTGATTGTGGAGGTGTCTTGCACAGTGGGCCATTGATCAATATTGAAAAAGCAATAGGTATTCAGACAAAGGAGGCTTATGGGGTCAGTGCTTATGGGGCCTGGAGAAGGTGGTCCCACAGCCTGGGAAGGCCAGAGAGGAAGGGAGGGGAACTTGGTTTGGGAGATGGGGTGAAAAAAGACTTGAGGTCAGGGAAATTCACGGTCTCTGGCAGAGAAGACTCTCCTGGCAGATGCCAGCAGGCAGCGTTGGAAGTGCTTAGTGCGTATTGCTTCTGTGTGCTCTGAGGCTCTAGCCCTTACTGTGGGAGGGGAGGGCCCAGCCCACAAATCATAGGTGGCGAACATAGTTTTTATCCGCTCCAGTTTTAGGGGATCCATCAATGATTCACACACTGGGGTACCCCTCTGGTCCCGTCAGCATCTCCTAGGCTTTGTTCTGGGGTGTGGGGCCTTGTACCCTTCTGAGGGTGGCAGATGTCTCTGGCCCTCTTTCCTTTCACTCAGTCTTTTTACCACCTCACCCACCATTCCTGGGCACCCACTTCTTCCTGCCTTGAGCCTCTGCTGAGGGTTTTCCATTGTTCTCCTTCTGAAAGGTGGTGGGGAAACTTTGAATGCGGAGGAGGAGAGGGGAAAGGAGCTTCCAGACACAAAAGCTGAAAATCCATCCACGTAACCCTCACGCCACAGAGGTAAACTTCCTGACAACGTGGAACACAGGCCTCATTGTGCCTCCCTTCCCCTTGAGTTTGAGTAAAAAAAGGCCCTCTCTTTGTGATGTTAACCTTTGGGGTGGGGATGGGAGTCAGCAATGCCAGCCTACAGAAAGGGGAATGGGAGGGAAACTCCTTCCACCAGATAGGAATTCATAGAGGACATGCTGGAGGATGGGGAGAAGACCTTGACCAACTGCTGTGGGAGGCGGGGGTCCCTCCAGGCCTCAAAGGAGCCTGTGTACCCCTCGGAAAGGCAGCTCCAGCCCACCACCCTCTCCTCGGCTTTAGATATTGGTGCTCACTTAGGCTTCCAGGTGTCTGCCTTGCCTGATGCATGCCCCACAGAGGAGAGTTCGCACACTCATCATCGCTGGGAGCTTAGGGACAACCTCATTTCTTCCTTTTTTGTAGGGAAATTGCAGCCCGGAGAGTCAGGGACCACCCTGCCCCCAGTCCCCTGCTGGCAGCTGCACAGCTGAGTTGTTCCGCCTGCTAAAGGAACCACCCTTGGGGACCTGGGCGAGTCCAGAGAGGTTGTGCAGACTTGCCCGGGGTCACTCCACTGGAAAGTCATCAGCTGTGGCTTGGCACTGGGGTCCTGGGACTTGCTCTGCCCCATTCTTGTCCCACTCCCAGGTGGCACCTGTGAGCTAGTCCCTTGCTCTCTGATATGGTTTGGCTCTGTGTCCCCACCCAAGTCTCATCTTGAATTTTAATCCCCAAGTGTCAAACGGACCTGGCGGGAGGTGACTGGATCGTGGGGGCAGTTTTCCCAGTGCTGTTCTTGTGTTAGTGAGTGAGTTCTCAGGAGACCTGATGGTTTTATAAGGGGCTCTTCCTCCTTTGCTTTTACTCGCTCTCCTGCTGCCTTGTGAAAAAGGTGCCTGCCTCCCCTTCTGCTATGATGGTAAGTTTCGGAGGCCTTCCCAGCCACATGGAACTGTGAGTCAATTAAACCTCTGCTGTTTATAAATTACCCAGTCTCGGGTAGCATCTTTACAGCAGTGTAAAAATGGACTAGTAGACTCTCCCTAAGGCTCCGAAGCACCCATTCCCCAGCTGATGGAGTTTCCATTCACCTCTCTTCTCTTTGAGTAGAAAATAAACAAAATCATTTGGGGAACGTGGATGCTGGGCTTTAGTGCCTTCAATTTCTCCCTCTGAACAACATGTTCTCGCGTAATAATTTGAAGAAGAAAAACAGCCACTGAGAAGTGTTTCTTTCCAAGAAATCATATTTTCCTTCACTCTCCTCTTTTTCTTCTTCTTTTTTTAAATGTAGAAGAGTGAGAGTGGGAATTAATCTGTACTCAGAAAAGATGAGAGACAGTCTATGCTATCTCCTGGGCCACACTCAGGTATGACCTTGGACCACGGAACAGAGTGCCAGAGGTTTCTGTAGCACCTGCCACTGATTGATTGGGATTGATTGATTCATTCAAGTAGTTATTGAGTGTCACTCATGCGTCTGCCAGGTGGCAGGGCGGATGCAAGGAGGAGCCTAATACAGACACAATCTCTGCTCAGACATCTTTGGAAAAGTCAGAGTTGTCTTTTTCCAATCCATTTCCCACTTTTGCCAGAGGGATCTTTGGCAAACACAAATCTAATTACATCATTCTCTTGCTTAAAACCCTCCAGCCCCTCCCCAGTGGTCAGGGGAGCTAAAATGCCTCACCAGAGCCTGTGACCTACCTTCCTCTCCTGTCTCCATCCCACCTTCCCTTCTACCTCTAGCTTCCCTATCCAGAATGGTCTACTGTGTTCAACCCAGGACTAACTATGCTGGAGAATCTAAGATTTCTACATCAGCTCTTTTCTATAAAAATATAATGCATGCCGCATGTTTCACATTTTCTAGTAGGTGAAAAGAAACAGGTGAAATCAACGTTGATACTATTTATTCAACTCAATCTGTCAAAAATATCAAATCAGGCCGGGAGCGGTGGTTCACGCCTATAATTCCAGAACTTTGGGAGGCACAGGTGGGAGGATTGCTTGAGCCCAGGAGTTCCAGACCAGTCTGGCCAACATGGTGAAACCCTGTCTGTACTAAAAATATGAAAATTAGCCAGGCATGATGGTGCACGCCTGTAGTCCCAGCTACTCAGGAGACTGAGGAAGAATCACTTGGACCGGATGAGGTTGCAGTGAGCTGAGATCGCACCTCTGTACTCCAGCCTGGGTGACAGAGCGAGATCCATCTCCAAAAATTATATATATATATAAAATATAAAATCAACATGTAATATAAAAATTATCAGTGAGACTTTTTACCCTTTGACATTGAAATTTGGTATGTATTTTATACTTACAGGACATCTCAATCCAGATGTTAATATTTTGCTGGAAATACCTGATTAGCATTTAGAGTTCATAAAGTATGTATTGAATTAAAATAAAAACAAAAGTCCCTTAGTTTCGCTAGCCACTTAGCAAGTGCTTAATTATCATATGTGGCTGGTGGCTATTATCTTGACCCAGCATGGTCTACAGCAGGGTTTTCAACAGTGGTGCTATTGACTTTTTGGATGGATAATTCTTTATAGAGGTGGGGGTGGCTGTCCTGTGTACTGTAGGATATGTAGTTAGTGACATCATCAGCCTTCACCCACTAGAGGCCAGTGCACCCACCCAGCTGTGGCAATAAAAAAGACCCCATAGGCCAGATGCAGTGGCTCACGCCTGTAATCCCAGCACTTAGGGAGGCTGAGGCAGGCGGATCACCTGAGGTCAGGAGTTTGAGACTAGCCTGGCCAATATGGTGAAACCCCATCTCTACTACAAATACAAAAATTAGCCAGGTGTGGTGGTGGCACCTGTAATCCTAGCTACTCAGGAGGCTGAGGCAGGAGAATCGCTTGAACCCAGGAGGCAGAGGTTGCAATGAGCTGAGATCACACCACTGCACTCCAGCCTGGGCGACAGAGTAAGACTCCATCTTGGGAAAAAAAAAAAAAAAAGGCTCCATATATTGACAAATGTCCCTGGGGGAAGGAACATATGCTGTTTGATTTAGAACTCCCCAGGTTGGCTTATTCAGTATGAGCTAAAGTCTGCATCCTAAGACTACTCACTGTTAAATCCAAGATAGTTCAGCCTGTCTAGTTTGGGTGTGTCCATTTTGGTCAACCCCCCGCCTGCACTGTTCTATAAAGGACTCCTCACACTGCCTGGTGTGTGGTGATCTACACCAGAATTCATGAACTGATGCCCCCAAGAACAGAACCAGACATACAGATTGGTTTTCTGTGGCTTGCACAATGTTAAGAGTATTTAATTGTCTGCATTAAAAAAAATTTTTTTTATTATACTTTAAGTTCTGGGGTACATGTGCAGATCATGCAGGTTTGTTACATAGGTATATATGTGCCATGGTGGTTTGCTGCACCCGTTCCCCTGTCATCTACATTAGGCATTTCTTCTAATGTTATCCCTCCCCAATACCCCCACCCCCTGCTATCCCTCCCCTAGTCCCCCACCCCCTGACAGGCCCCAGTGTGTGATGTTCCCCTCTCTGTGTCCATGTGTTCTCATTGTTCAACACCCACTTATGAGAGAGAACATGCGGTGTTTCGTTTTCTGTTCTTGTGTCAGTTTGCTGAGAATGATAGTTCCAGCTTCATCCATGTCCCTGCAAAGGACATGAACTCATCCTTTTTTATGGCTGCATGGTATAAAATCAGATGTCACAGACAAATCTGGATTTCGAGTTTATCTGGAAAGCTCTGGCCTCACTGAGACCCTATTCCCATTTAGTAACTACCAGAGTTGTGTTCTGATTCACAGGTGAACAAAGCGTGGAGAGAGCACATCTCATGAGAACTCACTCAGTACTGTGCGGACAGTGGCAAGCCATGAGGGGTCCACCCCCGTGACCCAAACACCTCCCTCCAGGCCCCACCTCCAACACTGGGGCTTACATCTCAACATAAGATTTGAAGGGGACAGCTGAGGAAGCATCTGTCCCCACTCAACTCACTCTATAGTAGTGACACCAACCTGAGCCCCCTTGGCATTAGAATCTGTGATTCCAGGTCTGCACTGACCTGCACTGGTTGATCCAGGCTGGCCTGGGAGCAGGATCTCAAGGAGGCTTGCATATTAGAATCACCTGTTCAGCTTTAGAAACATACAGTTACCCAGGCCCATCTCAGGCTTTCTGAAGCAGAAACTAGGGGAGCATGTGTATTTTAAAGAGTCTCACAGTCGAGTCTGTTGAGTTCCGTGGCACCCTCACAAAAACCGCGTGTCTAGTCGGGCACCCTATGCAGACTGTGCATAGCCGACTCAGCTCTCTGGAGTAATCTTGAGTCTGCAGCAAGGCTTTCCGGCTGCTCTTAGGCTGCTGGCATCATTGTCCAGCAAGGTGGCCCTTGGGCTTGAATGTGACTTTGCTGACCCAAAGAACTACAGCAGCCACTGTAGGTGGATGGAATTGGGTCCTCTCTTCTGAATGTGGCCTGTCTAGGAATCCTGCTCTGGCTGCATAGTCTGTATCCTTTGGGGGTTTATGGATCAGGAGGCAGATTTGGATCCTGGCTGATACAGTTTGGATGTCCCCTCCAAATCTCATGTTGAGATGTAATCCCTAGTGTTGGAGGTGGGGCCTGGCGGGAGGTGTTTGGGTCACGGGGTAGATGCCTCATGGCTTGGCACTGTTCTCACGGTAGTGGGAGAGTTCTCGTGAGATCCAGTTATTTGAAGTGTGTGCCACCTCTCCCACTCTCCCTCTTGCTCCTGCGCTGACATGTGATGTGCCTGCTCCCACTTCGCCTTCTGCTATGAGCAAAAGCTTTCTGAGGCATTCCCAGATGCTGAGTAGATGCCAGCACCATGCTTCCTGTACAGCCTGCAGAATCATGAGCTACTTAAACCTCTTCTCTCTGTAAATTACCCAGTCTCAAGTGTTTCTTTATAGCAATGCAAGGACAGCCTAACACACCAGCTGTGGTGAAATATTGGGGAGCTCTGCCCGGTTCCCCTCTTCAGGGCTCATGTACCCATCCGTCAGCTGCTAAAGATGTCAGTTCACAATGGCATTGCTTACCGGACATTGCACTCAGCTGGTAGGAGCTTCCTTGCTCCTCCCAGATGACAGCCTGTGATAAGGAATGGTGGATGCATGTGATATGAAGCCCAGCCTCCTTGCTTCCATTCGGCATCTTCCTAGCTCCTGTAGAAATGGCTGAGACCTCAGTTGCTGCTGCATCGTGGGTCAGCTCCTCCCTCCACCCAGCTCTGCCTCCCTTACTTCCTTACAGGTGTGTCTCTCAGGAACACTCCTTGATAAACCTTCTTCATGCAACGATCCCACCCGGGGCCACTTTCCAAGGAGCCCACTCAAAGCTACCCATCTTCTTGGCAGTTCTTTGCTAGGATCTGGCATCTTTTCAGCACCAAGAAAATTATCTTAGAACATCTGGGCCTTTTTATGGCTGAAAATTCCATAGAAAAATGGGCTCTCCAGCTGTGATTTGTGGCTGAGCGTCTGCTGTTTGCTGAGCAAGTCCCTGGATAATTTGGATACTGTTGCGGCCACCTCAGATGTTGATATAAAACAAGGAGAGGCGGTAAGAAGTACATTCCATTTAAATAATCAAACCAAATCCAAACACGTGTACACCACAGCTGCTTCGGAGGAAACGGCTCCAGCTCCCTGGTTTCCTCCAACTGGGGGCCTTCTGTCTTTTCCAAACGGGTGTTTGTCTTCCAGCTTTCATCTGGAAATGCAAAACTCAGGTTGCTTTCTTCTATTTGACCAGCTCACACCAGAAAGTCCTGCCTTAGAGCCAGGTAAGCCCTTTACTTTCTCCTCCATACCCATCACCCGGATAATGTTACCACAACACTGGCTGGCTCGGTCAGTCCTGTGCTTGAGGTCTCCTATGGGTGCCCCATTATCTTCCGAATCAAATTCAAGTTCTTTGATCTGGGATCTGAGGCTGTCAGGTCCCTTTGTGATTCTCCAGCTTCTACGCAAGCCAGTTCTTCTTCTCAAGCCCTCCGAGCTCCAGCCACACCAAACCCCCTACCTTTTTCTTGAACATTTTCTCTTTGTTTGTGTCTAGGTGTCAATAGATGTGCTGTTTCCTCTGCCTAGAAATCCCTCTGCTCTTTGTGTGACTGGAGAACTTCTACCTGTCTGTCAAGACCCTCTTTGAATGTCACCTCCTCCGGAAAGCCTATCTTCACTGCTCCAGACAGAATCAATCTCCACCCCCTTTGGCCTTCCACTGCATCCAAAGCTCCTTCTTAGCATGGCACTGGTCTCATGCCTTTGCTGTCTGCTTTTCCATGGGGAATGAGGGGCATGTGTTCAAGCTGACCAGTGTTAAGAGTCAGGGGTACATGGTCAGTCCTTTACTCCTTGATTGGGAGTGGGCCCATAACACAATGGAGAGAGACACTTCCTTTAAAAGCTGAGCATTTTAAGTTTCAAATGAGAAACTTCCACCCTGCCCCAGGCGCCTTTGGCTAACAGCTGTCCCTAACATCTGTTCCACTCTGGTCTAAATTCCATTCTCCTGTTTGTCCCAGGTGTTCTTGCTCTGGAACAATGTTGAGCTCCTCACAGTAGAGATCATTCTGAGACCCCCATATTTTAAATATTTGAACAATTCTGGAAGAAAGTTCCACATTTTCCACTTTTCCACCAGTCTCTACTAGAGAGCTTCAGGGCAGGGAGGTGAAGAGAGGCCCCCAAATCTTTCCTTGCTTCTCTGCTTTCCAGGGACTTGGAGGCATGCAGTCCAGTGATGTTCCCTCCATCTCATTCTACAAGATTCTCAAAGTTTCTACCTCTGAGACAAGTCTAGATCCAGACACTATTGCTTCCAAGGCATCGAGGACATCCTGTGGTCTCTAACTTCCATTTTGCCTTCTAACTTTCTATTTAACAGACACTTGTGTGTACGATGTACTTTTCTGAATACTTTACAGGTTGTCACTGTTCTTGCTGTGGAAGCTGACTCTGATTCAAAGATTAGAGGATGTTTATGAAGGAGGGGAGGTGTCTGGGGATCAACATTTGGAGTAGAAGGAGTAGGAAGCAGGATGGGGCAGAAGCAGAAGTTGAGCTGTGATGCAGTCCCAACAAAGAGCTCGGCCAGCCCCATGGGAAGCTCTGGAGCTGGGCTGCCCCAAGTTGGGACAAGGGGGTCAGGTCATCCCCAGTGTAGGATGGTCAACATCCCTACTTTGATCAGTCATTGATGCAAGCTGCCCTAGCAGCAGGTGTAACCTTGGGCAGGACAGTCTGTAGCTGAGACAGCCCCCAAAGAGAGCTCACGGCTGAAAGCTGTCTTTGGCAGCACACCCAGCATCTGGGAGAAGAAGGCGTTGCTTCTGAAGTGGAAGTCACACCACAGCATCCACCACCCGCATATGATCTCATTCAATTCTCAGAACAACGTAATAAAATTGGAATTATTATCATCCCCATTTTACAAATGAGAAAACTAAGGCTCACGGAAGGTAACCTACTTTGCTCAAGTTCATGCTGCTAGTGTGTGGCAGAACTTGAATTCCAACCCGGGCATACTGGCCTCAAAGTTTCTGCTGCCAACCCATCTTTATCTTACTTGAGCTGACCTAAGAACCCCACCCCCCACCCCACAAAGTCATGACTTCTAGAAAAGGGGCCCTGGGAGCGTTTTCTAGTGGCTATGTAGAATTAAAAATTATAAACCCTAAACACTTTTAAATTAGACTTGATTAAAATTAAGTGGAGATCAGAGGCTTTCAGCTTTGGTAGCAGGTGCCTTGAGAGGGCACAAGCACTTTTGAGAATGCAAAACCCTGGATTAGCCATTAGCTTTTATTTAGATAGATGAGAGAAGTGCAGCAAATATTTACATACCCGTTACTATGAAATCCAAGTTAAATCTGTATTTATGCTGTGTCTTGTCATCGTAGAGTTTCTGTCCCAGTGTATTTCCTAAGGGGACAGGGAGCCTTCCTGAAATATTGAAAGGTTTATTTTTAATAGTTCCAAGGACTGTAGAGTTTTACATTTGAGACTGTGAATATTTGTTAGAGGACATGAAATTTGTTAGAATGTTTATAGAAAGCCGTGTTTATTTACTCAAAGTTGTAAACTACAATTTTCATAAGAGGTTGACTTTACTTAGTAACTGTGAAAATGAGCCCATGGTAGACCTCAGGGACGCGTTCCTGATGAGCTCAGCCAACACAAAAGACTGTGCTCATTCTCAGTGAGAAACACAAATAAAGGCATTTATCCCTATAGAATGATTATTTTGCAAGAAAAATAAACAAGTGACTCAGATAAACAGAAAACCTTGAAACACTATATGGAGTCTGGACTTTTTGGTGAAAACCTGTTAGAGGTGGTCAGGGTGGTGGTAAGTCGGCCCTCTGTAATTGGGATCTGTCTTTCTGACTCCTGCTTTGTCGTGAAGCACAAGTGCTAAGCGCAACCCCAGGGTCTCTGTCAGTTCTGTGATTAAGGTGATTTGGTATGGAGGTGTTTTGAATTGAATTGTGCGGTTACTCCCACCATCCCTAAAAAGATAGGTTGGAGTCCTAACCTACAGCACCTCAGAATATGATTTCATTTGGAGATTGAGTTTTTTCAGAGGTAATCAATTTAAAATGAGGTCATTAGGGTGGGCCCTAATCCAATCTAACTGGTGTCCTTATAAAAAGGGGCAATTTGGGCCAGGCGTGGTAACTCATGCCTGTAATCCCAGCACTTTGGGAGGCCAAGGTGGGTGGATCACTTGAGGTCAGGAGTTCCAGACTAGCCTGGCCAACATGATGAAACCCTATGTCTACTAACAATACAAAAATTATCTGGGCATGGTGGCAGGCACCTATAATCTCAGCTACTTGGGAGGCTGAGGCAGGAGAATCGCTTGAATCCAGGAGGCAAAGGTTGCAGTGAGCTGAGATTGCACCACTGCACTCCAGCCTGGGCGACGGAGTCAGACTCCATCTTAAAAAGGGGGGGGCGCAATTTGGACACAGAAACAGACAGGTGTAGTGGGAGATGATGTGAAGAGACACAGGGAGATGTCCATCTATAAGCCAAGGAGAGAGGCCTAGAACAGTTCCTTCCCTCCCAGCCCCGAGAAGGAACCAACTTTGTCAACACCTTGGTTGCAGACTTCCAGCCTCCAGAATCAAGAAACAATAAATGCCTGTTGATTAAGCTGCCCAGTGTGTGGCACTTTGGCGTGACAGCCCTGGCATATAGAGGAGGCTTTCCTGATTCCCTCACGGTGTGATCTCGGCTCACTGCAACCTTGGCCTTCCAGGTTCAAGGGATTCTCCAGCCTCAACCTTTGGAGTAGCTGGGACTACAGGCTCTCCCCTATGCCTGGCTAATTTTTGTATTTTTAGCAGAGATGGAGTTTCATCATGTTGGCCAGGCTGGTCTCTAACTCCTGACATCAAGTGATCCACCCGCCTCAGCCTCCCAAAGTGCTGGGATTACAGATGTGAGCCACTGTGCCTGGCCCTGATTCCTTCATTTTAATGCTCTGGGTTTGCCAGGCCACTTCATTTTTCCCTCTGCCACAGAGAGGCAGAAGCAACTTCCTGATGAGGGTCCAAGCTGCTGCAATAACTTTCTGGGACACCATTGAACTCTCCCTTCTACCCTTCTCTCTCACAGTTCAGAGGTGGTACCAGCTCTGGGCTGATCAAAGTCAATGCCCCTGTGCTTGTTCATGTGCTTGAGCTGCTGCCACCCTCGCTGCTTGTGTCTGCTCCTGTCACCTCCCTACTTGCCACCCTGGTGTCTGTCTGTCATAGGCCATGAACTCCTCACCCCTCATCCCTCTCATTTCCACTGACCGTTGGCCTTAGCGCCGGCCCCACGTGTTTATCCAAATATTCCCCTCTGCCCATCGCCTTGTATCCCAGTCACAAAGACGGGTGGTTATGGCGTCAGCCTCACGGTAGGGAAGCTCCAGCCCCTGTTGGAGCTGAGATTCATGTTCCTTTCTAGGTTCTTGGTCTTTCCTGGGTATCATTTTTTAAGTGGAAATTGCCACCAGGTTGATGATAGCAAATCTGGAAAGTGAGAAAAGAAATTTATGTTCCACTGGTGAGCTGGGGAAGTGCTTTAAATGCAAGCTGTGGGTGCAATTTCAAAGTTGGGCATTATGAGGGAGTGCCCTTTGCATGTGTGGAACCCTGTAAATAAATTCCAGTTCAAAGCTTTCATCATGCAGTTATGGATTGTGCTGGTATTGATCTGTTTATGGAAAGGTACGTGTGTGTGCCCAGGTGTGGGTTTGTGTGTGTGAGGATGTGCATGCTCTGCATATAGTGTAGGTATGACTGTGTACATGAGTGTGCATGAGTGTTTGTGAGTGTGCGCATGTGTGTGAGGGTGCTGGGTTTGCAGCACACAAGAGAAGGAGCCAGAGCAAGACTAATTTGGATGTGAGACCCTGGAGGAGGCAGCCTGAGGGATGAACATCCAGCTTCTTTCACCAAACACTGCCCAAGTCAGTTGGATGCCAGGTCTGTGTTTAGGGCAGATGTGCCCACATCCTCAGCTCCCTTGGTGAGTGCCTGTCCTGCTAGCCTGGGCTCAGCCACGCTGTCTCTGCTGAGAGCTTAGCAGCACAAATGGTCTGCCCCTGCCAGCAGCCTGGCTGCGAAGGCCCCCTCCACTTGGCATACTCCATTCTAAGAGATCAAGAGCACTCCGCCCAAGCATACCAGCCAGCTCCTACCAGAGGCCCAGACCATACCTACCTGGCACCTGAGCCTATTCTAGACATGGCCCAAGAATGACCCTTAACTGTATTACCACTGGGTCACTCTGATAACTGGCTGTAAGTTTAATTTAACACAGCAATATACTGGGCACCCCTCTTGGGCCCCCTCTCTCTCTGGCCCTTTGGTTTAGGGAAGGCATGTAATAAACTTCCCCTGATGTTTTGCTTGTAGTAAGTGCTCTGGAAAGTTTGCTCATGCTGCTGATGGGGTGATGGGGATGGGTGAGGGGACCCTGCTTTCCTTTTTGGCTTTCAGATCTTCATTTTGGACTCCTGGCTCTGCTCTCTCCCTGGCTTCAGGGTTACTCTCTTGCCAGATGAGAAACTCCAATCCCCAACCCCACAGCAACCCACCAGCTAGGTCAGTCTTTGCCTCCACCCAGGAGGGGATATGTCTTGGTCTGTTTAGGCTGTTATAACAGAATATCATGGAGTGGTGGCTCAGACACAACAGAGACTTATTTCTCACAGTTTGGGAGGCTGGAAGCTCAAGATCAAAGTACAGGCAGATTTGGCACTGGGTGAGTACCCACTTCTTGGTTCCTAGATAGCTGTCTTTGCTGTATGTTCTCACATGGCAGAAGGGGAGAGGCAGCTCTCCGAGGTCTCTTTTATATGGGTACTAATCCCATTAATGCAGCCTCCACTCCCATGACCTGATCACTTCCCAAAGTTCCCATTTCAAATACCATCACATTGGGGGTTAGGATTCAACTTACGTATTTTGGGGGAATGCAAACATTCAGTCTGTATTAGTCCATTCTCACGCCGTTAATAAAGACATACCTGAGACTGGATAATTTGCAAAGGAAAAGAGGTTTAATGGACTCACAGTTCCACATAGCTAGGGAAGCCTCACAATCATGGTGGAAGGCAAAGGAGGAGCAAAGGCACATCTTACATGGTGGCAGGCAAGAGAGCGTGTGCAGGGGAACTGCCTTTTATAAAACCATCAGATCTTGTGGCTTATTCACTATCATGAGAACAGCATGGGAAAAAACCCACTCCCATGATTTTCAATTATCTCCCACCAGGTTCCTCCATGACATGTGGAGGATTATGGGAGCTACAATTAAAGATGAGATTTGGGTGGGGACACAGCCAAACCATATCACAGTCCATGGCAGGGAAGCCTAGACAGGCTTTGGTAAGTTGCATTGCCTCACCTCCAGACCCCAGCCATCCTCAGGGGTGGCTGAGAGGTATCAGCCCTCCAGGCTAGGGAGTCAGCCTGTCTCCTTTGCTTCCTGCCAGTTCCTTTCCCGAAAGGGACCCAAAGGGGAGACCTAGGCAGATGACAAGCTAGGGTTTGGCTTAGTGACTTTACTCAGTAGATTTGAGGACTAAGTGAGACTGAGGGGTTTGGGTGCATTTTCTAGGAGATGGAGTGGAGTGAGAAAGGCATGAGACCAAGGAGCAGGGCTCAGGAGATGAGGAGTCTGGGGTGCTAGTGACCCTACGGAAGTGCTTTCCCAACTATGTCCTCAGATTCCCCAGACCTGTGACTGCCTGGCCCCAGGCAGGTGCCGCACCCTTCTTATTCTGCATATCCTCCTGTCCTTTGAGCGCTGGTACTTACCTGCCCCTATCATCAGACCCCTTCATCATTGTCTTTCCTGTAGTGCCCAGCCCAAATTTGGGCATAAATTGGGACTGAACATCTGTCCCCCAACCTCCGCTTCCATCCTGCCCTCATCTTTTGTCATTTTCAAGTGCCTTATGGACACTAACCCTTGTTCATAAACAGTTGACTCCCCCTTCCCCATTATTTCTCCCTCTTTTAAAATAGTTTACTTTTGGCCAGGCGTGGTGGCTCACACCTATAATCCCAGCACTTTGGGAGGCTGAGGTGGGTGGATCACCTGAAGTCAGGAGTTCGAGACCAGCCTGATCAACGTGGTGAAATCTTGTCTCTACTAAAAATACAAAAATTAGCCAGGCATGGTGGTGTGTGCCTGTAATCCTGGCTACTGGGGAGGCTGAGGCAGGAGAATTGTTTGAACATGGGAGGCAGAGGTTGCAGTGAGCCGAGATCACGCCCCTGCACTCCAGCCTGGGTGACAGAGAAAGACTCCGTCTCAAAATAAATAAATAAATAAATAAAATAAAATGATGTAACATAACATAACATAAAATGGTTTACTTTCTGGAGGGCAGACCCAGGGGCCAGGATGTGGGACCTTGGGAAATTCCATATAAGTTGTGCATAGTATTTCCAGATTAAATACAGGACACCCCATTGCCTCTGAATTTCAAATAAATAACAGATACTTTTTAAGTTACAAGTATGTCCCATGTAATATTTGAGACAGATTTTTGTGGGCTAAATTGTGTCTTCCCCAGAAGATATGTTCAAGTCCTATTTGAACTGCTTTTTTTTTTTTTTTTTTGACACAGAGTCTCACCCTGTTGCCCAGGCTGGAGTACACTGGTATGATTTTTGGCTCACTGCAACGTCTGCCTCTCAGGTTCATGTGATTCTCCTGCCTCAACCTCCTGAGTAGCTGGGATTACAGGCATGTGCCACCACACTCGGGTAATTTTTGTATTTTTAGTAGAAATTTTTTTTGAGACTGAGTCTCACTCTGTCACCCAGGCTGGAGTGCGGTGGTGTGATCTCGGCTCATTGCAACCTCTGCCTCCCAGGTTCAAGCCATTCTCTTGCCTCAGCCTCCTGAATAGCTGGGATTACAGGCATGTGCCATCACGCCCGGCTAATTTTTGTCTTTTTAGTAGAGACGGGGTTTTACCATGTTGGCCAGGCTGGTCTCAAACTCCTGACCTAAGGTGATCTGCCAGCCTTAGCCTCCCAAAGTGTTGGGATTACAGGCTTGAGCTACTGTGCCCGGCCTACTTCAGGGGTCTTTATCAACCCCTCCTCCTTGACCTGCCTATGGCACCTGCTGAAGCCTCTGTTTCTAGACGAGATGAACTTCCATTTAAAACCCTGATTTGAAGCTGATTCCACCAGAAATAGACACAACCTGCAGGCCTTGCCAGTCTGTGACTGGAGGTTTCAGGCACCCCCAGAGGGCCCGTTCTGCTTCCAGAGATGGCTTTATCCCTCACTCTGGTCCTGCCATGGGGGTCTCCTCTCTCCTTCAGAGGAGAGCTGAAGGGCAGGGCACAGCCTTGTGGCAGGCAGAGGCAGAGAGGCCGTTGCTCCTGATGAGGTCTTGGAATGAGCAGTGGGTGGCCATCTGGCAGGAGATCTGGATGAGGGCCACATCCGCCCAGCCAGTGGCTGCCTTGGGTAGTGGGACGGCCTCCAGTGAGGTCTGTGGATAGAGACAAGGTTTCAGCAAGAGGGGTGGCTCCCGCGTGGCTGTGTGAGGGCAATGGTTATTCACTGTGGAATCTGGGCCGGCATAAATGGGGCAAATTTCTGGTGGTTAGTTTAAAAAAGGACTATGTCTGTGTATGAATGAGGTGAAAACCGTACTCTGTCAAAATCTTAAACACAAAATGCCTAAATGAGTGCTGGTTAAGAAATTAGCTGTGCTGTGTGGTGGGAAAAGCCCTGAGCTGTGACACCAGAAGGGACCCAGGCTTCTCATCCTGGGTGTGCCCCAAGTGCTGTGTGACTTAAGCAAGTGTCAACCCCACTGACCTCAGTTTTCCTGGTAAAGTGGTGAAGCTGACACCATCCCTCAGGGTCACTGTGGCCTCTAGGGATCTCAGTGAACATAAAGCCCCCAGCCCAATCCCTGCCACCCAATGGGTGCCCTCTCTGCCTTCTTCATTCAACAAAGACTCAGGTGGGCCTGGGCCACATGAGAGAAACCCTCCCTCCTGTCCTCTGGAAGCTCACGGCCTCAACAGGAATCCAGCTCTGTGCTAAGGCCAGTATAGTCAGGGCTGGAGGAGGGGGTACTCCTGAGGGTCTGGGGGATGTCAGAGGCAGGGGTGAGGGTGGAGTCAGGGGTGGGTCCCAGACATCCATAGGTGACTAAAGCTGAACCTGCAGAGGGGGCTGTCTAAGGGGGGCCCCCTCTTAGAGGGTGGCAGGGGTAGCACATGAAACACACTTTGAGGATCCTGGCTTAGATCCTGCCTTAGGCTGGGGCACTGAGACCTCTGATGATTTCCTCTGAAGCAGGGATATTTTCCTCAAAGCTTTTCTGGGCAGAGAACAAAGGTGCCTGCTATTTACCTGGAGTGGAGATGGGGGAGAAGGACGACTCCCCTCCCCAGCTTGGAGGCTACAGACTTGCCTATTGACGTTTCCCAGTCAGGCCCAGCTCCTCTCCCTTCCTGCAGAGCAGTCCAGCAGGTACAGGGCTGACCAGCCCACTCCGTCCCCATCAGTGTCACCCCACCTTGCTCTCTTGACAGCTGCCTCCTCGGCTCCTTGTGGCCTCTGCCCAGGCCCGACATGTGTGGAGATTGGATGTGAAGTTCCCTGGGCTGTGCAGATTACACACACAGGAGAGCCTGGTGCTACCAGGGATAGCGTGCACGAGGTCATCGTCCCTCGCTGTCTCCCCACCCCCCACAGGCTGTGGAATGATTGGGCTTGACATGTTCATTTGCTGCCTGGCAAAAGTCCATTTTCTGGGTCTGAGCTGGTGCCGGCAGGCTGGGTTTGAAGGTTTAGTTGGGGAGCAGCTGCGGCAGCTGCTTAGCATGCAGCGTAAATATTAGTCTCTTCCAGAAAGAGGCTGGTTGCAATTGTCTTTGGCCGATGGACGTGACCGGGCTGTTTGCCACATTCCATCCTGGTCCGCTTGCCTCAGCAGACTCCTCCAGAACCCTGGAGAGCTGAGTATGGGCCAGCTGGGGCCCAACTTGGGATCCAGCCCGCAGGATGCTGGTGGGAAAGAATTCCATTCCTGGGCAGAGGAGGGCGGTGTGTGTGGGGCCCTGGATCCATCACTTCATCCTCATCTCAGCCTCCTCACCTGCAAAACGGGAGCTGTGACCCTCCTGGCTCTACTAATCCGGCTCCTCTGACTGGCAGAGGTGACATGTGTCTGCTCATTCTAGCCTGGATCACAGTTGGGATCCGGCTGTGCACCCTGCCCCCTCCCGCCTGTGGCCTGCCCTGGAGTCCCCAGACAGGCGTGAGCCCCGACCTCATCCTTTCCACCCTTCAGTGCACATTTACCCTTTGCCTGGCTTCGTGCTGGCGCTGGAGCCATGCTGACAGGTGAAACGGTCAAGGTGATTATGTGTAGGAATATGGTAAAAACAAATGATTTCAGTTTCAGGTGCTGTGACAGGGAGGGGCAGGGGGCTCCAATAATTCCTGTGGTCATGTCCCTGAGAGAAGGGGACACTTCTGAGCTGAGGCCTGGGCCTCTGTGACCCTCAGTTTCCTAATCTGTAAAATGGTGAGGGGACCCTGATCCTCCTCCTGTTGTAATGCAGGAGTGAGACTGTGCGTGCAAAGGAGCTGACACGTGATGGAGCTGGGCCCCAGGGCCTCTGAGCAATCCCCACCCCCTGCAGTCTGATGTTCCCACTGGTGACCATGCGGCCTCTCACTGTTCTCGGATCAGGGCTTCCCAAACTTCTATGTGAATGAAAATTGTCTCGGGGGGCTTGTTAAAATACAGATTCCCAGGCCTGCCTCTACTCCTAGTGATTTAGCAGGGCTGGAGCAGAACCCTGGAATCTGCATTTTCACAGGCACAAAGGGTAGCATGGGTGGCGTATGAAACACACTTTAAGGATCCTGTCTTAGACATCCCCGCAGAGATCCAGTATCCCTCCCCTAGCTGCCAAAACTTGATCAATCAACTAGTGGAGTGGTAGCCTTGGGGAGCAATTCCCCCAGCCGCAGCAGATCTGGGAAAGCAGCTCTGGCCCTGAGGACCTGACTGGCCTCAGTCCTGGACAGGGCTTGCCTGCCAGACCATGTGAAATGCTGCTTTGAAATAACCAGCTGCTCAAATTCCCAAAGTGTCCTGAATTGATTAATACGCAGAATGTCTTCCGAGGGTGCGACAGGGAATGTGAATATCACTGCTGGCCCTGGACTCATGCTGTGGGGGGAAGTAGATGATGGATCCAGCCAGCCAAAGGGCTTGCTTCATTGACAGGGGAGGAAAATCAGTCCCACCGAAGTGGTGGGGTGGGGAGAGGAGCTGTGGGCTGCAATCCTCGCCAGGACCCTTTGAGGTGAGCATTGTTAGTGTCTCCATGATGTAAATGGGGACATAGGGTGGGACACATCTAGGATGTGTTTTGTCCACTCTGAGAGGTCCACAGGCTCAGCCAGGTATCCTTACCCCCCTGAACCCCACCATTTCCCTCCGCCTCCCAGGTCTGAAGCTCTCTCAGAGCCCAGGTGGGGCATAAGTCACCCAAGTTCTTTCCATGTGAATGGCATCTAATCAGCATGTATCAGGCATGTTAATGTAATAACTGCTGCTAATTATATATCCCACTATTACACCGTTGCCAGTTGTGGGAATTGAAGGCAGATGATTCCGGACCAGGAGAACTACCTCCTTCTACCCCAATATGTTGTTTTATTTGTGGGCTGCTTTTTTTTTTTTTTTTTTTTTTGCAGAATTTGGTCCTAGCTGAAATGGGTTCTTCCTGCATAAGCCTGGGCCAGCCCCACCAAGCCAGCTGCCAAATCTGCCAGACTGGCCCTGGGAAAATGAGAGGAGCCCACCATAGTCCTTGCCTGGGGGGCTACCAGCCAATGCCAAGGAGGGGTTGGCTCGCATAAAGGCAGGGCCACCTCCCTGGGCTCCCTCCTCCTTGGCTGTGGCTGTGGCTGGAGCCTGTTTTCTCCATCATCGCCACCTACTGGTGACTCACTGAATGCCCCAAGTAAGTCACTAGTAGGCTGCACCCCGGATCCTCAGCCCTAGCCACGATCTGCTTAGACAGCAGCAGGATGAAGGCAGAGTTCCCTGGCCCCAGCAGCCAGGTGAATTACCCAGTCTGGACAGCCCCTGGCTCTGCCTCCCCTGCTCCTACCTCCACCTCTTCCTAAAAGCCTCTAGGCCTCAGTTCCCCCTTTTACAGAATGGAGACCCTAACAACACTCACCTCAAACGGTCCTGATGAGGTTCTCCAGCCTGGGTGCACATTGAGAATCACCAGGGTGATTAAGGAAGATACTGAGCTTGGGTCCATCCCAAGTCCCTCCTGGATCAATTTCATTGGAATATCTGGGGTGAGAGATCTGGACATCAGCACTTAAAAAAAAAAGGTGGCCAGGCACAGTGGCTCACGCCTGTAATCCCAGCAATTTGGGAGGCCACGTCAGGTATATCACCTGAGGTCGGGAGTTTGAGACCAGCATGGCCAAAATGGAGAAACCCCATCTCTACCAAAAACAAAACAAAACAAAACAAATTAGCCAGGCATAGTGGCAGGTGCCTGTAATTCCAGCTACTCAGGAGGCTGAGGAATGAGAATCGCTTGAACCCGGGAGGTAGAGGTCGCAGTGAGCTGAGATGGCGCCATTGCACTCCAGCCTGGGCAACAAGAGTGAAACTTCCTCTCAAAA
>NW_016107700.1:3028934-3041723 GCF_001604975.1 Cebus imitator
AAAAAAAAAAAAAAAAAAAAAAAAAAAAAAAAAAAAAAAAAAAAAGAAAAAAAAGAAAAAAAGAAAGAAAAGAAAGGAAAGCTCTAGGTGAGTCCATTGTGCAGCTGGGAATGAGAAGTGCTCCCATGTGGAGGCTTCTATGGCAGGGTCTGGCTCGTGGTGGCAGAATTCAATGAGAGCTCTTGCTTCCTTATTGTTTATTGTGTTAAAAGTATTAGTAAAATTATTAGATTCTAAGCCACTCATTTGAAACCAGTGGACTAAGAACTTCGTTAATTTAAAAACATCCTTAAATAAATAAATGAACCTGCCCATGTAGAGGGCATGCTAGTAAGGAAAAGCAGGTCAATTTTGGCATCTCCTCCCCCACCCCATGTCCAGGAAAGTGGAGGAGGGGAGGGAGGGAACAATGTTCTGGAAGGGTGGAGGTGGGAGGGCTGATGTAGCCCATGGGAGGAAACTCCCGGGACTGGAAAGGGCACAGGGTTTTGGGTGCCCTGCTCCTTGGGTTTTGGGGAAGGGGAGCAGGACCTAAGAGGTGCTGGCTTTGTGGGGCTTCTTAGGAAGCTGTTGATCCTGGGCAAAGGGGATCCCTCAGCCAGCCCCACTGGGAATAAGCAGCTTGAATAGCAGGCAACGAACTCAAGGTAAACCAAAGCAACCTGAGACCCGGAGGTGTTACCACCCAGACTGCACCTAAGTGTGCACCCCACTGCCCCCAAGAGGTCGGGATGGAATTTCTCACCACCTTGAGGGGTAGGGCCTAGAGATGGGATTAACTGGCTATTAAAAAAGTAAGATGGCATTTCTGGCATGGCAATGAGGTAGTGTGAAGTTCCTACCCATAACTCCTACAAGACAGAACAGAGTTAACCACAGACTGTGGCTGATGAGCCATGGTGGCGCCCAGCAAAGTGGCCTGGGGCTCCTGTCTGGGGGTGGTTGAGCTGGAAGTGGGCTGGGCACTCCGGGTCTTATCCCCAGTGCAGGACTTTTAGAAAGAGGCCATGGGGGCTGCAGTCAGAAAGCCCTGCAGGGGTACTGGAAGTGGGCCCAGAGGGAGAGAGAAGGCGAGTCCCTATGCTGAAAGGGCAGGATGGGGCGTACTTCCCAAACCCAGATGGGCAGTAAGAATGATCTGGGCGGGGGGGATCTTGTTGAAAATACAGATTCCTAGGCACCACCTAAATTTGGATATGGCTAGTTTGGGGCCTGGGAATCTGCATTGTCGGCAAGCTGCCTAGAGAGTAGAATACTCACCCAGGGTTGAGTGTCATGAGGGTTAGGGAGAGGCAGGAGCTAGGGCTGCCCTGAGTACACGTGGAGACTCCCAGCCTCCCCAGCTACTCCTACCACCCCCTCCCCTCCCCATCATTCCCTGCTCTGTGGGTCACAAGGCGGGCTCTGTTCCCCTGGGAGCACTTGACAAATACTCTTCCTGTTCTCTGAGCCTCCTGTGGCTCTCCCGTGGGTGTCCCCTTCCCAGGCTGGGGCCAGTTTACCCAGGGGAGGACCAGGCTCTGTGTGTATGCCGAAGCCACATTTGCTTGAAATTAGCTTTTCTTTTTGAGTCCATTTCATTCACCAAATGCTCAAATATGACACCCTGCTGTGCCATTCTGTTTGCAGATTACTTTACTCTCTGATGAGCAAATACAAAGTAAATGAATAGAGGGGAAAGGAAGTGATAAATTTACAGAAGTGAAGAAATGAATAATGAAGAGCCAACACCACGTAAATGAATAGAGGGGAAAGGAAGTGATACATTTACAGAAATGAGGAACGGAAGATTTCAGTCAGGTGCAGTGGCTTACACCTGTAATCCCAGCTACTTGGGAGGCTGAGGCAGGAGGATTGCTTGCGCCTGGGAGGTTGAGGCTGCAGTGAGCTTTGGTCATGCTGTTGCACTCCAGCCTGGGCAACAGAGTGAGACCTGTCTCTTAAAAAAAAAAAAAGGCAAATAAATACACAAATAAATGGAGATTTCAAACCTGGTACAGTCTCAGGGGCAGTGCTTATGCAGCCCATCCCACTGCCTGTGGGTAGGGCTACTCACTCTAGTCTGGTCTAGTCTGGTTGCAGAGAAGCGGCTGCTCAGGGTGAATGGGATGCAGGGCTTTTTCTGATGCTCATTGTCATCCTAACCAAATCAGTCCTCTCCACCATCAGCTTCTCTAACCACTTGTCTTGTTCTTGTACATGACGTCCATCCATACCTTCGCCATCACCTGCTCCATAACCTCCTCTAGTTCCCCGTTGCCCTGGGACCAGATGCCATACAGCCTGACCTTCAGGAACTCTGCATCCACTCTCCCTTCACAAGGACTTCGTTCTCCAGGTGCTCGATGTAGAATTTGTTGAGTGTGTGAATGAATCACCCCCACTTGCCTTGGCTGGAGCCATTTTCCCAGCCCCTTTGCTCTTGCGGTTTCCTCTGCCCTGAGCACCTCCGCCTTCACGTGCACAATGCGTCTGCTTCCCCAGCTGAAATTCTTCCTCCTGCACCCAGCTTCCTCCCAAGCTGGAAGCAACCTCTTCTCCTTGTGTGCTCCCACTGTAGGTTGTCTTGAATCCTGAGCACCTTTCACAGCCTTCTCTCTTTTACCCTTGCCCATTTCCATATCCATTTTTTCCTCGCTATTCACCTCCCTGTGTCTAGCATGGTGCCTGGCACATAGGTGACCGGTACACAGAAGGCGTTCTGCTCTCAGCTGCAGAGGCTGTGATGAAGAACATACATACCTTTTGAGACCTTAAGGGGAGCCTGGCATTTGCTTGCAGGACAGCAGCCTCATGGCCTCAGGAAGTAAAATAAAAAATGTAGCCAGGTGCAGTGGCTCACGTCTGTAATCCCAGCATAGGGGGATCATGAGGTCAGGAGTTCAAGACCATCCTGGCCAATGCGGTGAAACCCTGTCTCTAATAAAAATACAAACATTAGCTGGGTGTGCAAAATAAATAAATAAACAATAATTAAAACCATGGCCTCTCTCTCTCTTTTTTTTTGAGGTTGCTCTGTCGCCCAGGCTGGAGTTCAGTGGTGCCATCTTGGCTCACTGCAACCTCTGCCTTCCAGGTTTAAGGGATTCTTCTGCCTCAGACTCCTGAGTAGCTAGGACTACAGGTGCGTGCCACCATGCCCAGCTAATTTTTTGTATTTTTAGTAGAGACAGGGTGTCACTGTGTTAGCCAGGATGGTCTTGATCTCCTGACCTCATGATCCACCGGCTTCAGCCTCCCAAAGTGCTGGGATTATAGGCATGAGCCACTGCGCCCTGCCTGTGGACTCTCTTTTAAATGGTGCCCAACCCAAGCTTCTGTCCCTAAGAAGTGGGATTTTGCTGGGTCACCACTGGAGCCCAGCTAGGCACTGATCTGGACAATAAACTAGGCTGTGTCCCTGGAAACTGGGGCTGAGGGATTAGATGCAACATCATTTAGCTGTGGGGAGACAGAAGTCCTGCTAAAGGGTGCAAGAAACTCCTTAGGAGGTACACCGCAATGTAAGAACATGGGCTAAGCCATCCTTTGGTTCATATCTTAGGTCTGCTATTAACTGGCTGTGTGACTTCAGACAAATTCCTTAACCTCTTTGAATCTTAGTTTCCTGGGTTGGGGAATTATGTGGATGGTATCTTAAGAGTCCATGGGATTATTGGGGATAATATCTGTAAAGTACCTGGTACCTCGGGAGCTTGATAAATCATGGCTAGTATGATTATCGCTATCATCATTAGCAGCCCTGGTTTTCTTTTTAGTCATTGTTGTTCCCTCCAGCTGTTGAGTGCCTGTGCTGGGATCACCAAGGCTGTGAGTCAGCCTGGAAGAGCTATTTTGTGATTAGGTTGCCGGATGCAGGTGCAGTGGAACCCCTGATGGAGATCACAAATTTAATTAGTGTCATTTGTGGAGAAGGGGCCCCACAACAGGCTTGGCGGGGACCAGCCAGGCCCATGGGTGTCTGACTGTGGTCCTTGTGGCTCTGCAGAGGGGTGATCCCTGCTAACACTGGCAGAAGTAGGTGCCTGTAGGGTCTGTAAGAAACCCAGAGCCACAGGGGTGCCCCTGCGGGTATGGCAGGTGGTGGGGCTTGGTCACACCCCCTGGGCTTTGTTCCAGGGAGGCTGTGGATCGAGAGCTTCCTCACCTTCACACTGATGTTTGGCCTGTGCCCATGACTCAGTTTCCCCACATAGCCCTCCATCTACTTTCCAAGTCTGTCTGTCCCCTGCCTTAGTTGGAGCTGTGCTGCCTGCTCTACCTGCCAGGCACTCCCATAGCAAACCACTGGGCAGCACCTGTCCGGCTCCTCCTTGCAGCCTCCAGCAGCCCAGACATCATCACTTGTTGATAAATGACAACGTTAACCCCTATTTATGTCCGGGGCCATGGAGGCACACAGGGCTCCCAGCACCAGTTTTTCCCAAGGATTCTGGCCTTGCTTCATCCTTGGGGCAGTGAGTGGGCTGGCGGCACAGCTTCCCGGCTCAGCCCTGCCCTCCTGCCTGCTTCTGTGTGTGCCATGCCCTTGGGGCCGTCCTCCCCTATGCCTCACTCGATTTGCTCCGTCGCAGGACGATGGACAAGCTAGTATTACTCAATCCACGTTTACTGCATTCTTTTCCAAGTCTCAGGGTGCTGAGCCGCTCTTAACACACATTAACTATCTCACTTCAGAGCTGTGGTGCAGCCAGGTAAGAACTATTATTATTCCCATTTTGTAGTCAAGGAAATGGAGTCTCAGAGATGATCTGGGCCACAAGACTGGTAAGAGGTAGCTAGAATTTGAACCTGGAGGGTCTGACTATATGATTTTTAAAAAAATTTTATTGAGGGATAATTAAAATATAGCAAGATCACAGATCTTAGGTGTCCAGTTCAGTGACTATTGACAAATATATCCCCCACCATGTAATCAGCTCTCTGGGCAAGATATAGAGCATTTCCATAATTCTTCATGGCTCTTCTCAGTCACTTCCTACTGCACATGTGGAGGCACCTGTTGCTCTGATTTCCATCACCAATATGTAAGCTTTTTTTTTTGAGACAGTATCTTCCTCTGTTGCTCAGGCTGGAGTACAGTGGCATGAATGCAGCTCATTGCACCTTAACCTCCTGGGCTCAAGTGATCCCCCGTGCCCAGGCTCCGTAGTAGTTGGGACCACAGGCATGTGCCACCATGCCCAGCTACTTTTTGTATTTTTTGCAGAGACAAGGTCTCGCCATGTTGCTCAGGCTGGTCTCGAACTCCTGAGCTCAAGTGATCCTCCTGCCTCAGCCTCCCAAAGTGCTGAGATTACAGATGTGAATCTCACTGTGTCCAGCCTGTAAGCTTTGTTCTTCAATTTTGTATAAATGGTCTTATATATTGGAATTGTGTACATAACAATAAATACTGTTTCTTTCACTCTGAACATTTTTGAGGTTCATCCACATTGTTGCACATATCAATAGTTCATTACTTTCATTGCTGAGTAGTTTTCCATTGCTTAGATTAGCCACCCACTTTGTTTCCCCATCACTTACTGATGGACTCTTGGGTTGTTTGCAGTGTTGGGCTCTGATGAATAAGCTTCTCTAAACACTCATGTGCAAGGCTTTGTCTGGGCAAATGTCTTCATTTCTGTTGGGTTGATAATTGGGGTGGGATTGTTGGGTTACAGGTGGCTGTATGTTTAACTTTATAATTGCCAAATATTTTTGGAAGTAGTGCACCATTTTACACTCTCACTAGCAATCTAGAGAGTTCTAATTGCTCCACATCCTTGCCAAGCTTTGATGTCAGTCTTTTTTATTTTAGGCACTCTAGTGTATGAGTAGTAGTATCTCATTTTGCTTTTATTGTGCATTTCTGTGATGATGAATGATTTTGAACTTGTTTTCCCCATGTTTCTAGGTCATTCATATATTTTCTTTTGTGATGTGTCTGTTCCAATCTTTTGCCCACTTAAAATACTGGGTTGGTTGTCTTTTTATTACTGATTTGAAGAAGTTCTTTATATATTCCAGGTATGAAAATTTCCTCGTCCCCCCACCCTAAGTCTGCAGATTGTTTATGGATTTTTCTTAAAGGTATCAGTGCTAAGCAGAAGTTGACTATAACCCCTGACTTTTGGCTATTGATTATTCCTGGGGATATAAAATGAGAGACCATAATCTGCCCGCACAGTGCCAAGAATACAGCGTGACCTCAGAAGAGGCTCATGTTCTTTGTCCTTCTCTCTCCTGCCTCTTCCCTTTGTCCTTCCCTCTCCTCCCCATTGCATTGTCTCTAAGTGGAGTGGATGTCCTCTCCTCTCCATCCATCCACCCACCCCCATATCACTCATCCTTGAGCATCCAGCTTAACATGGGCCTCTGGCACCATACTCCTTAGAATGCCCAACTCATGGACACAATTCAAATGGGCAGCTTTCTGTTGTCAGCTCCAGTGCCACTGATTTCATCCAGACCCTCCCCACACCTTCCCTTCTTGGGCCGCTGCAATGCCCTCTTCCTGCTCACTCGCTCAACACAGTTCTTTCAGTGTCAATCACTGCTCAGGCCAGATTAGGCTCTCAGAATACAACACTTGTGCAAGCATTGCCCTGCTCTCCAGGGGCTCACAGACCAGGGGAAACACATGCACTCCAATGGTGAGAATACAGGGGTGACAGTGATGTACAGAGATGGGTACACTAGGTGCCGAGGAGAGCAGCCGGGAGATGAGGACCCCCTTCTGTGCCTGGAGGTTAGTGAGGAGGGGACCTCACGGAAGCCTTCTCAGAAGAATAACACCTGAGCCAGAGTTTGCAAGCTGAGTAGCTTTTTCCCAGCAGACAGCTTCATAGAAAGGAAGTGCATTGTAAAGAGAGGAAGGTCTACATGTCCATGTCTGGAGTGGTGACAGTGGACAATATCTCAGGGAAGGGCACATTGACGGGCATGACTAGTGGGTGGAGGGGTGCAGGGCAGAGGTGAGCTTGGAGAGGCTGGTAAGGTGAGATCAGAAACTGAGGTATGTCAGGTCAGAAGCTTGGGTTTTATCTTGAAAGCAATAGGAGCTGTTGGAGGACTTGAGGATGGGAGGGCCTGGGATTAAGTGCTCAGAACCCATCTACAGCAGTTGTTAAGAGGGTGGATGGGGGTGGGCTTCTTTAGAATGGGGTCTTCGTTAGAAGGGGGCACTCTTCCAGGAGCTGGTCCAGGACTGACCCCAAGGCAGGCAGAGGGTATGGTGACGAGGGGCTGTCTGCATCTCCTCCCTCGCCCAGGGCAGCTGCTGAGAGATCACTGGCCATGAGTAAGAAGGACACAGTCACCATCATGATCACAATCACCATCTGCACAGGACAAACTGTAAGCTTCATAGAGAGAGAAGTTGTTTCCTTCAGGTGGCAACACGTGGGACCCGTGTCTGATGGGAACAGATGTGGTTGTGCATTGGCCGTGGTGAGTGGCTTTGGGATGAGCCGGGGTGAGGCTGGTGAGGCTGGCACCTGGGAGTCGTGTGTGGCCAGACAGATGTAGGTTTGCTTTCTCTTCTGCAACTTCGCTCTTTGAATAAATTCCTTAATGTCTCCAAGCCACGGTCTCCTCATCTTTCACATAGGGTTCCTAAAAGCCTCTGTCATTGGAGTTGTTTGGGGGCTTAAATGCCACAATGCATGTAAGGAAGCACTCGGCGTGCAGTCACACCCCATGAATGCAGGATCCTGGACCACCGACTGAATCACCTCTAAAGCTTCTTGTTGCTACTGCTGGTCCGGCCCTGCCCCTGGAAGCAGCCCAGCTGATGGGCCCCCAGTGAGTGCAAGGCACAGATGTGGGATCTGTTTCCCAGGAAAACCCATCACCAGTGCCTGGGTGCCTCCTCCCTCAATCTGCAGCAGCAGCAGAGTCCCAAGAACGGCCTTGGTGAGGGTTATTTGTGCCTCTTCAGTGCAGGCCTTCCTGACACTGCTCTAGTTCAGTGAAGATCATCCTCCAGCAGGTTTTCTGGGCTGTGCACAGTCAGTTATGGAGCTGAAACTCCAAAGGCAGTTTTTCCCCAAGGAGCTGTTTTATGGGTCATTCACTCTGCACCACTGCCATGGAGACGTTCCTTGCCCCAGTCTTGCACAATTCACTGAGCCTGGGGCTCACTGGGCTGCCCAGGCAGCTCCTCAACCAGGAAGGATGGAGTGGGCCTGGCTCCAACTGCGAGGATGGGGTTGGGTCCTGACTGTATTTCCCTCCCTGCCTGCAGGAACTTGGGGGCAAATCAAGGGAGGCTCAGGCCTTTGAATAGTGGCACCAAAATTGCCCCAAAAAACACTGTTTCTAAAAACCAGACAACTTTCCCTCTTACCTCCAAGGCAAAAAGAGATGGCAAACACTGTTAAATGCCTTAAGTGGCTGCTATTGGTTCAATGATGGCTATTAAAAACGATCCACTGTTTAGATACAGGAAAATGGAGAGACAACTTATTAGGAGCATTTTTAAAGCCCACCTCGTGTCAATAGCAGTGTTGTTAATTTCTAGCTTCCAGATCATATCAAAAGCATTGGTTATGCAAGTTCTCTGGGGGAAAAGGTCGTTCACAAACATTCAGATTCTGAGTTAATGAATTTTCCATGGGCTTCCAGGGCACTGTACAGACCCTCCCTCCAGCACTGCCTGCCATGGGCTATCTCCGGCTGGGGACAAGCCCAGGAGCGGTGCCCCGCAGGTCCTGGCTGGCTGGACTTAACTTTCTTTCTCCTTCTCTGGCCAGAGGCCTCTTTTCCTGCTTTCAAGAAATGACTCCCCATCCTGGCTGGGTGCCACTGCCCTTGATGACCACTAGGGGGAACCAAGGTTCTCGGCAAAGGGCTTCTCTCCCACAGCGTGAAGCCCAAGGGGATTGCTTGCATCAGTGGATTTTCCCTCCCAGATTCTGAAAGCAGTGCCAGGACGGGAACCCAGTGGCTGGCAGCTGGCCTGGTAGAGGCGGATAGTATTGAAGAAACCCCAACCCCCCCCAGTCTAGTCTTAAAGCACAGTTAATTCTCTTTTTTCTTTTTAGCCAGGGATCTCACTTTTCACCCTGGCTGGAGGGCAGTGGTGCAATCAGCTTGTTGCAGCTTTGAACTCACAGGCTCAAGCGATTCTCCCACCTCAGCCTCCTGAGTAGCTGGGACTATAGGCACACACCACCATGCCCGCATAATTTTTTAATATTTTTGTGGAGATGAGGGGCTCATCATGTTGCCTAGGCTGGTCTCAAACTCGTAGGTTCAAGCAGTCCTCCAGCCTCAGCCTCCTAAAGCAGTGGAATTACAGGCATGAACCACTGCACCTGGCCACAGTTGGTTGGTACACAACCGACTTTAGTATTATTATTGTTTTTAAAAATTGAGACAGAGTTGCACTCTATCACTCAGGCTGGAGAGCAGTGGCGGGATCTCGGCTCACTGCAACCTCTGCCTCCTGGGTTCAAGTGATTCAATGATTCTCGTACCTCAGCCTCCCAAGTAGCTGGGATTACAGGCATGTGCCACCACACCCAGCTACTTCTTGTATTTTTGGTAGAGATGGGGTTTCGCCACATTGGCCAGGCTGGTTCTAAACTCCTAGCTTCATGTGATCCACCCGACTTGGCCTCCCAAAGTGCTGGGATTATAGTTGTGAGCCACTGCATCAGGCTCACAACTGACTTTAAAATGACCGTTCTCAGGAAACCTTCTAGAGGAGTTCCCATGCCCACCTGTGAGCCCTGCCCCAGGTGCTGGGGATTGTCTCTCCAGGGAGAAGGCAGCCAAGGTCTGCATCCTCCTCTTCTTCCTCTTCCTTATTCTGCTCTTAACACTTCCCACACATTCATTTTGTTAAGCAGCTCTGATTTGCAGGGAACTGTATGCTCGGTGCTGTGGGCATGGCATTGGGGGAACTGGAGGATGGTGGGGTAGAAAGAAGTACAAGAGGCTGGGCGCGGTGGCTCACGCCTGTAATCCCAGCACTTTGGGAGGCCAAGGCGGGCAGATCATGAGGTCAAGAGATCAAGACCATCCTGGCCAATATGGTGAAACCCTGTCTCTACTAAAAATATAAAAATTAGCCAGACATGGTTGTGTGCATCTGTAATCCCAGCTACTTGGGAGGCTGAGGCAGGAGAATTGCTTGAACCTGGTAGGTGTGGGAGGTGGAGGTTGCAGTGAGCTGAGATCGGGCCACTGCACTCCAGCCTGGCAACAGAGCAAGACTCTATCTAAAAAAAAAAAAAAGTACAAGAAATGACTGCTGCATTCAAGTGCTTTCCACTCAGTGTGGAGATGTAGGCATTTGATTCAAGTCATTGAACATTTGCCGAGTGCCCATTTGAGAAACAGTGGAATACTGGGAAAGAAAACAGATTTGGCGACTGACTTTCAGCCCAGCTCCACCTGGAGGGGCAGTATGACATTGTGTTACTGAAACCTGCTGGCTCTCTATTTCCTCATTTGTAAAATGGGGTCAGGCATCCCTAAGTGATCCACAGCCTTGTATCCAGAGTCTCCAGAGGATGGAGGAGAGAGGCTTTCTTTTCTTTTCTTTTTTATTCAGAGACAGGATCTTTCTGTCACCCAGGCTGGAGTACAGTGGTGCAATCATGGTTCACTGCAGCCTGGAACTCCTTGGCTCAAGTGATCCTCCTATCTCAGCCTCCTGAGTGGTGCGATCTTGGCTCACTGCAACCTCCGCCTGCTGGGTTCAATTGATTATTGTGCCTCAGCCTCCCAAGTAGCTGGGATTACAGGCTTGTACCACCACACCTGGCTGGGGCTCCAGGCACAAGCCACCATGCCTAGCTTATTTTTTTATTTTTTGTAGAGATGGGGTCTCATCATGTTGCCCAGACTGGTCTTGAACTCCTGACCTCAAGTGATCCTCCTGCCTCGGGAGGAAGGCTTTCTTATCCTCTAGGTAAATGTCACTTCCTTTATGAACCTCCCCAGTTCCTTTCCCTGCAAGTTAAACAATCATTTCCTTGTCTGTCTTCCAAAACCTTGTTGTAGCCCAGTTAGAGCCATCTGGGGTGCACTGGCATTATTTGTCATTGAACTGAGAACTCCATCAGAGCAGGGATGGTGGAGGTACCTGATTCGGGCCGAACTGGCTCACAGCCTGGCACTTTTCAGGGAACACCAGAAGATGGGGTGAAGGGAGAGGTAGAAACAACTTTCTTCTTTCTGATGTGGGTTCCTTTGCTGATGGCCCATTGGCTGTGGCTTTGGGCCTTGGGGTCACTTTGAGGGAGAGCCTGGCCACCAAGCACTTGGCCACGGGGCTTGGGCAGTAGACACATGGCGTTGAACCCTGGAAGTTCCATGACAGGTTGGAAAAATGTTTTCCACTGGTGGCCAAATGTCACTCTGGGTGAATGGGTCCTGGGAGGTTGCTATTAGGAATCCAGGCACGGTGCTTATAGTGCTGGGTCACAGGTGAGAAAGAGTGACTTCTGGGGTCTCTATCAATCCTCGATCCTGTCCCTTTTCTTTTTTTTCAGACAGAGTTTTGCCCTTGTTGCCCAGGCTGGAGTGCAATAGTGCGATCTTTCCTCACCGCAGCCTCCGTGTCCTGGGTTCAAGCAATTCTCCTGCCTCAGCCTCCTAAGTAGCTGGGATTACAGGTATGTGCCACCATGCCCAGCTAATTTTTGTATTTTTAGTAGAGATGGGGTTTTACCATGTTGGCAGGCTGGCCTTGAACTCCTGGCCTCAGCTGATCTGCCTGCCTCAGCCTCCCACAGTGCTGGGATTACAGGTGTGAGCCACTGTGCCCAGTCAGCCTGTGAAGGAGGGGTTCGGTGCCAGGGAGACCTCTGGCTCTTACTCCCTTTGAATGCAGAGCAGAGGGAGCAGGACAGGGGTAGTTGCCTTTGGCTGGCAATAGTGTTTACTGTCAATTTGTGCTCTCTGTTTTCTTTCCTGGCTACTTTTGATAAATGATACTATTTTTACACGTTCCATAGTGATACACTGTCTCATTTAAATAAATGTATTTAAGTTAAAAAATAAAGGGAGTTTGTTTAAAGAAAAACATTAAGTAAACTACACCACAGGTCTGCCATGAATATAGCAAAAATCCTGATGCTTGTACAGGGATGTTGAGAGCTCAGGCCTGGGAGGTCCTGCTCTGACTCTTCCAGAGATATGATCTTGGGCTTCTCTGCACCTCAGTTTCCCCATCTATAAACAGGGCTAATCATACCTTCTCAGGAGGGCTGTCATGTAGCGCAGAGGAGGTAATGAATGCAAAGTGCTCAACACAGGGGCAGGCACACAGTAGGTGCTTTGAGAATTGCACATTGTCAGAAGTGTTATTTTGCAGCAGGGGTGTACGGGGCCTGTAGAGTGAGAGGTGCAGTTTTTACTCCACCCTGCAGAGATGGGAGCATGGCTTCTGGGGATGGAGGGTGGGAGGAAGCAGGATCCCTGAGGAGTGGTACCCTGGCGCTACCTGTAGGACAGGAGAGGAGAGTCCATCCCACCTGCTGAGCCTGGGCAGGAAGCCAGGGGGTCTGTGCGGGGTTTCTCCTTTGGGTTGGAGAGCTTTCCCACTGTGCTCTGTCACTCCATTTCCCCTTCTTTCAAGATTTAATTCAGTATTTCAAGTGTTTCCAATAAGGTCCTGGTAATGTTAGCTTTGGATGTTCCTAGCCTGGAAGGCCACATTTTCTACTGAAGTTCAATCTTAACACACCTGTGAGAATAGCTTCAGCAGATAAGAATTACAGCTATTCTCCAACTCACGGGCAAGAGGGGTATGCTTGAAAAATATTAAAAAGCTTTCTCTCTCCCTCCCTCCCT